>NC_088689.1:78269285-78586071 GCF_028017835.1 Emys orbicularis | reverse complement strand
GACTTCATGCCAGGACACCCCACTGGCTGGGGGCTGCCCAGGAATGGCAAACTGCAGCTGTGTTGGCTGGACAGGACCGTGGCCCTGTGTGAGCTGCAATGTGTCCCCACAGGCAGGCACAGGATGAGCCGGAGGGGGTGTCCAGGATCCCAGCAGCATAGGAGACAAGCAGAGCGCTGGTCATGCCTCTCCCTGCCTGCAGGGCATGGCCAGAGAGATGGTCACCTGCTCTCTACCAGCAGCTGTGTGCATGCATTAGAGCCTGCCTGGAAGCCGCTGGTGGGTAAGCAGCATTGAGTGGGGTTTGGAGAGGGCACTGAGGGCCCGAAGGTGGCATCCAAACAAGTAGGTTGGGCTGGGGGGAGCTAGGGAGGACCAAGATGGCAACAGGCCTAGGCCAGCAGGGATGTGAGGGGGCAGATGCTGGTCCTGGGAGAGGCTGCAGTGTCAAGGCCTAGGGCAATGAAGGGATGGTGTGGGAAGGGGGCACAAAAGCTGTTTGATGGGAGGCTGGGCAACCCTGACAAGACAAGAGAGGTTGGAGGCACACAGTGTTTGAGGGACCCTGGGCCAGCCATGCTGTTTCCAAAAGGGGCAGGGAAAATTCCTCAAAGATTATTTCCTTTCTGCTAGCTAGCAGCATCTCCTCTCACTGCAGCTCACGGAGCTGGATCAGCACGCAGTGGCCATGCCCCCTCTGCTCCCGCTTGCTGCCAGAGGAATATTTCCAAGCGGTAAAACTGGAACAGCGTTAACAAATATTCCAGAGATAATGACATTATGTACATTGAACCAAGGAAGACAATCCTATGGTAAATATTCCACTTAGTATCCAACTCTGGCTCCTGAGCCATCCAGGGTGGGGACAACTGTGGGAGACGATGCTAGCAGAAAGGAAATTATTTCTACAAAATCTTCTGTTCTGCAGCCCAGTGTCTCCCACAGTTCTGGCTGTCTGGAAAGTAGTGAGCAGATGTAGGGAGGGTTATGAAACAAAAGTTTGATAGGAAAGTACCCCCTACCCCTTTTGTGAACTTGCTCAAAAGTCTGTACTATTTCTGAGCCACTGCCTGCAGCACCATTCTGCCACAGGAGCCTCTGCAGAAGACAGAAGGCCCACCCTGTGGAGCTTAATGAAGGTGTTAGTTGTAAACCAAGTGGCCACTTTGTAAATTTCCAAAGCACTTGCTTATCTCTCCCATGAGGCTGCTAAGGATCTCATGGAGTGCACCTTGATCCCTTCTGGGACTGGAGCCTCTGAGGATTCAGGGTTCCATAATACATAGTCTGATCCACCTAGCAATGGAGGACTTTGAAGCTCTGATTCTCTGGCATTTCAAGTAGGACGACACAAATTGGGAGCCCGATCTTCTTGTGGATTCTGCACATTTGAGAGATTTTCAAAGCTCTTCTGACATTCCAGGTCTACCACATCTTTGCCATTGGATATTGTAGTTTTAGACAGAACAAAGGAAGCACAGCCTCTTGGGAAGTGTGGAAGGAGGAATTTACCTTAGCAAGAAAGGATGCTGGTGTCCCGAGCCCCACCTTGACCTCATGGAACACCCAGTAAGGCTCACATGTGGATAAGGCTGCCAGCTCCGACACTTGCCTGGCGGACGTGACAGTTACTAAGAACAAGTCTTAATGGATAAATGAAAGGCCGACACTGGAGTCGGCAGCTCAAAGGGATGGCTGGCAGGGCCCTCAAAACTAGCAGTAGGTCCCATGCTGGGAAGACTGGCCTGGCTGCTGGTCTGGCTAATCGGAATGCTAGAAGGAATCTGGCTACCTATGGATGGTCTGCAAGGAGGGCAAGGATCCTACAAATAGCACAATATTAAGAGCAGACACCTGACATGAAATGATACTCAGCTGAAGGTCTCTGACTATGCCTTCTTGGAGAAAGTCCAGAATGGCTGGAATTCCAGGATTTCTATTGTGTTCTTGGTACCAGTTGTAGAATCTGGATCAGAGAGAGCAGGATATTTTTAGTACTGATACTCTCCTAGATGAAAGCAATGTTTTAATGAATCCGGAAGATGGATCAAGACCTTCTAGTGTTTCCCTGTCAATTGCCAGGCTGTTAGTTGAAGCTGTTTTGGGTCTAGCTGAAGAACAGGACCTTTGAAAGGATGTCCGGTCTCCACAGAACCTGGAGTGGGAGTTCCAGTTTCAGCTCTATCAGGTCTGAGAACCAAGGTCTCCTTGGCCAATGAGGAGTTATAAGAATTACTGTCGCCTGCTCTCGTTTTATTTTCTGAATCACCTTCCTCAGTAGCAGAAAAGGTGGAAACGCATCAAGTAGGCCCTATGGCCAACTGTGCGATCAGGCATCTGTGCCCATGACTCTGGGGTCTGCTTCACTTGTGAAGTATTTTGGCTTCTTTGCATTTGTATGATTCACAAATGGATCGGTTGAAGGGAGGCAGAACGTCTGAATGGTGAGTCCTGATTCAGGCATCATTTGGAGTTTTTGACCCTGCGCCTGGTGAGACCATCTGCCCTTTTGTGGTTCAGGTCCACTTTGATGTGGATCACCCTGAGGAAAAGGCAGAACTGTTCCATCCACCTCACTATTTCCATTGCTTCCACACTTAGTGCTGGACGCCTTGTTCCCCATTGGCTGTTTAAATATGCAAACGTAGTCATATTGTCTGATTGAACCAGGACATGGTTCCCCCTTAGAGTGAGCTGGAACCTTTGCAGAGCTAGCTGGACAGCTCTCAGCTCTAGGAGGTTTATGCAGTTTTGCCTTTTTCTCCTAGCTCCAGAGGCCCTGGGCTGTTTGGGTCTCCAAGTGAGCTCCCCAGCCCTCCAAGCTGGCCTTGGTTGCGAGGACTGAAGGATCTGGAAGGCAGATGGACATACCTTTGCAGGCATTATCATGGGCTGACCACCACTGTAAGGAGTTAAATACCTATGTTGGAACCTGTACTTGATCTTTCATGTGTTCCAGGGAATGGTCCCACACCTTTAGTATGAAGGCTTGAAGGCGTCTGATGAGTGATTGTGCCCATGGAGTGATGCCTATGCACAGTACCATGAGTCCTAGCACAGCACAGTGCTATGGTAGGCCTGTTGCATCTCTGGAGCAAGATAATACATTTCTGGATTTTCTGAAACCTTTCTAATGATGGGTAGACCTTTGCTATCAAGGTGTCTATTTCTGCCCCCAGGTGGTTATTCTGTTGGATGGAACCAGAGAACTTTTCTTGGCACTGATGATGAAGCCGTGCCCCTGGAGGAGATTCAACATCCAAGATGTGGTCCTCTGCACCGCTGGAGTTCTGATTGGGATGTTGTCGAGAATAGAGTACAGGTGAGTTCTTTGCAACCTGAGTCTGGCTATTACCACCATCTGTGTAAAACCCTGGGGGCCAAAGACAGGCCAACCAGGAGCATTCAGTACTCATAATGTTTCCTGCTGTAGGTGAACCTCAGAAGTCTGCGGTGGCATGATCGGATGGGGATATGGAGATATGCGTCTGCAAGAGGTACTGAAGTCAAGAAGTCCCTCTGGACAGGGAGGACACTGTACAGGCCAGGGTCTCCATCAGAAACATTGTTTTCTTCATCCACTTGTTCAGCCTTTTGAGGTTGAGAATGGCTCTGATACCCACCATGTGCTTCTGCACAATGAAGAAGATGGAGTACAACCCGGCAAACCTTTTTCTGAGGGAACAGTCTCTGTCATGCCAATATCCAGAAGATGAGATATTTCATTCTGGATCAAATTGTTTTTTACAGGGTTGTTGAAACTAGGTGACTGGATGAAGAATGGATGGGGTGGAGCCCACAGTTCGAGGGACTATCCCTGGCTCACTATCACCCTGATTAACTTCTCTGTGGTTAAAGAAAAACATTCTTCTAGAAAATGGGGAATTCTGCCCCCTCGCTTCTCTCCGGGGCGGAGGCCTACGTAATCTTTGTCATAAATTGGATTTTAGGGGAGCTGAGGTCCCTCTGGACTTTCCCCATGGACTTTGACCCTATTGTTTTCCCTTGGGGAACCTGCTGTCCCTTCGCAGGTACCTCTGTGAGGACAAGTAGCGAAAGGCCAGACTTCCACCTTAATTGAATTGGCTCGTTAGCACTGACCCCCCATTTGGTAAGGCAACTCCCATCTTTTCATATGCTGTGTATTTATACTGTTCTACTGTATTTTCCACTCCATGCATCTGATGAAGTGGGTTTTAGCCCATGAAAGCTTATGCCCAAATAAATTTGTTAGTCTCTAAGATGCCACAAGGACTCCTTGTTGTTTTTGCTGATACAGACCAACACGGCTACCACTCTGAAACCTGTTGCTAGAGAGACATTCATTAAAATGGAGCCAAAGTCAGGGTGATCTCACTCCTTAAGGGCTTTGTGATCTCCCAGCCAGGAGAGATGCTCTTGCAACGCAGGCAGCTGCTCCCAGGGATGGTCGGAAAGTGGCAGTGGAGGTTTCAAAGTCTTGTTTGAGAATGACCTCCAACCGTATCCCTGGGGAGGGACGCTACAGCAGCATCAACCTTTGGTATCTCAGCATTGGAGCCCTTTGGGTCTGGAATGTTATGGAGCCTGACATCGCTCTTGTTAACATGCTGGCCCTTACCTAGCTTACCCCACTCACCCTACTCACCTCCTGGAAGGAGGAATGAAGGGGTATCACCGCCACTGGGGAGGGTTTTGAGGGAAGAAATTGACTCCAAGGCTCACTCTCAGGAGCCTGCTGAGGTTGTGTTTGAATCATGCGGATAACCTTGCTGCACATGGCTTGACATTTCTCCAGGAGAAAAAGCCTTTGCTGAGTTTTCCCCCCAGCCTGTTTGGAGTCAGCACCAGACAGCTCGCCTTCCGCAGGGGAGCGGGGAGGGGGAATTGGAGGACTCAGACCTCCTGGATTTTGTGTGCCTTCTTTCCCCTTTCAGATTTTTTCATCTTTTTTGCGAACTTTGGGAGCATAGAAACTCTGCTGCGGCTTTGGGGAGGCCACCTATGGCTTGTCTTCCTTAGGGCCTGGAGCCCTCTCAAGAGGTCTGGCTCTGAAACCTCCCCCATTGGGTCCCACTCCCCCTAGGCGGGGGGCTGGGGGAACTAGTCAGGGCCCACCTGGACAGCTCGGGAGGGAGGGGGCTGATTAGAAGCCCTGCTTCTTTCCCCAGGGTGCTCATGACCCACTTTACGACTTGCAGGGAGGCAGAGGACACTTGTGGCCCTGCAATCCTCCCCTCTTAGTTCTGCAAGAGGCCCCTGGGACTTATCCCCTTAGTCAAGTGGTCAGGGTTCTCCTTGCTTCTGGAGCCTCTCCCTGTTCTGCACTGGGGTTCCTGGTCCATTTCCCCCCGTTGGACTCGCAGCTGCCTTGGTGGGTAGGAACCCCACTTGCCTGCCCGAATCGTAGCCCCTGGACCTAACAGAATTGGGTGCAGGCTGGGCACAACTCATCATCTGCCAAGCCTGGGAAGGCTGCCTCACAAATCGAGCACTGCTTGGATTTGACTCAGTGCTCTCTTGGCTGCTTGGCCGTGCCTGTAATGGACAGAGGAGCAAGCAGGGAAACACTGCAGCCGAGGCTCAGGAAGGGTTAACCACCCACGTAGGAGGAATGTCCAGGAGGGAGAACCCTGCTCCCCACTGCCCAAAGAACAAGGCAGAAAAGTTAAAATAGAAGGAGTAAGGGCAGGAGCAAAAGGAACAGCCACTGTCTGCTGCCACAGAGGCAGAGAATGCAGCAGCAAGTGGGAACATGGGGGGAGTGACCAGAACGTCTGGCGCCAAAATGCTGATCCACCTCTATGCGCTGCAGAGAGATGAGAGCGGCCAAGATGTCCAGAGCCAGGGGAGATGCTGGGCTGCAGAACAGCGCTCCACAGCACCCAGTCACTGTGCTAGAACCACAGTGCCACAGGGAGGGGAGCAGAGCCTGAGCACTCAGCGTTCACTACGCAGAAGGGCTTGGGCAGGGCATTCCCACAGGTACTGGGATCCAAGTGGTGAGTGACTGAGCCGAGCACAGCGTGCTCTGAGACATGTTCTGGGAAGCTAATTGGCAGCACATACCTGTGCATAAGGAGAGGTGCCCAGAGCCATGCACGAGCACATGCCACCTGGCCACTGCATCTCCAGCACACCTTCCCTCTGCAGCACTAGGAGACAATACCTAGCACTGCTAGGCAGAGCTCAGTGAACACCCCCACACTAAGGGGACCCACACCAGCTGCAGCCTACAGGGCCTTACTAGACACCAGCACGGGGGAGGCTGTTCCCCGCCCCTGGCTCTGAGCTGCACTAACGTGCAAGTGGCCAGCTACCCAAGGCCATCTCCACATACCAGGCAATGACCCATACGCTGAGTGCCCACCCTGCTGTGGCACTAGGAGACCACTGTGGACTCTCAGCTGTAACGAGAGCAGTGCTCAGCCAGCTGGGGCAGAAAGCAGCAACACCAGCATCCTGAAGACCAACAGAGCCAACCCCAGGCCAGCTTGCAGCAGGACCAGACCCTTTCCCCTGGGGCAGGGACTCCTGTCTCAGCAGTGGTGGGAAGCTCCAGCCTGCTCCCAAGATGCGTGCCTGCCCAGAGAGACCAGCAGTCTGGGCAGGGCAGGTGCTCAGAGCTGCTCTGTGCTGGCAGAGTGGGGATTCCAGCTGCTTCCTGGCACGCCCCCCTTCCCCCTTGCAGCATAGTGCTGTGGCACAGCCTTACTGCCGGGAGCAAAGGGGACAGCGCAGCCTTTCCCTTCCCCAATGGGCACCACAGCACCTGGGCTGTGAGCCATCCTCAGCTGGGCCACCTGGAGCTCCAGCCAGAGGGCACCATGACTGCCCTGTCCCTCCTATGACTAGGGGGGATTGTCTGTCGTTTTTATGAAGCCTATGCATGCCTCAGTTTCCCTCTTATTTTGCAAGTCTACCCAGTGTGGGTGTGGGATGGGGCAGGGGACTGTTCGCTCTCGGGGCAGGCTGAAGGAATGGTATGAATGGCACCTAGCTGTCTGAACTGGGATGCGTCACTTGGAAAAAACTGGCTTGAGGCCGACCCCGTATCAAGGGCAAATCTCAGAAGACAAATGGCAAAGCCAGTCCCCCAGGACACGGACCCCTATTGACCAGCAGCCTGGAGGGAGCTGGAGTCCCCTCCTCAGGCCCCAGCCTGAGCACAAAGGCCGGGAGGTGTGAGGGATAGGAGCTGGCTGCTGGAAGGAATTGGGGCTCTTGCCTGGGAACTGATCAAGGAGTCAGACAGAGACACAGAGCCTGAACCATGGGATTCATGACAGCATGGCTGGGCCCTGGCTACCCAGACGGGACTTGGGCTGGGCGTTACCCGTCAGCTCCCTGGGCTCCCCTCAGACTCCCTGATTCTGTAGTCAGGTGACTAGTAAATGGTCCCCTGGCTAGGAACAGACTGCAGGTGTTGTTGCAGATACTCTGAGCACTGTGCCCTGGAGGGGACAGTACAAGCCTCCAGCAGGGGTCTGGTTAGGCTGGACTCGCTGCAGGGAGCCACCCAGAGAACCAGAGATCGCTGGTGCTCATGGCCCAGGCATGGAGGCCATGGGCCTGTCCCAGTGGAACTATGTGGGGCCTGGCACACTAGAGGGGACACTCCCAGGATACTGGTGAGAGGCCAGGGGGCATAGACCAGGCCCTGTGACTCCATGACACTGCCACCCTGCCAGGGACCAACAAGCACTGCTGAGACGTGCCTTTAGTGCCCTGGGAGCTGCCACTTCTCTGTCATCCCTCCATTTTGCTTCATTCCCCTGATACTGAGAGAAGACTGGAGGGGCTGTGGACATGGCCAGGGGGTGGGCCTCGATCCTGGGGTAGGACAGGGCAGCTGGCAAAGACTCTCTCTCCTTTCTTGCCAGAAGGTGCCTGGGAAAAGCAGACTCTGAGGGGGAGCTCTGTGCCGGGGCCCAGGTGCACCCACATTGCTCCCTGGCACCGAGCTGTGCCTCGGCTCGCTGTCCTGCCCTGAGGTGTGCACACGGTGCCCATGGAGGAGCAGCGTCCTTCGTGGCCCATCCCCTGCTGGCTACAGGCTGCCGTGGGAATCTCTCCCTGCCAAGTTGAGTCTCTTACACAAACAGGGAGAAGACCCAGCTGGAAAACCCAACCCCATGTTGCTTCCCAGGGCGGGGGAGGGCCTGGCCCACCCCACCCCAGAGCATGGCCCAGGGGGCCAGTCTGCCTCTGAGGAGGACCGAGCTCCAGTGCCCAGAGTCGGCCCAGCCAGATGCCCCAAGGGGACACCCCCATGGCCCTCGCCTGGTGCGGTGCAGACACTTACAGGTGTGCAGGGAGAAATGTCTCTTGTCTGCAGAGGGAGGCGTGGCTGCCAGTGCTGATGGCTCTGCATGGCCCAGCAGGTACTGGATGGAGCGGAGCTGGAAGCCGGGGTCTGCCAGGAGCACAGCTGTCGCCCGCTTGGCCCTGCAAACAAACACACAATATCAGGCCTCTATGCTCCATGGAGAGCAAGGGCAGGGTGCTGGGAATCGAATCACAGCAGCCAGCTGCTTCTTAGACTCCAGGGAAGAGCTGCGCTGACCTGGAGCCCTGCACCACAGGTCATTAGCCAGGGCTGACCCTCCCACCAATACCAGTGGGGCACTGGGACCAGACTTCTGCTGGGCGAGGACTATGTGACAGTACGGGTTTGCCCTGGCATTGAGGCCAGCACCTCCAGAACCCCAGAGCAACCGACAGCCTGGCTGATCCTGCCAGGCGCTTGACCACCTTGGCCAGGGCACTGCCAGCAGCAGAGCTCTCAGTTCCAGGAGCTGACAGCTGCGGCAGCACCTCATGCAACCCATAGGTCAGGGAGCCAGGCAGGAGAGGGCAGCCTGTGAAGGACTAGCCAAATCACCCCAGCACACTAGATAAAGGCTCCCTGCTCAGACAGAAAGGGCTGCAGGCTCTTTGGAAGGACCCAATCGAGTGCTGGCTGGAGGAAAGAGAGTAACTGCAGACAAGGAATCAGGTCCCTTGGAGTCCACCGGGGGCAGCCCTGCCCCATTGCACACGTGGCTGAGCCCCAGATCTGTTGCTGGCTCCAGTCCCTGCTTCACACTGACTCTAGCAGAGGCCAGGGCAGTGCAAGGTGCTAAGCTCCCAGGGCCCAGTGAACAGCCTGGGGAGCAGAAGGTGTTCAGCGGGTAGAAGGGGCAGTTACTTACCTGTAACTGGAAGTTCTTCAAGATGGGTGGTTCCTGTCTGTACTCCACTGAGGGCAACATCAGGGCCGGCTCCAGGCACCAGCCTGGCAAGCAGGTGCTTGGGGCGGCCGCTCCAGAGAGGGGCGGCACGTCCAGGTATTCGGCGGCAATTAGGCGGACGGTCCCTCACTCCCGCTCGGCGCGAAGGACCTCCCGCCAAATTGCCGCCGCAGATCGCGATCGCGGCTTTTTTTTTTTTTTTTTTTTTGGGCTGCTTGGGGCGGCCAAAACCCTGGAGCTGGCCCTGGGCAACATGCATGCGCTGTGCACCCACAGCCAGAGCTTTTCAAAGTAGTACTGTCTGTCAGACTGCATTGTGTTGTCCCGGGGGTTCGCCTGAAGAGTGGGGTGAACCAACCACATCTCCAGTTCCTTCTCCACTGCAGATCTACAGATTCGCAGCGGAGGGGAAGGAGGGTGGATTTGGAGTACAGGTAGGGACCACACATCTTGAAAAACCTCCAGTTACAGGTAAGTAAACTCCCCTTCGAGTGTTGGTCCCTATTGTATTCCACTGAGGGGGGAGTTACAAGCAGTATGCAGGTAGGAGGAAGGTGTGAGGAAGAAGACGAAACTGTGGAACGGCGGGCTGCCACGCCGAACGAGGCGTCCGTCACAGAATCATGCACTAGAGCATAGTGAGAAGAAAAGGTGGGAACCAAACTCCACGTGGCCGCCTTACAGGTATCTGTGAGGGGGAACATCATGGAGTGCAGCAGCAGCTCTCGTGGAATGGGCCTCTATCCTGCCTGCTGGGGACTGTCCCGAAAATTGATAGAGTGTAATGCATCCTGAGACCCACTTTGAGAGTCTCTGGGGGGAGACGGCCTGCTCTTTAATTCTCTGCTATGGCAACAAATAGTCTGAGACTTCCTGAATGGCTTTGTCCTTTGCTGGTAAATGGTCAGGGCCCTACGTACATCGAGGAAGTGGAGTCATCCTTCTGCACTGGAGGCGTGCGGTTTGGGGAAGAAAACGGGTAGGTGTATGGGTTGGTTGAGATGGAAACGGGAAACCATCTTTGGTAGGAACTTCAGATGCAAATGCAGGGAGACCTTGTCCTTATGGAATGTGGCCACCATAGCCCCCAGTTCACCACCCTCCTCGCTAAAGTCTTGGAGACAAGGAAAGCGACCTTCATGGAGAGGTGAGACAGAGCAGGAAGCCAGAGGTTCAAAGGGAGAGTTCTTTAACAGGTTGAGATCTCACTAGGGAGCAATAGGCTGAATGGGCAGGTATTTACATAAAAGGCCATTCCAGATTGAGCAGTCAAGGGATAGGTAAATATTGAATGCCCCTCCACTGGTGGGTGGAAGGCGCTAATGGCTGCTCCACTCACCCTGCTGGAATTGAGAGCGAGCCCCAAGATCTTTAAATAGAGGAAATAGTCTAAGAGCATCAGGATGCCCACAGCTTCGGGGGCAAGGCCTTGTTCTTGTGCCCTGGAAGTGAAATGTGCCCATTTAGCCTGATAGGAGTATCTCACAGAAGTATCTCACAGAAGCCTTCTGCCTTCTGGAGAGGAAGTCTTACTAGCAACGAACATTCTTGTATTAACAGAGGTGTCTATCCAAAAACCAAGCTGTCAGGTGGAAGTCCACTGATTGGGGTGCCTGAGTCTGCCACTGTATTGTGCTAGCAGTTCCAGAAATGCCTGGACCAGGAGTGGAGGATGTTTTGACATGCAGAGAAGACCAAATTTACAAGGCCAGAATGGAGCAATCAGAATGACTGTCACTCTCTCCCGCTGGAGTTTGTGGAGGATGCAGGGTAAGAGTGGGAAGGGGGAAATGGCATAGTTCAGCTGGTCTGACCAATCAACGACCGGAGTGTTTCCCAGTGAGTAGGCACCAAGTCGCCTTCTTGAGCAATATTGGGTGCACTTGGTGTTGGTGTGGGATGCAAAGAGGTCCCTGATTGGCATTTCCCGAAGATGTCCGCAATTACCATGTCATGCAACTCCCATTCATGGCTGGTTGCAAAGTTCCTGCTGAGAGCATGAGCAATCACATTCTGGGTGCCAGGCAGGTAGGCTGCCAACAAAAGGATACGGTGTGCGATAGTACACCTATGGAAATGGTGTACCATTTACATACACAGCATTGGGGGATCTCGTGCCCCCTTGTTTATGTAGTATACTGTGGTGGTGTTGTCCAACATGATGAGGACATAATGATAACAGATAGCTGGTGAGAACACATGGCATACTTTGTGCACCACCCAAAGTTCCAGTATGTTTATGTGCATCCTGGGCCTCTTGCATGGTCCAGGTGCCTTGTGTCATGTGATCTCCCATGTGAGCACCCCCACTTGTGAGGATGGAAAGAAGGACATCCCAGAGCAGACTTGTAGTGGATCTGTCCACCAACAAAGTGAAGAGGTGACCTCCCATGGAAAACTGAGTATGATGTCCATGATTTGGTGCATAGGGGAGTAGACTCTTTGCAGCCATAGTTGTAGACAGCGAAGGCACAGACGAGCGAAGGGCATGATGTATGTGCATGCCTCCATGTGCCCTAGGTAGGAAAGGCAGGTCCTGGCTGAGACTGAAGGGTTATCAGTCACTAGGGCAATCTGGTCCAGTAGGCTCTGGAACCTGTCCCTTGGCAGATAAGCACATGTGGAGGTGACGTTGATGCATGCTCCTATGAATTCCAGGGACTGTGTACGGTGCAAAGTTGATTTTTCAATATTGACGCTCACTCCTAGAGAGGAGAGGAGTAGAAGAAGCCGGGAAGTCAATTTTCAAGCTTCCTCTTTGGACTGCGCTGCCAGCAATCAGTCGTCCAGGTAGGGGAAGACAAGGACTCCTTGATTTCAGTCTTGATGCAGCAGATGAGCTGCTATCACAGAGAAAATCTTTGTGAAGACTTGTGGGGCAGTGGTAAGTCCAAACAGGAGCTGGCCACATGCATCCCCACTCCGAAGGGGTCTGTAGCAGTGGTACCAGTGGAGCTCCACGGTAGAGGGAGTGCTCAGATTGTTCAGGCCGATGTACAGGGGAGTTTGCCAGCCAGAGACTGACTGTGGCCCCCTGGAGACCTCCATGAGGTGCTTCTTGAGATGGAGGGCTCAGCCTTCCCTCATAAGGGCAGGGAAGGAGAGGCAGATACTGCACCTGGATGTGGTTTGGGCTTCCCCCAAGCAGTACAGGCAGCGTTGGTGCTCATTGCTGATGGAAAATGAGCGAGGCAAGGAAGCACAGACTGAATCCCAGCATCTTTGGCATAATCCAGTTCCCAGATCTGAGTGCTGGGGGTGGGGGGGAGAGAATTGTTTGGCAGGAAACCACCATAGCTGTGTCCCAAGTCTAGGATGACCAGACGTCCCATTTTTAAAGGGACAGTCCCATATTTAAGTCCTCCTGCAGGTGACCTGACTTTTTCTTAAAAACAAGCAAATTGTCCCCTATTTTCTGTCTCCTTCCCTCCCAAAAAATCAGTCCCAGCCGATCCTGATGCTGGCTGGATCCCTGCTCACCAGTTACCCACCCACCAGCAGTGAGTGGGGGGATCCAGTGACCAACGATGGGGGTGGGTGTGCGAGGCTGGTAACGGGGCAAAGATGCAGCACACAGGGCCAGCCACTCCCCCTGCTGGTCAGTCAGCGCAGCCCCTCGCTGCATACCAGCTCTCGGCCAGCAGGGCCCTGCCCCCCATCCCATTTCCAGATGGAACTGGCTGCGTGCTGCAGCAGCTGGTGAGTGTGGGAAGGCGCCAGGCAGTGGCTAGTTATGTGTCGCCTCTGCTGCCCACCCATCAGCCCTTTACATGCTCCCCCTCTCACTGTCCTCTCCCTGCTTTGCCCCTTCGCCCCCCAAGCCCCACTGCTCTGCCATATCCCCCCCAGCAGGGCACATCCCACTCCCAGCGCTGTGCTGAGAACCAGCCCCTTGTCTGAGTGCTCAGCTCACTGATAGCCTGGCCAGCAGGCTCCTTTCTTCCCCCACTGCCTCTGGCTGGGCCAGCACCCTGGGAAAGCCCAAGACCCTCCAGCCCGGGGTGCTGGCCAGGAGGAGCCATGTCCTGCATCTACCGAAGCCCCACACAGAGCTGGCACGAGGAAGCCTCTCCATCCCTCAGCTAAGCTCTGGAGTAGCGGGGGGGGGGGGGAGAGGAGAAAGATTTCCAGCCTGTTCACACCCCGACCCTGCAGGCTCCATAGCAGCTCCCGGGGGAGAGGCTTAGCACCCTCTTTAGGGTGACCAGATGTCCCGATTTTATAGGGACAGTCCCGATTTTTGGGTCTTTTTCTTATATAGGCTCCTATTACCCCCCCACCCCCATCCCGATTTTTCACACTTGCTCTCTGGTCACCCTAACCCTCTTCACTGCACCCCTCGCCCTGTGTCCTGCCCCAGGGAGCACAGGGCTGCTCTGTCCCCTAGGCATCCTCCCCTGCTTAGTCCCCTCTCTGGCCTGGTTCACTGAAGCCCCTGCAGTCAGGTTCCCTGGGCCCTGGTGCACAACGCATCCGCTTAACCCCTTCCTGCCCATACTGTAGCTGGAAGCAGCTGGGTTACGTCACTGGCCATCAGCAGCCTGGAGATGTTAGCTGCCTTTCGATACTGTGTGGACAGGAAGGTACAAGCTGCTTCCAGCCACATGGGGGAGGTGTAGGGGAGAAGAGATGAGCTCTGCAAAGACATGGTCCAAGTCATCCCACTCCCCACCCTGCGTCTGGAAGCAGCTCCCATTCCTTCCCTCCCGCACAGTGACAAAAGGCTGCTACAGGCCCCATTCTAGGGGGGGGAATGTGACCCTGAGTGCCCCACATGTGTTGCCTTGGGAAGACGCAGTGCCAGGTACAAGGAGAGGCGGGTCCATCCTAGGGGCCCTGCCAGGAATGGAGGGCAGAGAGGCCAGGCAGGTAGGGCTATAGAAGGGGTATAGGAGAGAGAGAGAGAGAGAGAGAGAGAGAGAGAGAGAGAGAGTGAGTGTGTCAGTCAGTCAGTCACTCTCCCCATATGAACCCTAAAGTCTTAAAGATAAGAAAGTAAATAAAAAGAATCCAACTACGCAGTATTTCTTTTTACCAGGGGCTTAGTTAACTTGATGTTAATTTGAACTTTTGTACTGCATAGTTCTGTTTGATTGCCGTTGAACTTGCCTGAATACAAGTAATTTTACCAGTTGTCCCATATTCAGCATAGGGAAATATGGTCACCTGACCCAAGTCCTTAATCTTATCAAGCTTCTAGGAACTAGAAGCAGCAGGGGGCCTAGCATTATTACACACTGCTCCCTTGGCCTCCAGAGCCTGCTCAGTCTAGGGAATGAGCCTGGGGCCAGAAGCCAAAGAATTACAACCCCACAGGTCTTCTGCTGGAGGAAGTGCCCCAGTAAATGCCCAGGGGGACAGAGCGCCTTCTGGTAGGAGGTCCCCAGACACTGCCTGCAAACTGGACACAGGGAACTGTCCATGGATCTGGTGCTGACTTACCCCATCAGCTTCCAAAGAGCTAGGGACTGCCCTGGCCCCAGCCCAGTGCTGGGATGATTTAGAGGAAAGCTTCTAGACAACAAAGCGTCCATGGGGATAAGTACACATCTTCCCTAATTGTGAGCTCAACTGTGAAAAGTGAGTGAAAGTCTCTCAAGGGTCACACCACCTGTCACAATAAACACTGATGGGGAAAGGTCCAAAGGGGAGACAGACTGAGTTAATCCTACAGCTATAATAACTCAAGGACTGTGGTAAGTTCATGCCTGGTGAACAGAGGTGTGGAACCAGAAATCAGTCCAGCTCAACTCACTTCTCATTGTTCCCAAAAGGCCCGTTGGTACCATCTTTAATATCACCTAAGAGATTTCAGACAAGGGGGTTTCCCCTCTAAAACCACTCTCCAGCCAAAGGGAAAGGGAACATGGGATGTTGTTACAATGACTTTCCATTTCACATGAATCAGCTGGTTTTCCCTCTTTTCTGTATTGTTAATACAAGATTACAGGGCTGTTTGCTGGGGTGTTTGCCCTGGGGCTGAGCAGGCTGAGGTCTCTGGATCCCAAACCTCAGACCTTGTTTAACAGTTTAATGTTGGACTGGGTCACGTTAACACTTTCAGCCCATGTAAATTAATACAACAGGTCCAGCCTCCACATTAGGTTGCGCCTCATCCTTGCAAAATGCAGTCAGACCCGAGGGTCACATTTTCCAAGCAAACACAGAACTATCACCCCTCTGCAGCCACCGGGCCCAAGACAGCTATCCATGCTGCAGCCAGGGAGTCTCAGAGCTGCCCTGCAGGAAGCAGCTGTCCTGGGACAGGGGCAGGTTAGCTAGCTTTCAAAAGTAAGTGGTTCCAAGTCTGTCCCATTCCTTGCAACCCCCCTGCAGGTTCTGCTCTCCACCACCAGCTCTGAAGGGGAGGGCTCGGGGCTTAACCTGCTCCCTGTCCAAAAACACTGCCCTTCCCAGCAGGGATCAATCATTCCTGCAAACGTTCACTGCAGCCCCTTGGTCCTGTATCTTTCAGCTGCCTGAATCAATATGGCAACAACAAAGGCAGGTGATATCAAGCTCCAAAACTTGGCAGCCTCACGCTGGGTCTCCAGGAAGGATTTGCAGAAAGGCTCTGCAGCAGACAGCAGTTAATGTCCCTAGTTCAACTCCCCTCCCCAGAAGTAAAGCCAAATCACCAACTGGCAGTGTGCCAGGCAGCACGAGCCAGGACAGACAGGTCCCAACTTGTTTTCATGGGTAGTGGTGGATTGCACAGAGCCTGCTCAGCCAGCACAGAAACATACCACGCTGCCACCAGGGCAGCTCTCCAAGGCCAGGCGAGCAGCACGCTGGCCTGATGGTCAGGTAAACTCTGAGATAGATTAAGGGGAACCTTTTAAACCCCTCTGAACCAGAATGGCATTAATGCCCCCATTGCCTGCGACCCACAGGCCCCACCTTAGCAGCTCCAGCCACCCAGTGCTCTTTGGCAAATGCACCAGGAACAGGTGCCCTGTTTCCTGAGTAGCTGCCTCTGGTCTCCAGCAGGGCCACCTGGGGGATGGGATGCTGCCAGCTGGCAAAAGGGGGGCTCATGGGTATGGCAGTGAAGCCAGTGCCGGGGCTGGTTCCCATGTGCAGGGTTATATATGCTGCTCCTCGATTCCTGGGTGTAGCCAAGGGGAACAGTTCCTGCTCCCCAGCCTCGTAGGCTGGGTGTGCTGGGGCAGCCCACCAAAGGAAATGCTTTCCCGTCTCTTCCCTGGGGCTCCCAATGGGACAGGGATGAAGGAGGGGGCTGGGCAGGACAACTGCAGCAGCCTCCTCGTGAGTGCTGAAAGGCGATGCTCTCTGCCAGAGCACAGCATCAGCACAGCGGCTCTGCAGGCAGCTCAAGGTCACATTCAGGAGACACCGATACCTCCTCCTGGCCTGGTATCCTGGCATGGAGTCCTTCACAGGAGTGACCTTTCCTGCCCAGCCTTCTTCAATTGGCCAGCTGATCTGAGCCTGAGCCCAGGGTCACGCTGCTGGGTTTGTGAGATCCACAGCACAGCCCTGCTGGGGGCTCCGCTATGGGCACAGCGCCTGCAGATTGCTGCTGCTGCCTGGCCCATGGACCCAGAAGATAATGAAAAGGGGGCAAGTAACCAACCACCCTGCCTGTGGGTGCGGCCTCCACTTGGTGGACACTGGCAGCCCGCAAGCACAACTGCAGCAACACCCTGCTGCAGCACTAAGTGCTGACCCTGCCCATTCACCCAGAACGGCAAGCAGCCCAGACAGACTCCAACTCTTTGGGGCTGGGGCAGTGGAAAGGATAAGGCACCCTTACCCTCTGTGGTGCTATGGAGCTGATCTTGGCTTGCGGGTCCAGGTGACCCCAGAGCACATGTGCTCAGTTCACAGGCAGCCCTGCACCCTCCGCCCTGGCTCCAAGGCTGGCTCCTAGCATGTTCCCATGCCACGCTGCACATGAGACTGTCAGGGCTGGCACAACAGGACCATGCAACATGGCAACCTCTTGCTCTTTGTGGCTCCGCTTCCAGAGGGTGGAGAAGGTGATGGAGAGGAGGGAATAGCCCAACATGGCTCCTGCCAAGGCAGCCATTGCAGGGATCATTCTGCATGGACCCCTTGGCTGACAGGTGCCCATTGAGGGGCCCAATCCATTCAGCATCCTGCCTGGCCCTGGGAGCACTCTGCCTGTGCAGGGCCCAGAGACTCCACCCAGCCTGCCCATTGGCCTTGGAGTCCTCTGTCCTAGTGCCACGTAGCCAAGCCCCTTCAGCCCAGCTCACCATGCACAGGCTGCTCGGGATCTGACGGCACCCATGTAACGTAACACAGCAGAACCTGCTGCTATCCCTTGTGTGGCAGCAAAGCAGACATCAGGGTGCCCGAGCCTGTGGGCACTGGGGACAGGTGCCTGCGCCCTATCTTTAGGGCACCTCAGGAGGACGTGTGTGCAGAGAGCTCCGCACCATGCTGACACCCCAAGGGGAGGCTGCCCCTTGCTGTGAGCTAACAGCCCTCACACCTGGCAGCTGCAGCAGCAGCCAAATTAGCTATTTGCTGCCCTAAAGGAAACCAGTCACCCAGCCTTGATTTCCACGTCTCCAATAAAGCAGCCCAGTTTGTCAGCATTGCACTCCTGCACCTGATGCACTGCACTGCTTTCGCCTGCCCCAACCAGCCTCTGCTCACAGCTAGTGCCCGTCATTGCAGAGGGGCAGGGGCACTCACACACAGCACCCTCCTGGCCACCCCCCACATGCAGGAGAGAGGTAGCCCCATCACAAGCAATCCAAGCCCACCGGCCCCTTCTGTCCCCTTGCCCCCAGCACAGAGAGCTGACAGGCAATGGGGGGTGCCAGGCCGGGCAGCATGAAAGGACAGGTTCTTCTCCCACCACCTAATCTAGGAACGAGCAAGGGAAGCAAGACACACGATTGACCAAAGAGAGCAGGGGGTGGGTGATTTAAAAGGCCACAAGCCACACCGGTCTCATCAAAATCTGAACTCTTATCGTCTGCAAATTCAGGTCTATTTCTCTCTCTCCCCACTCTGCCCTCCAAAACAGGACCCTCCCCTTCCCCACCTCAGACACGCCAACATGCTTCAATTCTCTCTCCAGGGACAAGGCGAATGCCACGGCCCGGGCCCAGCCCTACAACAGCAAACCACCCTCCATGTGCCAATGGGAGAACGAGAAGTGGGATTTCAGGAGGGAACAAGGGGCTCGCTGTTTGCGGGCCCCAAGCAGCAGAGAGAGGTCTGTTCTGAAAGCCAGGGCTGGAGCTAGGAGAGGGCCCATGCCCCCAGCACAGACCAGGGCAGGGCTGTTGGAACAGAGTGGGAAGAACACACAATGCAGGAGGCTGCTCTGTGGAGCAGTCACCAACAAGCTGATTCAAAGGCCAGGGCTTCCAGCGGCTGCTCACAATTAGGGTCTGCATCCAGCCCAAGCCCTTCCTGAGGCAAACTCAGACATGCAGCACACCTCTATGCTAATGAGGGGAAACAGCTGCCAAGCCCCCTGCTCTGTTCCGCTGTCCCTGGGGAGGGTGCAGCACAGAGGATATCCTGGCTGCTCCCTTGATCCCAGCATGCGACAGAGAGCGGCCTATGCTCAGTAGCCGTGTCTGCCAGAGGACAGCAGTCCCTGCGGCTGGAGGCAGAGTGGGGACTGTTTCAAAGCAGCACCAGGGGCCTCACTCACCACATCAAAGGCACAGGGAGCTGGATTGCATGCACCATGTAGGAAACCTCCCCGCCAGCTTTGTCTGGCATGTAGGCTTCCACATGACAGACAGCTGGGGCTAGAGGACTAGGCAGAGTGCTGGGGTCTAGTCCCGAGACCACCACAGATAGAGATTGGGGGTAAGTCACGCCACACCTCCGTGCCTCAGTTTCCCCATCAGTGAACTGGTGGGGACACTGAATCCCCTCCCAGGGCAACAGCAGAGCACTGGACTGGCAGTGCCATTCTGTCCCTCGCTCTGCCACTGACGTGCTGTGAACTTGGGCAAGTCCCTTCCCCTTTGGAGTGCCCATTCCCCATCCCACTGTCCTTGCGGCGCCTCACACGGGGGGGGGGGGGCACCCCGCAGCAAGGAGCAGTGGCCCCTGGGAATTGGTGAGTACCAAGCATTGCCTGGGCCCCAAGACTAGCAGCGGAGACTCCCCCAGGCAGTTGGCCGCTCTGCTCCCCACCACTTCCCCTTGGAAATAAAACCTCCCGCTGCCGCTGCTGCAATCGCTCAGTGCTTCGCAGCAGCCTTCGCAGGGCTGCGCTGCCCACTAGTGATACGATGGGGGAACAACGCGCCATTCAGAAATTTCCTCCTTCCTCCACCCCCCACTCCCTCCTACGCGAACCAATCGGCTTGCCCCTGCCCGTCAGGCACCGCCCCCATGCTTGCCGGCTGCTGGTAAATAGCGGCCGCAGCAGCGGGCGGGCGTGACTCCGCCAGGACTCCGGGAAGGGCTCTGCTAGGGCACGACCCAGCCCCCGCTCACTCCTCGGCTGTTCCGCAGCTGGGCTCCCGGCCGGGGCGTGCCACAGGGCTCAGCCAGGAGGCGAGCACTGACTCATGGAAACTTTGGGCTCCAGGAACCCCGGCTCAGAGGCAGGGACTCGGACGTTCTCAGGAGGTGCCAGCAGTCCTGAAGCCAGACCCTGGCCTGCATCTGCCCCTCTGCCAGGACCCCTAGAGCCAGCCAGGGCCCATGAGAGGCTGCCCTAATCCCCAGTGCAGCAGGACAGAGCTGGGCTGTTTTTCTTTAACTCTTTTCAAGCCTTGGACCTTTCCTTGGGACTCGTCTCCTGCCTGTGTGTCCTGGACTATTACAGGATTGCCTGGCGGCCGAGAACACCCAAAGCTCTCCTTGCAGAGCAGTGCTTCCCGGTTAACTGATGCTGCAGCGTGCTCACTCTAACGGTGCCTGGTGAGCCTTTGCTCAGGCCGGACTTACCCTAGGATAGCGCCTCTCCATGCTGCTGGGCGCTCAGCAGGACCTTACGGCCACATGATGAACGCACAGGCATTGGCCCACACTCTCTGGAAATGCCTGGGAAAGCTGCTGGTGATCCTAGAGCTGTCTGTTCAAGGCAACTTCTTAAACACATCGGCCATCCCCCGCAGATGCCCCCTTGTCTGCATATGTACCTCGGACCTTCTGAGCTGTGCCAAGCAAGGTCTCCAGCAGGTGCCAGTTGCACTTCCTCCCACAGCTACCACCTTGGATCTCAGCCACAACGCCCTCTTCCAGCTTCACAACCATTGGCTGGCAGCCCTACCACGCCTCCAGGCCCTCCGCATCAGTCACAATCGCATCATGGACCTCTTGCCTCAGGCGTTCCACAATGCCACAGACTTGAGACACCTGGACATGTCCTCCAATTACCTGCATGCCATCGAGAAGCACTACTTTGAAGCGCTGGTGCGCCTCGAGGAGCTCCTGCTCTACAACAACTGGATTGTACAGGTAGATGAACAAGCCTTCCTCAGGCTAAGCAGCTTGCAGAAGGTCTACCTAAGTTGGAATAACCTAACCCAATTCCCCTTCAGCTCCATGCAGGGGCTTAGCCACCCTAACCTAACGACCCTGGACCTCTCCACCAATAACCTGAACAGAATCCCCATCGAGGAGGTCACAGCCTTGCCTGTGTACATCAGAAATGGCTTGTACCTGCACAACAATCCAGTAAAGTGTGATTGCTCGCTCTACCAGATGTTCAAGCAGTGGCAGCAGCGGCACCTCAGCTCAGTGCAGGATTTCCTAGAGGAACACACATGTATGGCGTTTGACAACACAGCACGATCCTTAGTCAGGTTCCTCAAGTACAACAAGATCTTTGAGAATTGCTCCCTGAGCCAGGGCTCACCTGGCACCTCAGATGTGCATGCCACAGTGCTCGTAGGAGAGACTCTGCTAATCAACTGCAACACGAGCACGCACGACACATCTGCCACCTACATATGGCTCTCGCCCCGCCACGAGCCCATCATGCACCCTGGAAATGGCAATCGCACACTTGAAGTTTACCACAATGGGAGCCTGAAGATCATCGCAGCCAAGCCTTGGCACTCTGGGGTGTATGTGTGCATGGCTATTGGCAAGCACCACCAGCTCAACAAGACGCACGAGGTCAACGTGACCATCCACTACCCCATGCTGGATGGGGAGTCCTTCAGCACCGGCCTCACAACCCTCCTCGGGTGCATAGTGAGCCTCGTGCTAGTCCTCATGTACTTGTACCTCACTCCGTGCCACTGCTTCCAGTGCTGCAAGAAAGCCGCTGCTCCTAGCCCTCCCCAGGAATGCAGCGCTCAATCCTCCATTCTGAGTACCACCCCCCCAGCCCCAGATGGGCCCAGACGGAAGATCAGCACCAGCAAGCACGTGGTGTTCCTTGAGCCCATCAAGGAAGTGCACAATGGTAAGATCAGGCTGGCTGCCAACAAGGACGTCACTGACACCAAGAATCCCAACCTCCTGCAGCTCAAGTCAGACTCAGAATCCGTTAGTTCCATCTTTTCAGACACTCCCATCATGTCCTAGGAGGTAGGCGGGCTGGGGAGCAGAAATGGGAGGGGGCAGTCTCCCAGGAGACGAAATTGGTGTGTGTTGGGTCGCTAGCAGCCACCGCTGGGGAGGGAGAAAGAGGCACCATGCTGAGATGCAATTTGCCGCGCAGAAGAGCTGCGTTTTCTTGTACTTGTTACTCCTAGAGGGAGAATTATGATGCATCCTTATAAGGCTCCAGCTACTTCCAGGCTCCACTGCCACATTGTAAAACAACCCAGGGGAGAGAGAAGATAAGAATAGCCCCCATGACTGCAGTCTGATGGCCTCGGCCTCTCCTCTTAAAGGTAGGCAGGTCACCCCAAAAACAAAGAGATCAAATGCTCTTTGAAGGATCACAAGTGACTGCATCCTGTTCTGCACCACCCAGACAATATGGTGTAGCAGAGGGTTCTCCTCACTTTAGATTGTTGTCAATGGAACAGGGACAATTTCTTCCGAGTGCTGTCCAGTGGCTGATTCAAGAGAAGCCCATTGGGTAGCTCCTGGCTCTGTTGAGCAGCCTGTCTAGCTAGTACTGCAGCTTTGACTTTCAGGATGATGCACATTGGCTAATTAACATCCTTACAGATTTGTCTTTCCAGAATGCCCTAGCAGTGGCACATGACTGGGCAACCCGTCTGCCTCCCACCTCTCTCTCACCCCCCCCCCCCATTCACATGTCTAACACTGGACGCAGGGAAACATGCATGGCTGAGCCCTCCACTTCCAACCAGTCCTAGACTTCCTTGAATAGTGCACTGCAGGGTTTAGCACTCTCCTGGGCAAGGCTGAGCCCAACTTGACCACTTGCCCACTGGGCACGTACAGAGAGCACCGTAAGTGCTGGAGACTGTCAGCTAGACTTTTGCTTGACCTAGCTTAGTGAGTTGTTTGCTTTAATTACAAAGCCACATGGCCAGCCCAGTGTACTGGGCTTCTTTCCTAGTGAGAACTCTTCTCCAGCCCATAGTCTCCAATAGCACTGGGGCACCTGCATTGCTACACTAGAATTCTGCTAGCTCAGGACAGTAGCAGCAGCAGCAAACAAGTCAGTACAGACTATATGCCCTAGAGAAGGAGAGCAGCATGCGCCATCCCCAGAGCACAGGGGTAAGGAGAACATTCTCCTGGCACAGGCTGATGTTGCCTACTACGTACAACTAACCCACTGTCAGCTCCTTCAACCAGCTGGCCCTAGAATTAGGGAAGTGCTGCCTAGTTTGTGTGTGGTCCTAGTGAGGAGGGGAATTTCACTGGGATCTTCACTGGACAAAGCCATTCAGTGAAGTAAACAATGCAATTACTCCCCTCCTCTGCTACACACAAGCAGCTGTAAGCAGTTGAGTTCAGAAATGTAATAGATTATGATTGTGCATAGTGTGATACTAATGACCCAACCCTGCACTGCTCCATGCTCCCCCTGTAACAGAAGGAGCAGTTCCTACACGCACCATCATCTCCCTGGGCGCTCTCTTCTTGAGCAGGGCAGACCTGCTGCTAGGCTGTTTAGATAATAACCCAATAGTGTATCCAGGATTGGGACTAAAACCATCTCTCACTTTCTTGCACCATAAATTCTCTAGTTACATTGAAATAAAAAATGCCTATTTTTTTAAACTCAACTTGGTCCAAGAGTCTCTTTGCCCTTGTGTGGGGCCTGGAATGGAGCCCACCTCAGTCTGTCCCCACCGCCCCAGTATCTGTCAGCAGGACAAACCTCTCTACCCAGGACCACTGCCCACGTCCTGTCCTAACAGAGGGGGCTGGCATTCCTGCTGCCCCTGCACAGGGGGCCAGGCCATTGCTCCCTGACAGCAGCCTCAGCATCTGGCCAGGTGCTGCCATCAGATGAGATTTAGGTTTGCCTCCAAGTGGCAGGGGTGTCAGTGAGCAAAGCCAAATCTGTTCAAAAGGGAGCCTGCTGCACGAGCAGCACACAGACAGGCGCTAGCCAGGTTAACAGAGCATGGCTCTGCAGAGCAGGCAGGAGCAGGGGCAGTAGGTGAATGGGAACCCTGCTGCACTGACCAGTCCTAGGAGGTTGCATGGAGAGTTACGCAGAGCAGGAACAGCCTTCTCCACAGCAGGCTCCAGCAGCCTGTCTCTCCATGGACTTTGATGGCACACCCAGGCATTCAGCGAGCTGCATTAAATGCCCATGCAGAAGTGCCACAGCCTGGCACAGTTAACAGGCTGTGAACCAAGCACCTGTCAGTGGCTCAGCCTGTGCTGGATGCAGGCACCCTGGTGCTGCAGGCACAGGAGCCAGTGCTGGCCTGCCCGGCACATGCCTGGGCACCCAGCTGAGAGAAGCAGCAGCACATCCCGCAGAGTAACTGCGCACAGCTCAAGCCGGCTGGTCCCAGCAGGGGTCAGCCTGGCCCTGGTGAGAAGCTAATGGAGCTGTGTCTGGGAGCAGCATGAGAGATGGACTCCCACTGCCCCAGAATGCCCCACACACAGTGCTGGCTCACAGCTCTGCTCCCAGCCTTGTCCCTCCCTAGACATGGGATCTGGCTCTGAACTCGGCAGGCAGGCAGGAGCAGCATAGCCACTGGGGGTGGGGCAGGGGAGAGCTCTGGGTCAGGTGCATGATGGTGGTGAGGGATCCCTCACATAGAAACTGCCAGCCTGGGGATTGTAACAGCTCCACCACTGAACACAAACACCCAGATCTCAGGCAGCTCTGCACCACTTCACACCCCACCCTCGCCTGCTGGGCTCTGGTGACCAGCCCCAAGATCTCAGTCCAGCTCCACGAGGGCCTGGACTTGCACTGAGCAGACTCAGCCACTCTCTGCAGAGCTGGGAGAGTCCCTGAGGCAGAAGCCAATGGGGGGGTAAGGGGCAGAGGAGGTACACACTGCAGCCCCCTTCGCGGGAATACAGCCTCTGAGCTGCCAACCCCAGCTCTCACCTGCCCGCCGCCTCTGCAGGAGGGGAGCTCCCACACCACAGAGCCTAGCGGGCTGAGCGGGCTTAGGAGTGCCCCCCAGCTCCCTCTGCTCCAGCCCCAGGAGAGCAGTGCCCCCACCCCCCTAGGGACCAACAAACACAATCCAACCACTTCACTCTCCTCAATGCCCCCACCCCACCCCCCCAAGCCCCCTGCCCCCACCCCACCCCCCCACAACACTACCCTGAGCTCCCTGCCCCAACGCCCCCCACCTCATCCCTCCACAAAATTCCCAACCCCCTTCAACACCACCGAGCCCCCCATCTCCCCTCAACAGCCTGAGCCCCCTGCCCCATCACTCCCCCAACATCCTCTGCCCCATCCCCCCACAATATCCCCATCCCCCTACAATTCCACCCTGAGCCCCCGCCTCATCGCTCCCCCAATGCACCCCACCCTCCATTACCCCCATCCCTCTCAACACCACCCTGAGCCCCCTACCCCATCCTGTGCCCCCTGACCTATCGCTCCACAAAACCCCCAGCACCCCATCCCTCCCTCAACATCCCCAGCACCCCATCCCTCTTCATCACCCCATGCTCCCTGCCCCATCCCTCCCCCCAACACCCTGCACCCCATCCCTCCACAACGCATAACTCCCCCTCTCCCCCGCATACCCACCCACCCACGCACGCCCGGCCTTGGGGCCAAGACATTCAAGCAGGCCTCCCAGTGTGCTGGCTCCCCCATGCCCCACCCACAGCAACTTGTGGGCCACAGGGCCAGTTACACTCCAGCTTCTCCAGCTGCAGAGCGCTCTGGCACCTGGCATAGGTGCCCTGAGCTGCCACCCGTCCCCCACGGGCAGGCCACCCCCTATCCCCAAGTCCTGCCTGTCTACGCTGCTTCCCAAGCAGCACGCTAACCCGGAGCCCAGCCCCCTCATGCTGGGGAAGTGTGTCCCCAGGGGACTCTCTCCGGGGTTCACATTCACAGCCTGCCATGTCAACAAGCCTCATCCCTTGCTGGGTGCAAAACACCCCCTCCTGCTCTGGACCCCAGGCGCCTTCTGGGAGCTGTGTCCAGGACGTGACAAGCTACATGAGCCTGAACGCCTGCTTCCCGCACCCAAGGGCCCTGTCTGGTCTCATTAGCGCTCTGCTGCTGCTGGCTGACAGGCTCGTCCCCACACACACAGCTGGCCGGAGGTGTGCGCACACGGATGCTGCATGAAAGACAGCCACGGTGTCAGCGGCTCTCAGTGCCAGCACACGCAGCAGGGGCAATGGTCAAATGTGGGCACGCAGCACAGACCCTCAGGAGAGCTAGGGGGCCTCAGCTCCACTCCAGCCACAGCTGGGGAAAGGGGCAGTCATAGAATATCAGGGTTGGAAGGGACCTCAGGAGGTCATCTAGTTCAACCCCCTGTGTGTTTCAGGTGCCCAGCCGTAACTCCTGCTCCGAGTGCCTGGCAGGGGGTGCTGCAGGGCCCTAGAGGGGTGTAGACAGCAAGGCTGGGTTCACGCCTGCAGCCTTTGTGGAGCTTTGCGCAGGTATCAGCCGGTTACTGACGTCGGGCAGCATCTTGCACAGCACTCAGCCTCTTCCCTGACAGTCCATTCAGCCTCACCCCAGCAGCCCAACGGGACAGATGGAGACACTGAAGTAGAGACTTGGTTAACTGCAGCAACTCCACGGCAGAGCCAGGAACAGAACCTAGCGCCCTCCCCTCACCGCCATCCTGCTTGCTCCAGGGAAGGTCACAGACCAACAGCAGCAACCAGACCCCAGAAGGAGTGGGAAATCTCTGCTAGGATTCCTCCCCCACTGGTTTCTAAACTCGACACCTCCCATCGACACTTAGAATGCCCATGCACCAGGCAGCACGGAGGGGCTCAGGTGCTCCTGCGCCTCCACCCCCCACAGTAGACACAGGGAGACCCGGGATGCAGCTCAGCCTCACTCTGACCACCGACTCATTTTACAGTTGCTCTGGGTCTGTCGACACAGCACATAAGGCTGGCCCGTGCCAGCTGACTCAGACTGCAGGGCTATAAAACTGCAGTGTAGACATTCAGACTTGGGCTGTTTCGCGGTGCAAGTGCTGGGAGGGAGGGGGGAGAAGCAGGACGCGGCGGCCTGCTCAGGGGAGGAGGCGGAGGTGGAGCGGAGGCAGAAGTGGGGTGGGGGCAGGGAGGTGCCAGTGGGTGCTCTGCACCCATCAATTTTTCCCCATGGGTGCTCCAGTCCTGGAGCACCCACAGAGTTGGCACCTATGGGCTAGAGCCCAGGCTACGGGACCCTCCCCCAGCAGGGTTCCAGAGCCCAGGCTCCCATCCAAGCCCGCACGTCTTCACCACTGTTTTGCAGCCCAAGCCCCAGTCAGTTGTAGACAGACCCTGTTTTCTCATGAGACAGCAGTGGGCAGCTAGGTGATGGGCACAGCACATGGCAAGGAGGCAGGTTGCAGGAAGGGAGTAGCAACATGAGGGGTACATGTGTGCTGGGATCAGCTGCCCCTTGCTCACAGCTGTACCAACATTAGCTACCTCCCTACAATGAGCTATTATTCATGGACCCCCTCACACCCCAACGGGCACTCATCTAAGAGATGGGCCATGCCATGACCAAGTGTGGGAAGCTCTGGTCTGAGCAGGGCCAGCCACCCTGAGAGCTTTGCTTGGGGGAAGCCAGCTGTGTGCCCGTGCACTATCATACAGAAAGGTCTAAGGCCGGGGCTAAATCGTTCCCAGGGCACTGGGGCACAGGCTAGCCTCAGCATCCATCCCCTTCTGGAAACAATCCCAGGGCACGCCTGGGGCACGAGTTGGCCAGTCAGAGAATGGTGGCACAGGACCGCATGCAACCAGGGGATGAATGCTCTGGGAGGAGCCGAGGGCAGCCTGGATGCAGGGCATGGTCCAGGAGGAGCTGCCTCCAGCGCTGTGGGCCAAGGTAGGGGCCAAGCTCACGCTAGTCCCTGCTGCCATGCTCAGTGCAATGGCCAGCACAGCCCAGCATTGATGGCCAAGTCCTGGCAGAAAGGCTCTTATGCTACGTCAGTCAGACATGGTGCCCACCCGGGTCCAGCACGAGGGGTGGGAGGATCTGCCAGGGCAGCCAGGAGAGCAGACTAGGGGAGCAAGAATCCCACAGCAGACGCCCTCTCCCTACTCCCAGCACAGTGCCCAGGCGACATGTCTTAGTCCTGACTGTTCTGTTGCGGGGAGGGGGGAGGAGAGTGCTTTGCAGTTCCGTGGGGTAGAGAGGACTCACCCTGCCTCCTGCCCAACAAGGCTTTGCTCCGGTTTGTGCTTTCCCTGTGCTCTGATCTCCCCGGTGCTGCTGGAGGTCTCCTTGGAGGAGCAGAGAACTGAGGTGGGAGTCCCCGGAGCCTATGCGTGGAGACAGCTGCCTCCCAGGCAGTGGAGTTAAATGGGTGAGAAGAACCCAGACAAGAATCTCTCCCCCTCTCCAGTAATGTGATCTCACTGCCTGTCCCCCACCCCACCCAGCTGGGCAGAGCAGGGCCAGGCCAGCCATGGAAGAAACAAGGAAACCAAGGTTGTTTCAATCACACACACCCCCATCAGGCCAGCCTCCCACATCACAGGCCCCTTGCATTATGGGCGCATCAGCTTTAACTCTCTGACCAGGCGCTTCCCTCAGCGTCAGGAGGCGGGGCAGCGCAGGGTGCCAGGCTCACATCCCTGCAGGATTCCAGTGGGAGCCAAACTCCCCCGCTCCTGCCTCAGGGAGCCTGGCGGGGATGCAGGGCTATGCCCTGAGGAGGAGCCCAGGGACACACACAGGACAGCTGAGGGAGCAGGGCAGAGCGCTGCAGCCTGCTGCCCCATGGGAGCGCTCACTCTAGGCTCTAACCAGCCATCCCCTTCCCACAGCAGCCCAGTGCCAGCCTGGCTGCTCCAGGGGGCTCTCTGAAGCTGGCTGTGCACAGGAAAGCCCTGCCGCCATTGCACAGCTGCCTCTCTCGGGGAAGGCCCAAGTGGGAGGGGTCCAGCGCCCACACTGCCTCAGCTCCTGCAGGGGGGAAGGGGGTACTCAGAGCACAGAGGCTCATTGAAGCCACTCAGGTCTCTTAGCAGGGATCAGACTAGCAATGAAGACCACAGTCCTGGACCCAGCCTCCCTACTGAGGGCTGTCCCCCCAGAACACACCATCCTCTCTCAGCAAACCCACTCAGGGCCCTGATCAGGTGGCTGGGAGCAGCCTGCTGAGCCTCCCGGGGGCTGGCATTTCGGGTCCTAGCTGCTAGATCACTATGGTACATTGGGAGCTGCCACCCCTGGCTGTGCTCTGGGAGAGCACACAGGCCCACTGAGCTACTGCTGCTGTGTGGGCTGGATCCATGACACACAGGGCTGTGCCCCATTCGGCCTGTCCTTGGGCAGACACCACAGCCCGGGCTGTGTACAGCAATGCAGGGTATCAAACTTGTCCTGAGTCCATGCAAAGTTCTGCCAGGCCTGCACTTGCCAGAAAACCGCCAACACAGCCTGGATCCCTGCTCCTGCCACTCACTAGTCCCAGCACGTGCGTGGTTGGGAGAGACAGGCCCTGAGCCACCTCCTCTGAGCCCTGTACAGCTCAGCTGGCCAAGCGGCTCTGCACCCACTCAGTTAGTGGGATGCCAGCACAGCACAGAGGAGCAAAGAGCGGGACGCAGGCACTGGGGCTAACGCACCTCCCAATGTCAGTAGGTGTTGGGCACCACTCATTTCCCTAGCTCGACAAGGCCTTTGGCTGAGCCATGTAGGTCCTGATCTTCACCAAGCACTTACTGCTCTTGCTACGAACCACCAAAGTCAAAGGCAGCTGGGTTGCCAGCAGGTTGCTGGAGGGAGACTACTCCTGACTGGCATTTAGAGAGCACTTGCCACTCTCCCATGAGTCAGTAACCTCAGCACCACCAGGGACTACAGCTAGGCTGATGCTAGAGCAGTCACCCGAAGACCAAGGGAGCAGCTCAACTCCTGGCAGCCAGCTAGCCCATCTGCAGAGCCCCGGCAGGGCTGGCGCCCACAGCACATTACCTCAGGCTGGGGCCAGGCTAATTTTAAGGGTCTGGGCAATGGGGCTTTTACTCCACAACCTGTTCTGACATGTGCCTTGTGCACTATGATTGTCCATGTGGGATCCCCATCCTATAAGGGATGAATCTGTAATTATGGTTGCGTTGCGGATGGGTGGAAGAAAAGAAACTCCTTCTCACAGCTGATCTGGTTTCATCCACCATATGAGAGGCTCTGACTTTTGGTAGGACTGTTACCCTGTCATTCATGTTGTCCTTGTCCAGTGTGTAAACAGACCGAAGCCAGGCCTGCAGGCAACAAAGGTGGAGTCTGGCAAACGGTGTCACAGACGTACATGCCACCATGCAGCCTAGTAGGGAAAGGCAGATCCTGATTGTGGCAAGAGGTCAGAGGGTGACTTGGTTTAATCAGACCGTTCACAGCCTGAACTCTGTTTATAGGCAGGTAGGCTTCTCCTGAGGATGTCTCTAGGGTCGCTCCTATGAAATCTATAGTCCTCAGAGTCAAAGTGAGAATTTATTTGTTTATGCAGATCCCCAGTGATCCCAGAAGGTGGAGCAAGAACAGGATAGCCAACCAGGCCACCTGGCTTGAGCTGCCCATTAGTAACCAATCGTTCACATACAGGAAAACAGTGCGGCCGTTGCGTCTCAGCTGGGAGAAGACTCACCATTGAGAAGATTCTTGCAAAGACCCTAAGTGCTGTTGTCAGCCCAAATGGGAGTGCTCTGAACTGGCAGCGCTCTTGCCTTACCATGAATCTGAGAAACCTTCTGTGGGACTAGTGAAAATCCACATGAAAGTAAGGATCTTTCATGTTGAGGGCCACAAACTGCAGGGAGGGAATTACAGATGACAATGTTGCCATGCAAAATTTTGATTTGTGAATAAAGACATTTAGGTGGCATAGATCAAGAATTGGTCTCTATCCTCCATTTTGGGGGGGGGGACTCAAATATGGGGAGTAGAACTCCTTTCCTTGATGTTGGAGTGACACCTGCTCTACCACCTAACTCTGAAAGAGGAAGACCCCACCTCCTGATTAAGGATGTCTTTGTGTCATAACTATAAAGGGAAGGGTAACAGCTCTCCTGTGTACAGTACTAAAATCCCTCCTGGCCAGAGACTCCAAAATCCTTTTACCTGTAAAGGGTTAAGAAGCTCGGGTAACCTGGCTGACACCTGACCCAAAGGACCAATAAGGGGACAAGATACTTTCAAATCTTGGGGGGGGGGAAAGGCTTTTGTGTGTGCTCTTTGTTTTAAGGGGTTGTTCGCTCTTGGGACTGAGAGGGACCAGACATCAACCCAGGTTCTCCCCATCTTTCTAAACAAGTCTCTCATATTTCAAACTTGTAAGTAAAAAAGCCAGGCAAGGCGTCTTAGTTTTACTTTGTTTTCTCAATTTGTAAATGTACCTTTTACTAGAGTGTTTATCTTTGTTTGCTGTACTTTGAACCTAAGACAGAGGGGGGGCCTCTGAGCTCTTTAAGTTTGATTACCCTGTAAAGTTATTTTCCATACTGATTTTACAGAGATGATTTTTACCTTTTTCTTTAATTAAAAGCCTTCTTTTTAAGAACCTGATTGATTTCTCCTTGTTTTAAGATCCAAGGGGGTTTGGATCTGTATTCACCAGGGAATTGGTGAGAGGTTTCTAAAAGCTTCCCAGGGTAGGGAATGGTGGCAGCGGACCAGAACTAAGCTGGTAGTTAAGCTTAGAAGTCCTCATGCAGGCCCCCACTCTTGTACCCTAAAGTTCAAAGTGGGGATACAGCCTTGACACCTTGTGAGAGTGGTCCCTGCGAAGGGGCGGGGAAGGGGGTGTGTGGTGAGAAGGTGAGAGAAACTCAACTGCTGGCATATACAATTAAAAAGGTTATAGAGGATTTTTTTAAACTAAGGGCTGGGGGACAGCTGACTGGTGTAGAGGAGTACATGGTTTGGGCAGAGCCATCCCTTAGTGATTAATTTATTAAAGGGGGAAATTCTATATCCTAGTAAAGAGTGTATGAAAAAAGTTGTAAAGTACAGGTAAGAGCTAGTGAGGAACAGCCAGATGAAACAGTGTCCCATTTAAATATAACACATGAAGGCAAGCAACTGAATGTTGACAAAATATACAAGTGCTTATACAGAAATGCTAGAAGTCTAAATACTAAGATGGGTGAACTACAGTACCTGGCATTACATAAGGATACTGGTGTAACAGGCATCACAGAAACTTGGTGGAATGAGGATAGTCAATGGGACATGGTAATACAGGGTATAATATATACAAGAATGAGAGTAGGTTGTTGTCATAACTATAAAAGGAAGGGTAACAGCTCTCTGTGTACAGTACTAAAATCCCTCCTGGTCAGAGACTCCAAAATCATTTTACCTGTAAAGGGTTAAGAAGCTCGGGTAACCTGGCTGACACCTGACCCAGAGGACCAATAAGGGGACAAGATACTTTCAAATCTTGGGGGGGGACAGGCTTTTGTGTGTGTCCTTTGTTTAAGGGGTTGTTCGCTCTTGGGACTGAGAGGGACCAGACATCAATCCACGTTCTCCCCATCTTTCTAAACAAGTCTCTCTTATTTCAAAATTGTAAGTAAAAGCCAGGCAAGGCGTCTTAGATTTACTTTGTTTTCTCAACTTGTAAATGTACCTTTTACCAGAGTGCTTATCTTGTTTGCTATACTTTGAACCTAAGACAGAGGGGATTCCTCTGAGCTCTTTAAGTTTGATTACCCTGTAAAGTTATTTTCCATACTGATTTTGCAGAGATGATTTTTACCTTTTGCTTTAATTAAAAGCCTTCTTTTTAAGAACCTGATTGATTTCTCCTTGTTTTAAGATCCAAAGGGGGTTTGGATCTGTATTCACCAGGAGTTGGTGAAAGGAAGGAGGGGGGAAGGGTCAATCTCTCCTTGTTTAAGGTCCAAGCAGTTTGGATCTGTATTCACCAGGGAATTGGTGAAAGGTTTCTCAAGGCTTCCCAGGGAGGGAATCCATCGAGAATGGTGGCAGCGGGACCAGAGCTAAGCTGGTAGATAAGCTTAGCAGTTTTCATGCAGGCCCCCACATTTGTACCCTAAAGTTCAAAGTAGGGATACAGCCTTGACATGGTGGCACAGCGGTGGGATCGTTTTAAACCCAAAAGCCAGTAAGAGATTTTTTTTTCCTTCTAGCTGCTTGGAGAGCAGAGCTGAAGGTAGATGCATATCTTATCTCTCCTTGCCTGAAGGCAGAGGTGTTAAGTTTTTTTAACAAGGTCCTTTGTTAAGAGAAGGGTTCAATTAATGAGCAAACAACTGGTAAAGATAATTTACAAGCTGAATTGTGTTTTTTTTCTTTTTTACATCCTCGGAAGTAGCTAGTTAGAAACTCTCTGTTAACTCAGCAGCACTCAGCAGGAGCCTGAGCTAAATACATCCCAGTTTCAGTCAACTGCAGAGGGTGAGACCCAGCACAAGAAAACCAGGAAAATGACTACCAGTGAAGCAGCTAGCAAACTAGAACTGGCCAGACTAGAAGCAGAAGAAAATGAGAAAAAACATCAGAGACTACTTCAAATTAAAAAACTCGAGGAAAAAGCCAAACAGGAGGCCCATGAAAGAGAGGAGAAAGCCAAAGAGGAGGCCCACAAGAGAGAGATGGAGCAGGAAAAAGCCAAAGAGGAGGCGAGAGAAAAAGAAAGGAAGCATGAACTGGAAGCAGCACGTGCTAAGCAGGATGCATCAGACCATCCTAACAATTCCTCTCCAAGTACCACTTCCCATCCCAGGAAATTCCCCACCTACAAGGCAGGCGATGATACTGAGGCCTTCTTAGAAAATTTTGAAAGGGCCTGCCTTGGATACGACATCCCTCCAACCCAGTACATGGTAGAGCTGAGGCCGCAGCTCAGTGGACCCTTACCAGAAGTGGCGGCTGAAATGCCTAAGGAACACATGAACAGTTATGAACTTTTTAAAAACAAGGCCAGAATCAGAATGGGGCTAACACCTGAGCATGCCCGTCGGCGGTTCAGAGCCCTAAGGTGGAAACCTGATGTGTCATTTACCCGACATGCCTACCACATTAGGAAAAATTGGGATGCCTGGATATCAGGAGCAAATGTTAAATCTACGGAAGAGTTGCCCTTCCTATTGCAAATGGAGCAGTTTTTAGAGGGTGTTCCTGAGGAAATAGAAAGGTACATCCTAGATGGGAAGCCCAAAACTGTAACCGAGGCGGGGGAGATTGGAGCCAAATGGGTGGAGGTGACAGAAAAGAAAAAAGCTAGTAGCAGTTGGAGCGAATATCAGAAGGGGCAAACCGAAACAAAACCTTATCACCGGGGACAACCCAAGGCCCCACCCACATCCCAAGGGAAACCCCAGACGCCTTCTCACCCCACCACACCAGTCTCCATCAACCAACATCGCCCCGGTGATACCTTAGCAGGGCGATGTTTTAAATGTAATGAACTGGGGCATATAAAGGCTCACTGCCCCAAGAACCCCAACCGATTACAGTTCATTACACCCCAATCACACCAAAGAACCCCAGACCCAGATGCCTCTCTCATACCCTCGGAGCGAAGGGAAACCTTGAGAGTGGGCGGAAAGAAGGTTATCGCTTGGAGGGACACTGGGGCACAAGTGTCAACTATTCACCAATCCCTAGTGGACCCCAAACTCATCAACCCGGAGGCTACAGTGACAATTCAACCCTTCGTGTCACAGTCTGTAACCTTGCCTACAGCCAAGTTGCATGTCCAGTACAAGGGCTGGTCAGGAATGTGGACTTTTGCAGTCTATGACAATTATCCCATTCCCATGCTACTGGGGGAAGACTTGGCTAACCATGTGAAGCTAGCCAAGAGGGTGGGAATAGTCACCCGCAGCCAGGCTAAGCAAGCTTTCACCCCCATCCCTGTTCCTGAGCCGTCCACCAGGACCCCGTCTGTGTTACCGGAGACCCAACCACAGGTGGTGGAACCGGATCCCCTGCCAACGACTGCAACAGCCGTAGTGGATCCAATCCCAGAGACCCAGCCAAAGCCAGTCCCAGAACCGGAACTGGCAACACAACCAGCACCAGAACCATTGCCAGCACTGAGTCCAGCGCTTGCAACCCCGTCTACAACTCCAATGCCAGAGGACACCAGCGAGCCTAAACTGGCGGAAGCAGCAGATAACCCTACCCAAGAGGCTCAGCCAGAGCCTGAAATACCACATAGTGCACCAGCGGACAGCGGTTCACAGTCAATGGAAAAAGCCCCAGCACCTACATCGCTTCCAGAGGGACCAAGCCCCAGTCCACAGTCCAAGGAGGAACTGATGTCTCCAGCATCAAGGGAACAGTTCCAGGCCGAGCAGGAAGCAGATGACAGCCTTCAGAAAGCTTGGGCGGCGGCACGGAGCACCCCACCGCCTCTCAGCTCTTCTAACCGATCCCGGTTTGTTGTAGAACAAGGACTTTTATACAAGGAGACTCTTTCTGGTGGGCACCAGGAAGACTGGCATCCTCAAAGACAGTTGGTAGTTCCCACTAAGTATCGGGTAAAGCTCTTGAGCTTAGCCCATGATCATCCCAGTGGCCATTCTGGGGTGAACAGAACCAAAGACCGGTTGGGGAAGTCCTTCCACTGGGAGGGAATGGGCAAGGACGTTGCTAATTATGTCCGGTCTTGTGAGGTGTGCCAACGAGTGGGAAAGCCCCAAGACCAGGTTAAAGCCCCTCTCCAGCCACTACCCATAATTGAGGTCCCATTTCAGCGAGTAGCTGTGGATATTCTGGGTCCTTTCCCAAAGAAGACACCCAGAGGAAAGCAGTACGTACTGACTTTCATGGATTTTGCTACCCGATGGCCGGAAGCTGTACCCTTAAGCAACACCAAGACTAAAAGTGTGTGCCAGGCATTAGCAGACATTTTTGCCAGGGTAGGGTGGCCCTCCGACATACTTACAGATTCGGGAACTAATTTCCTGGCAGGGAACATGAAAAACCTGTGGAAAGCTCATGGGGTGAATCACTTGGTTGCCACCCCTCATCACCATCAAACCAATGGTCTGGTGGAGAGGTTTAATGGAACTTTGGGGGCCATGATACGTAAATTCGTAAATGAACACTCCAATGATTGGGACCTAGTGTTGCAGCAGTTGCTTTTTGCCTACAGGGCTGTACCACATCCCAGTTTAGGGTTTTCACCATTTGAACTTGTGTATGGCCGCGAGGTTAAGGGGCCATTACAGTTGGTGAAGCAGCAATGGGAGGGGTTTACGCCTTCTCCAGGAACTAACATTCTGGACTTTGTAAGCAACCTACAAAACACCCTCCGACACTCTTTAGCCCTTGCTAAAGAAAACCTAAAGGATGCTCAGGAAGAGCAAAAGGCCTGGTATGATAAACATTCCAGAGAACGGTCCTTCAAAGTAGGAGACCAAGTCATGGTCTTAAAGGCGCTCCAGGCCCATAAAATGGAAGCGTCGTGGGAAGGACCATTCACGGTCCAGGAGCGCCTAGGAGCTGTTAACTATCTCATAGCCTCCCCCACCTCCAACATAAAGCCTAAGGTATACCATGTTAATTCTCTTAAGCCCTTTTATTCTAGAGAATTAAACGTTTGCCAGTTTACAGCCCAGGAAACTGATGACGCGGAGTGGCCTGCAGGTGTCTACTATGAAGGAAAAAGGAATGGTGGCGTGGAAGAGGTGAACCTCTCCACGACCCTGGGACGTCTGCAGCGACAGCAGATAAAGGAGCTGTGCACAAGCTTTGCACCGATTTTCTCAGCCACTCCAGGGCGGACCGAACGGGCATACCACTCCATTGACACAGGTAATGCTCACCCAATTAGAACCCCACCCTACCGGGAGTCACCTCATGCCCAAGCGGCTATACAAAGGGAGATCCAGGACATGCTACAGATGGGTATAATCCGCCCCTCTACCAGTGCATGGGCATCTCCAGTGGTTCTAGTTCCCAAACCAGATGGGGAAATACGCTTTTGCGTGGACTACCGTAAGCTAAATGCTGTAACTCGTCCTGACAACTATCCAATGCCACGCACAGATGAGCTATTGGAAAAATTGGGACATGCCCAATTCATCTCTACTTTAGACTTAACCAAAGGGTACTGGCAAGTACCACTAGATGAACCCGCTAAGGAAAGGTCAGCCTTCGTCACCCAGGCAGGGGTGTATGAATTCAATGTACTCCCTTTCGGGTTGCGAAATGCACCCGCCACCTTCCAAAGACTTGTAGATGGTTACCTAGCAGGATTGGGAGAATCTACAGTTGCCTACCTCGATGATGTGGCCATTTTTTCTGATTCATGGACAGAACACCTGGAGCACCTGAAAAAAGTCTTCGAGCGCATCCGGCAGGCAGGACTAACTGTTAAGGCTAAAAAGTGTCAAATAGGCCAAAACAGAGTGACGTACCTGGGGCACCAGGTGGGTCAAGGAACTATAAATCCCTTACAGGCCAAAGTGGATGCTATCCAAAAGTGGCCGGTTCCAAAGTCAAAGAAACAGGTCCAATCCTTCTTAGGCTTGGCCGGATATTATAGGCGATTTGTACCACACTACAGCCAAATCGCCGCCCCGCTGACAGACCTAACCAGAAAGAAACAGCCAAATACAGTTCAGTGGACTGATAAGTGTCAAAAGGCCTTTAACCAGCTTAAGGCAACACTCATGTCTGACCCTGTGCTAAGGGCCCCAGACTTTGACAAACCGTTCCTAGTAACCACAGATGCTTCCGAGCGAGGCGTGGGAGCAGTTTTAATGCAGGAAGGACCAGATCAAGAATTCCATCCTGTCGTGTTTCTCAGCAAGAAACTGTCTGAGAGGGAAAGCCACTGGTCAATCAGCGAAAAGGAATGCTACGCCATTGTGTACGCGCTAGAAAAGCTACGCCCATATGTTTGGGGACGGCGTTTCCAACTACAAACAGACCATGCTGCGCTACAGTGGCTTCATACCGCCACGGGAAATAACAAAAAACTTCTTCGGTGGAGTTTAGCTCTCCAAGATTTTAATTTTGAAATACAACACATTTCGGGAGCTTCTAACAAAGTGGCTGATGCACTCTCCCGGGAAAGTTTCCCAGAGTTAACTGGTTAACAATTGTTTTTGGAATAAAACATATTGTTAGTTTTTATATAATCAGTAGTATGTCTAAAGATACGTGTGTCTTATTAACTCTGTTTTCTCCTAAAGCTCCAGGAAAGAAATCACAGCCAGTGTGGAACCAAACGTCCAACACTATCTGTAATTTGGGGGGCGTGTCATAACTATAAAAGGAAGGGTAACAGCTCTCTGTGTACAGTACTAAAATCCCTCCTGGTCAGAGACTCCAAAATCATTTTACCTGTAAAGGGTTAAGAAGCTCGGGTAACCTGGCTGACACCTGACCCAGAGGACCAATAAGGGGACAAGATACTTTCAAATCTTGGGGGGGGAAAGGCTTTTGTGTGTGTCCTTTGTTTAAGGGGTTGTTCGCTCTTGGGACTGAGAGGGACCAGACATCAATCCACGTTCTCCCCATCTTTCTAAACAAGTCTCTCTTATTTCAAAATTGTAAGTAAAAGCCAGGCAAGGCGTCTTAGATTTACTTTGTTTTCTCAACTTGTAAATGTACCTTTTACCAGAGTGCTTATCTTGTTTGCTATACTTTGAACCTAAGACAGAGGGGATTCCTCTGAGCTCTTTAAGTTTGATTACCCTGTAAAGTTATTTTCCATACTGATTTTGCAGAGATGATTTTTACCTTTTGCTTTAATTAAAAGCCTTCTTTTTAAGAACCTGATTGATTTCTCCTTGTTTTAAGATCCAAAGGGGGTTTGGATCTGTATTCACCAGGAGTTGGTGAAAGGAAGGAGGGGGGAAGGGTCAATCTCTCCTTGTTTAAGGTCCAAGCAGTTTGGATCTGTATTCACCAGGGAATTGGTGAAAGGTTTCTCAAGGCTTCCCAGGGAGGGAATCCATCGAGAATGGTGGCAGCGGGACCAGAGCTAAGCTGGTAGATAAGCTTAGCAGTTTTCATGCAGGCCCCTACATTTGTACCCTAAAGTTCAAAGTAGGGATACAGCCTTGACAGTTGTGCTGGTAGGAGAGTGGCACTGTATGTGAAAGAAAGCCTACAAAAGCAAAAATTGAAACAATATGGGAGTTCAACTATCCTCATATTGACTGGGTAAATGTTACCTGCAGAGAGAAAATTTCAAGACACCATCAGTGACTGCTTCGTGGAGCAGCTAGTCCTGGAACCCACAAAAGGAGAGGCAATTCTTGATTTAATCCTAAGTGGAACACAGGATCTGGTCCAAGAGATAACTATAGCTGAACTCTCCCACGAGTAATAGTGACCACATGTAATTAAAATTTAACATCCCAGTAGAGGGGATAATACCAAAAAACCCAAAGACAGTAACATTTAACTTTAAAAAGGGGAACCACATAAAAATGAGGACATTTGTTGGATGGGAATTAAAAGGAGTTGTCACAAGGGTTAAATGCCTGCAGGTAGCATGGGTACTAATTAAATCACCATAATAAAGGAACAGACTAAAAGACTAAGAGGACCAAGAGAATGCCACAATGGCTAAACAGCATAGTAATGGAGGCCAGGTAAAAAGGCAACCTTTAAAATTTGGAAGTCAAAACCTAGTGAGGAGAATAGGAAAGAGCACAAACTCCGACAAGTTAAATGTAAGAAGGCAGGCCAAGAAAAAAAAAATCTGAGAAATAATTTGCTAAAGATGCAAAAATAGTAAGAATTTTTTTAAATGCATCAGAAGAACTTGTAGCTAGACAAATTCAGACTGGAAATAAGGCATGCATTTTTAACAGTGAGAGCAATTAACCACTGGGACAATGTACCAAGGGTCGTGGTGGATTCTCCATCACCAGCAATTTTTAAATCAAGATTGGATTTAAAAAAAAAAAATCTGCTCTAGGAATTATTGTGGGGCAGTTCTCTGGCCTGTGTTATATAGGAGGTCAGACTAGATCTCAAATTGTCTGTTCTGACCTTGGAGTCTATGAATCTATCTAAAAGCAGGAAGCCTGTCAAACAGGGCAGTGGGGCCACTAGATGACAAAGGTGTTAAAGGAGCAACCAAGGAAGACAAGGCCATTACAAAAAAGCTAAATGAATTCTTTGCCTTTGTGGTCACTGTGGAGGATGTGGGGGAGATAACCACATCAGCACTATTCTTTCTGGGAGACAAATCTGAAGTACTGTCCCATATTGATGTGTCAGTAGAACATGGTTTTAGAACAAATCGATATATTAAACAATAAGAAGTCACCAGGACCAGATGGGATTCACCCAAGAGTTTTAAACGAACTCAAATATGAAATTACAGAACTACTAACTGTGGTATGTAACCTATCACTTGAACCAATTACTGGAAGGTAGCTAATGTAATGCTGATTTTTAAAAAGGCTCCAGAGGCAATCCTGGCACTATATCCAGGATTATATATATATTTAATTACAGGCCAGTAAGCCTAACTTCTGTAGCCGGCACATTGGTAGAAACGATAGGAAAGAACAGAATGATCAGACACGTAGATGAACATGATTTGTTCGGGAAGAGTCAACATGGCTTTTGTAAAGGGAAATCATGCCTCACCAATCTATTAGAATTCTTTGAGTGTGTCAATAAACATGCGAATAAGGGTGATCCAGTGGATATAGTGCATCTTCAGAAAGCCTTTGACAAAAACTCTCACCAAAGTCACTTAAGGAAATTAAGCAATAACGGGATAACAGGGAAGGTCCCCTCATCGATCAGTAACTGGTTAAAACACAGGAAACAAAAGGTAGGAATAAATGGTCAGTTTTCACAATGGACAGAGGTAAACAGCGGGGTCCCCCAGGGATCCATACTGGGACCTGTCCTGTATTCAACATATTCATTAGTGAACTGGAAAAGGGAGTGAACAGAAGTCCCAAAGTTTTCAGATGATACAAAATTACTCAAAATAGTCAAGCTGACTGAACAGTTACAAAAGGGTCTCACAAAACTGGGCAACAAAATGGCAGATGAAATTCAGTGTTGATAATTGCAAAGTAATGCACACTGGAAAAAATAATCCCAACTATACATATATAATGATGGGCTCTAAATTAGCTATTACCACTCAAGAAAGATCTTGGGAGTCATCATTGATAGCTTTCTGAAAACTTCAGCTCAGTGTGCAGAAGCAGTCAAACAGGCTAACAGAATGATAGAAACTATTACGAAAAGGATAGAAAACCAGAAAATATAAAGCTACTATAAAAATACATGGTGCGCCCACACCTGGAATAATGATGTTCTGGTTGCCCCATCTCAAAAAGTATGTAATGGAACTGGAAAAGGTTCAGAGAAGGGCAACAAAGATAATCAAGGGAATGGAACAGCTTCCATACAAGGAGAGGCTAAAAAGATTCGCGCTGTTCAGCTTAGAAAGGAGATGATTAAGGGGTGATAGGATAGAATTGTGTGAAAAAAGTGAAAAGAGAAGTGTTATTTACCCTTTCCCACAATACTAAAAACCAGGGGTCACCCAAGTTTAATACAAACAAGAGGATGTACTTTTTCACACAATGCACAATTAACCTGTGCAACTCATTGCTATGGAATGTTGTAAAGGCCAAAAGTATGACTGGGTTCAAAAGAGAACTAGATAAATTCAGGGAGGATAGGTCCATTAATGGCTATTAGCCAAGGTGGTCAGGGATGTAACCCCTTACTCAGGGGGAACATAAATGTCTGACTGTCAGAAGCAAGGAAGGGAACATGGGGTGGATCTCTCAAAAAATTGCCTTGTTCTGCTCACTCCCCCTTAAGCTTTGTTACTAGCCTCTGTTGGAGACAGGAGACAGGACACCGGGCATGGCATCAATACTTGTGTGCGGTCCTTGAGCACTCCATCCAAAGAACCCCTTAGCTAGCAAGTGGGGCTGGGCAGTGGCCGTAGAGGTGGAAGAAGCCATGTATTAGGGTCTCTGAACTCTGCTTGCGTAGTGGCTCATAAGGGCACTAGTGCTGAAAGGTCTGTGGGGGAAACTCTGGGTCTAAGTTTGCTTGTGGTGTCTTCTCTTCGAGGATGAAGTGTAAATACCTAGGAAGCAGAGGGTTGTCTTTGAGTCCTTAAGAGAGCATAGTGACCTCTCATTGAAGATGTTAGACTTATCATTCAGAACCTTCCCTTTGACATGCTGAACCTTCCTGGGGAACCCCAAAAAATGCAGCCACAATTCATGCCTCATGACTACAGCTGTGGTGATGGCTCTCCACTGCCTCTTGGAGTGATGTCTTAGCCACCAATCTGCCTACATCAATGAGGGCTTGGAACTGAGCCCTGTCTTCCTGAGGAAGTTTGTCTCTGAATTCCAGAAATTTAGAATAATTTGCAAAGTCGTACTTTGTTAATAACTGGTAGTTAGCAACACTGAATTGGAGAGTAACTGATGAAAATATTTTCTTCCCAAGAGGTCAAGATATTTAGCACCCTTGTCAGTTGGGGTGGTCTTGGGGTGCTGTGCTCTGGACCTCCCTGTAGCTGCCTGCAACACTCAGGAGTTGGGCGCTGGATGAGTAAATAAAATCTCTGCCCCTTTAGCTGGCATGAAATATCATTTTTCAGTCCTCTTTGGGGTAGGGACACAGGAGGCAGGGATGTGCCACACAGACCTGGTGGGTTTCCAAATGGTCTCATTCACTGGAAGGACCACCCTAGTAGGGCCAGAGGGCTGAAGGATGTTCGGTAAACTATGCTGTGTGTTCTAGACCTCCTTGATATATCTGAAGCTCGCTTGCTGCCCTCTGTAACAGCTCCTGGTACTGCGCGTGGTCGTTGGAGAGGCAAGGGGAGGATGGAGCAATTACCTCATCCGGTGAGGAGATTGACACACCCCAGCCTCCTCTGTGCCTCCTATGGGTTCTGTCTGGGCTCATTTCCCTCACGGGGAGGCTCGTCTGGAGCATTGGATTTGCTCAATGAAAAGGTAGGGTCCTGCTCTACCAGTGGTGCCATTGGTAGCGGTGGGAGGATACTCCAGCTTGTGGACGTAGAAGGGGAAGACTCTTCTTTGATGTGGGTTTTTTGAGGGTAGAAATGTCTAAGTACAACTGAACCCCATAGAAGAGGAGACTCTGGATAGGGCAGAGCAAAAATATCCTGTGAGATAAAGGTTTAAGTCCTTTATGGTATTTTGGGAGCCCTAGGGAGGGGACTAGCGGATCTGGGGTGTCCAGTGATCACCAGCAGCCACCTCCCCAACTGGGTGGAGCGGGACTCCTATAGGCCAGGCAACAGAAGTCATATGGTCTATCCCAGGTGGTGCGCTGGCCCCTGCTGGACACCAGGGCATGGCTTCTCACCAGCACAGGCAGCTGTTGGAGATCCGGATTCAGGGACTCATTGGATTCGTTAGAGTCCCTGATCTCTGCCGCTTGGTGCCAGCTCCCTGTCTCCAGCCCCATCCCTTGCCAGGCTGCCACCGAGGGAAAGGAAATAAGGCACCCCCACACCAGCCTGTGGCCCATTCCCTCTGCTGTCCCACTATGGGAGAGGGTCTGAACTGGCAGGGCAGGGGAGTCAGGTGTGGCAGGGCCCTTCCCTAAAGCTGCTCCAGGAGGGATTACATTTAATCCCTTCCCACTGGCCCACTGCGGGCAGCCCTGCTGCGGCCAGCCCTGCCTGTCAATTGTTCTCATTAGTACATTTCTGTGCTAGTGAAAACAGATCAACAATAACTAGAACCAAGCGCAAGGCAGGGGCGCACCGAGCAGGGTTCCCCACAGCTCTGCTGACAAATCCTGGCCTGGCACTGCAGTCTCTGCTATTCTAGCTTGGGCTTCCCCCAACACAGCTGTCAGTGCCCCTCAATCCAACTCTCAGCCCCCCGCTACTCTTCTGTTCTGCCGAGCAGCAAAATGCTGGTGCTGAACTTGACATCCAGGAAGGATTACATGGGGCCAAACTCAGCTTCCCTAGTGATTTCAAGCAAACTGGAATCCAGGCCTCCAAAGTGATAAAAGTGGCCTGCCCAGCCAAAGCAGAGGGGTAAAGCACTGGGACTTGTGCCCCAGTCAAACAAGCCCCCGATTCTCTTTGCAGAGAATGCTCCCCACACTTGAACACCGGTAGTTAGAGCCATCCCTTTCTGCCTTCCCCCTCCGGGAAGCATTGGGAAGTCATGTGGTAACAACCACCCAGGGAGAGCTGTATAATGAGCAGTAGGACAGGGTGTGATGGGAGAGCTGTGACTCACCACAATTAACACCAGCGTGACCGGAGGTATTAAATACTGCAGTGCTTCTCTCGAGCCCACTCTGTCCAGCCCTGAAATAGGATGATGGTCAGTGCAGGTCCTCTCATCAGCTCTGCTGGGGAAACGCTCCTCTCTTGGCTCCAGGGGGCTCGCCCCACCAGAGAAGGTCTGTAATGAGATGCCTTGTCGCCTCCTGCCCCATGGCAATGCGTTGCTGGGGTAACTGGACTGCTCTCTGATGCTACACTCAAACACCAGCTGAGTCTGCCTGGCTCCAGGCCCCCTCCTGTCAGGCACCTTCTGAACTCTCCTCTCACTTGACCACTACACCACCTCCAGCTCAGGGCAATTCAGTCATGGGAGCGGGGTCCAGGCCCCTGTACTCCAAGAGGAGCCAAAGCATGGGCCAGAGTGCAACAGCGGCCCATTGAGTATTCCAGCCCTGGCTGCAGCCGCCTGAGCTCTGAAACAGGAGAGTGCCAGCCCAGGAATCTCCCCTGCAGACAAGCGAGTGCAGGGTTTAATGGATCAAACAACAGGCAAACAAAATCACGCAGCGATGGAAGAGCTCTATTAGGTCCCTCTGGGCCTGGCCAGGACTAGCCTAACCACAAATGCCCCAAGCAACAGGGCTCCAATCCCAGCCCTGGGGGAGATGTTTTCCTGACTAAACAAGCCACAGTGCAAGGAACTTTCCCTGATATTTTCAGGAGCACAGGAATTGCCAGATGGGATCAGAGCTGAGGTCCATGCCGCCCAGGAAGCTGCTGCCTCCACGCCTGCGGGGGCTGGATTACAGTCGCTGCGTTTTGCTCACTGCCCTGCCACATGGCAATCTCCTGTCTGAGCTGCTGGCCACTGCCCCCAAGGGCATCTGGATACTCCTGTTCCAACCATGAGGTTTAACTCAGATGTGCACTGTTCAGGGGGTCGGGGTGTGTGTGGGGGCGGCGCTTGCCTCACTGCTTGGAATATGATGCCTGCCCTTCCAAGGGTTAGTAGTGTCCATGGTCGGGGTTGCTGCTCACCCTTCTTTCTGACAGCCAGCAAGGGAGAGGAAGAGGGGGCCCAAGAAGGGGCCTGCCGAGGTTCCACAGCTTGGAAGCCTTGCTGATTTCCATGTCAGAACTGCTTGGTTCACATAAGGACAGAGATGGGTTTTACCAAGTGCCAACCCACAGCCTTGCCAGCTGCCGAGAGTTGAGCTGGGATCTCACACGTCCCCTTATGGAGGCTCCGCTGGGCCCCTGCATACCCCTAACACCACGCTCTTCGTGCTGCCCTCCCAGAGTTTGCATGGGTCTGATTGCGGGCACAAAGGAAAGCCTTTGCCCCTCCCTCTGGCTGACAGGTCCAGCAACCTGAGTAGGGGCAGGAGCTGTAGAGGCCAGGGCAGGGAGGTGCCCCCGGAGCTCACTCCCCATCACAGTACTGAGCCCCTTCCAAAGGGAGAGCTGCCAGCAACAACAAGCAGTTCTGTGAAGTCTATGGGAGAGCAAAGCCTGTTTGCATTTGCAAAGCAGAAAAGGCCACTGATTAGTGACCTTGCGCTGAACACTTGGCACAGTCATGCTCAGGGCTGTGTGACTGGTGCAGGGACCGCAGGAGACAGGATATAATTAGATGCATTTGTGTACATCTTTGAGTCCTTGAGAGAAGGATCAGAGCGAGTCTGACTGCAGGGCTGAGCGGCCCAGCCAGATGGGGCTCTGCTCTCTGCAAAGCCAGGGACTAACTTGTTCCACATGCACAGAGGGAAAGTGGGATGCGGAGGATGGGGACTGGGGTCTCCCAGCAGGGGACGAGGCAGAGCTGGAGGCAGAAGGCATTCGGGGAGAATGCACATGCGTTTACAGACAAAGCCAAGTGGATCTTAGCTAGCCTGAGCGGCCCACCTGGACATGGGCTGGGATCTCAGCAGGAAGCACACATACATACCCAGAGCCTGCAGGACATGCATTCAGCCTGCACCATGGCCCCTGGGCGTTCTGAGACAAGAAGGAGGAGAGGGTGTCCTGCCTGGCAGGACCGTGCTGCTCCCCTTCCCTGGACAGGGCTTGTCCATGCTGTTGGCCTCATGGATATGGCCGTGAGCACAGCAGCGTGCTTGGGCACAGCACAGCCTGAAAGGGGGCAACAACTGTTGCTGCCATGACACTCAGCCACCTGGCCAGTGAAATCACTCATGGATTTGCCAGCCCCTTCCCCACAGTAAGCTCCATGCATGGTGATTTCAGGGGGCACCTAGTTCAGAGGCCCCTTTGCTCACAGGCTGCTGCAGTGGACTACAGGCATTTGTGTCACTTCCTTACACCACAGGGACACAAGGACAGCAAGGATTCGACACCTTCCTCTCCTGCCGTGGGGCAGGAGCAGGACACTGGGAGCTGCTGCCGGCTACGTCTGGGATCTCCATAGTTCCCAGGTGTCCCTCCAGCCCCTGCCTACCTCACACACAGCCAATGCAAGCCCTCATCCACCCAGAACACCCCTGGGAGAGGTGGCCCTGCCTCGCAGCAGTGCTGGCCAGGATGGGGACTGGAGAGAAGTGGCCACGCCAGGGCCTGTGACTGATGTGAGGCAAGGCAAGTGCCAGGCCCCCGCCTGCCCAGGTGAGCTCAATCTGTATGTGCCCAGTGCTAGGCAGCCCACATGGAGCCTAGAAGGGCAGCTCACCACCCTGGCACTAAGAAGCCGCCAGCCCAGAGCCAACTGAGGGAGGCAGAAGGTTGCACATGAAAAAGTCGAGGGTCGCATGGCACCACCCTGCCATTTCCTATAGTAACAGCACATCAAGGCTTTGGGACCCCAGAAGGCAGAGCTGTTCTCCTGACTCACCTAGGCTGCCAAAGCAGGCTCCATCTCAGCCGCACAAAGGGCTGAGTCTCCTGCCAGGACACCCTAAGAGCAGCCAGCTTAGAAAGGCAGTTAGCGCATGGGGTAGAGGACTAACCTGGGACGCAGGAGACCCGGGTTCCATTCCCTACTCTGCAACTGATTCCCTGGTCTCAGCAAGTCACTCGGGCTCTCCAGCCATCAGCTGCCATCTGTAGAGCGGGATAGGAGCCCTGCCCTGCCCCAGTGAGGCTGGGGAGTGACACGTGAGCTGGAGTGGCCCCCAGACGCTACGGCGATGAGGGCCACGAAGTATTTTACACAGCTAGTTCTAGAGGTGTACACGTGTGTGCAGCCCTGCCTGAGGGCTAAACTGCCACCAGTTAAGAAGAAAGGCAACACCCCAGACAGCAGCACAGTGGAGGTGAGGCACCAGCAGGCTGGGCAGGTGTCCGCTCGCTGCTGCCATGGGACACAGGCCAATCTGAAAAGGAGCGGGGTGTACGGAGCAGTGGGGGCGCTGCGGCAGGAGGACAGCAGGGCTAGCTCTGTGCTCAAGGGAGCACGCCTGCCCCCTCCACAGCTAGGCAGGCACAGTGGTGAGCTGGAGCCGGTTTGCACCGGTTTGCAAGAACCGGTTGTTAAATTTAGAAGCCGGTGTAGAACCGGTTCCTAAAGGGGCGGACGGGTGAGCAAACTCCGGTCCGCGGCCACGTCCGGCCCGCCTGAGCTCCCAGCTGGGGAGGCTCCCCCAGCCCCTCTCCCGCTCCCCCCCACCCTCGCAGAGCCCCAGCACGCTGTGCCGCCAGCACTCTGGGCAGCTCTGCAGCTCCTGCCGCTTTGAGTGGCATGGTAAGGGGGTGGGGCTGCGAGCTCCAGCGGCCACGCGGCATCCTTATACAGCAGCATGGTAAGGGGGCCGGGCCAGGAGGAGGGGTTGGATAAGGGGCAGGGAGCGGTTGGAGGGGGCAGAGGCTCTGGGGGTGGTGGTCAGGGGACGGGGAACGGGGGGGGGGTTGGGTAGGCGTGGGAGTTCTGGGGGTCTGTTGGGGTGGTGGTGGATGGGGTTAGGGCAGTCAGGGGACAGGGAGCGGGACGAGTTGGGTAGGGGGTAGGGTCCTGGGGGGCAGTTAGGGTGGGGGGGGTCTCGGGAGGGGGTGGTCAGGGGACAAGGAGCAGGGGGGGTTGATGGGTTGCAGGTTCTGAGGGGGGCAGTCGGGGGCAGGACATGGGTTGGAGTCCGATTGGGGGGGGGGGGAGGGGGGGGGGGAAGAGACAGGCATGCGCGGCTTGTACTCACCGCGCGGTTCCCTACCGGGTCTCCTTCCGTCTCCTAGGCCTGCCTGCCCAGTGATGAGCTCCCAAAATCCTAAGAACCGGTTCCCTACCGGGTCCTCGGCAGCACTTTGGTGGCGGGGTGTGTGTGTGTCTTCACTTGCTCCGGGTTTTCGGCGGCATTTCGGCGGCAGGTACTTCACCCAGAGCGAGTGAAGACACCGCCCCCAGCCATCAAAGTGCCGCCGAGGAACCGGTAGGGAACTGGTTCTTAGGATTTTGGGAGCTCATCACTGGGCAGGCAGGCCTAGGAGACGGAAGAAGTCTCAGCAGAGCCGAGGCAGGGCAGAGCAGCAGTTGGGCCAGTACAGAGGGAGTGAAGTGAATGTGTTGTCCAGCCCACCTTGTGGGGCAGATATGTTGGCCCTAGCGACCAGCACACACCCGGCAGGGACTCCCATCCCCAGGCTCTGAAAGGCTGAGTCCATCTCCAGCTACACCACAGCACAGCCCCATGGCGACACTGCCTCTCGCAGGAGGAGTCACTCACCCTTGGAAGTCAGTGTCCATGAGGAGTCGGACCAGAATCCCCGTCACAGCCACAAGGATTGGATAATGATCCACGCTCTCTAGCCCTGAGGGACAGAGCAAAGCCAGAGCAATGACCATGGCTGGGAAGGCCAGGCCGTACCCCACCCCAGCACATGCCCGGCTCTGACAGCCATCCTTCTGTTTGCAGCAGCCCACCTCAGCTGCACCCATGGCTGCGCTGGGGGAGCCTTGGGCCAGAGGCGCTGCCTCGTACTCCCCCAAACCACATAAGCACCTTTCACATGGCCCTGGTCGCAGGCATCTCCCCATGGCCACCACTGACTTCTCCAAAGCCTCAGGAAAGAGGGGCTCCCCCCCACCCTGGGGCTGGTGCCCTGCTCTGGTGTGATATGGGAGGGGGGCGCTGACTGGAGCCTTCCCACGGGGAGTGTAGATGAGCTGTGTCTCAAGGGAACAGGCGACATTGATGAGACATCATTCCCGGAGGAGAAAGAGGCTGACTCAGCAGTACCACATGGCCCAGGGGCTTCGCCTCCAGTTACTTCCCAGCAGCATGCTGGTTAAATCTGCTGGCTATGCTTCAGCCGTCCCCTGGCAATGCAAGTGGGGAGATGGTCTGCGATGCAGGGACAGCAGGTGGCTGCTAGCACAGCACTATCCTTCCCCAAATCCAGCCGCGCAGCCCAAGGACAGACTCAGCAACGCGTAACTAGACAAGGACTTCTGCCTGTGCCAGTGAAGGGCAGGGAGATCAGCCTCCATTCTACGGGCACCTCCCATCCCAGCTCCCAGCCCCCTTTCCAGTTCCCTAGAGTGCCACATGGCAGCAGTTTAACAGCTGCTCAGAGTTTGGTGCCTGTAGACCCCAGAGGCCAGGACCCAAAGGGGAAGTGAGGGAGGCAGAGACACATGCGGTAGGACAGAGGGTCTCATGGAAACAGCCAAGGAATCGGGAGTGAGCACAATGCTCAGAAGTCCTGTTTACATCTCCTAGAGCCTGTCCTGCAAGTACCCATGGTTGGGTTGGCAGGTCACCCTTCTGTCCGACTCAGAAGAAGAATGCCCCGTGCTATATCCCCAGCCCGCAACACCTGAGGTTCCTGGCCACATAGCCCAGCACCCAATGACAGCCCCAGAAGATGACAGACCGGGCCTATCTCTGCAAAGCACTCACACAGCCACATCACTCCACTGGCAAGGGGGAGCACCTGAATCCCCTGGGCCCCCCGCACAGCCACCAGTGAGTTCCTGACAAACAAGGAGGCAGCCAGGCCCAACAAGAGTGACTCACCTGGCAGCCGGAGGTTGACCACTCTGTCGAACAGGTTCCGCTCGGCTGTCACCCGATTCAGCACCTGGTTCAACAGCTGTGCGGGGACAGGAGAGATGTCAGGAGAGATTGTTCCTATCTCCTGGACAGGGAGCCCGCCTGAGCAGGACGGAACAGCCCCTTTCCAGCTGTCAGCCCCAGCCCCAAGTCAGCACATCGCCCTGAGAGCACACCTGCCACGTGCAGGGCCTTGGCAGGAGATAGCCCCTCTTCCACTAGCTACTCCTGAACCTCCCGCCAGCCAGACAAGAGGCATCTGGCTGAGCGCATCCCATGGATTGCTAAGGATCCACACCACAGAGCACAACAACAGAGCTGACTGCAGCCCTCCCATCCCTACCAGGGCGATGCCTGGGGGAACTGCAGCTCCCAGCATGCAGCGTTCCATCAGGAGTGGACAGTGCAGCTGCACTGCATGAGACAGCAGCAGCAGTGCAACACTTCCTCTGTGGGTGCACGCTGACTCCCAGCAGGCCACACGCACATCAGCAGGGCACGCAGTGCAGGTAGCCCCTGGTGGGCAATGGGCCACAGTCTGCAGCGGTGAGAGGCTGAACACATGGGCAGTCACACCGGCTGCATTCCAGGCTGCAGTCAGTCCGAAGGAAGCTCTCACCAAGGAAAAGCTACAGTCCCAGGCCACATCGTGGCCAATGGCAGAACTAGTCAGAGTGGGCCAACCAAATGCCAGCTGTGAGCAGGGCTGGGTGTAGGCGCTTGCTGGCTAACAGCTGCCAATGGCCTGAGGAGCTCTCTGCTGAGCCCAGGATCTAACAGGACTAGGACTGCTGGTCCCCAAGCACAGCAAGGAAACAGCTCAGGCCCAGGAGGCTGCTGAGCAATCACATACAACCAAGCTCCACCCAGACGAGCAGCAGACTTCTGCCTTGCCTGGCAGTGAAACTGAATGTTGTTAGGCTCCAGGGTGAACCCCCACTGGGACAGCTGAGGCTCTGGGCGTGCCCTTTCCAGCACACAGCCCACCTCAGCTCACTCAGCACGCCTGCTCTGCTGCCATCATGGCTACTCTTCTTTCATCTGAAAGCAAATCCCTGGGGCAGCCAAGTAGGGCCGGCTCCAGCGGGACCCCTATGGCACAGGGCAGGTCTGGTGCCAGCACCACCTGGGCACCCAGTGCTCCCTGTCTGCAGCAGGGCGAGCCACGGGAGCAGACAGGCCCACTCTCACTCCCCCACCCCAGCCCTCACTCTGCCCTACCTGCATATGTATAACTCCCTTCACTGGCCTTGTCCCCTCTCAAGGCAGCGAGGCCCCACCCTGGCTACATACCGTCTGACCCTGCCAGCACGCCCTCTTGTGGTCTATCCTGGGATACAGGCATGGCACACAACAGCATGCCCGGGGAAAGCTGCTGGTGGTGCTCCCCTCTCCTGTACTGCACCCCTCCTGCAGCCCCCCGATTACAACCCTGAGCATACAGGAAGCGAGGGGCATGCCACTGCGCTCCGGCAGGTGGCTGGGCTCGGAGCTGTGCTGCCAGCTCAGCTGGCCAATGTGGGCCCCAGGGGGCTTGTACCTAGTCACTCCTGGCACAGCATCCCCTGCCTGGAGCCCTGGCCAGATGACATGGCCTTGCCCAAAGTAACCTCTCCGAGAGTGGAGACACAGAAGAGAGCCTTAAGACCTAGTGCAGCCTTGGGCCTAGCACAGGCCAGGGAACATCACCTCGCAATTCCAGCCAATGACTGGTGACTGGCCAGAGCAGAGCTCTGGGAAAGGGACGTCCAGTCTCGATTTACAGATTCCCAGGACGGAGAATCCCCCCGGCCCAGGCAATCTGCTCCGAGGGACTAGGGCCTCACTCAGACAGCTGGGGTCATGCTTCGTTTGATCTTTGCCAAATTCAGCAACCTGTCCTGGCTCGTGCTCTGCCTTTGGCTGCTGGATGTCAGAGCCCTCTGCTCACAGCCACATTCTCCCTGCAGAGGAACTTGGCCTGGGGTCAAGTCACCTTTTACTCCTCATTTCAATAAGCTGCTAGTGCAGCTGCTCTGCACACCAAAGGGGACTTGTAAAACCAAGCATTGTGTCAGTTCAAGGCTACGTGCGGATGGGGACTGCAGAAGGGAAGTTGCTAAACTGACTTTAGTTATACTAGTTTTAGCCACAGGGCTGTGGCTGGCGATGGAGGTGCCAGGGTGGGAATAGCAATGGGTCATGATTAAAGAGCAAGGGCAGAGCTGTGGAGGAGGAAATCCTAGAACAGCAACAGCAGGGGGCTGCAGGTCAGTCGCCGGGGGCACTGGCAGAGCTGAGAAGGGGTGGAAGCTAGGGACTGGAACAGCAGAGGGCTGTCGATTAGGATTGAAGGGCATTGGCACAGCCAGAGTGTGCGCCCAGGTCTGGAATACCCAACCTAACTTGATTTCAGGTTCAAAGTAAGGCCAGGTATCCCCCTCCCCTGCTTCCCTTGAGTTCACAGCAAGCAGATTAATGCATCTCCTCTCTCTCAGGGCTTTGTACAACTGCCATCTCCGCATGATCTGAGCAGCTACCATGTGAAAGCCACTGGCATGGGGAGGTCCCCAGTGTGCAGTCCGGAGCGTGCATCTCGTCTCCCTCATGGGGCTGCAGGGAGTTCTGCCTGGGACGGGTTTCTGTGGGGTAGGGGGCTGATGAGGTGCCTGCTGGAAAAGCTTAATCACACAGGAGGGCTTGGCAGCGTCTAGAGTCAGCCAGATTTCTCCCACAATAGCTGCCCGCAGGTGCATCAGCCTGAGAAACTGATGCTGGATCCCCTGGGTTGGTAGTTTTAACAGGGACACTCGGGAAGGGGGCTCTTTATTCATGCCATCCTGCCACCAGCAGGGGGTGCTCTCGCCTGCTCCACCGGCTCCCAGCATGGGGATGTACCTGGGCGAGTCTCCTGAGCAGCAGCTCCGAGGAGGGGCGGCTCCAGTCGAGGAAAATCTCAGGGGCCAGTGTGACGGTCATTTCCAGCACTCTGAGCAGGCTCACGGACAAGTCGAAGCACGTCGCGCACACCTTCAGCTGACGGCTGTCCACGAAGTTCCTCTCCAGGCGCTCTGCTGCCTGCTGGATCTGCCCGGGCACAGGGCACAGCTCAGTACAGGGCCTTGAAAGGAACAGAGGCCTCCACCCGCTCATGCACCCATCAGGGCTGTGCTGCTGGACTCCATAGGCAGGCTGCCCTGGCCTGGCTCCCAGAACCCACCCCTGCATAGCCTGCTGGGGTCCCCGCTAGGTGCCGTCCAGCCAAGCCCTGGCACTCACCTCCTGGATCATGCCAATGAACTCCGAGAAGGCCCAGTTGAGCTGGTTGAGGACGCTGTTGAGGAAGCTGGGTGCCATGTCGCAGTCACTGCTCAGCAGATCGGCCATGTGCCGCTGCAGAAGGGTGGAGGGGCACGGCTCTAGGACCAAAGGGCAGTAGCATCAAGGGCAGACCCAGCACTGGGGCAGGGGGCAGCCTGGGATGCCCAGCTCAGGGAGGCGGGCAGCTGGGGTAGGCAGAGGCCTGGTGCCATGCAGCACTTTAAGGCCAGGCAGGAGACTGAGCATGAAGCCCCTCGTGCCTGGCTGCTGGACAGTGAGTAGAGATGGCAGGTGCCCTGCAAGGCTAGGTGCAGAGACTATTCTGAGCAGAGCTTGCCCATGGGCTGCCAGCACTGCCCTGCATAAACTGGGCCACAGCTGTGCACCGTTGCGGCTCTTGCTCCCTTCCTTCCTCCCAGGGGAACAGCAGCCCTGCAGCCGAGTGCTAACCAAGCCTCTCGTGCTCGGCTCCAGAAAGCCCCAGACCAGCTCAGCAGTAACTCTCCTGATGCCAGCATCTCAGTCGCTGCCCCGCGCCCAGACACCCACCCCCTCACGTGGGCCCTGGTCTGCCCGGCTGCACTCAGAAGGCCAGTGAGGAAGGTGCTCCCTCCCTAAGATGGGGCAGAGCCCTCCCCCAGGGCTGCACTCCCACGGCCCAGGCAGGCTGTTGCAGAGAACCTAAGGCTGTTTCTTGGCACTCCCACCACTGCTCCCCGGCTCAGCCCTCTCGGCGTTGGCAGCCCCCGGCACAAACACACTGGGGCCCAATGTGGCTCAGCCAGCGTCCCTCCCTGGCACAGTTGGGGCTCGGGCCTAGGCACTGCCCAACAGGGAAGGGGAAGGGAGGGGAACGAACACTGCACCGCAGCCCCTAATCACTGCCACAGCCGCAGGGCCCAGCACTGAGCCATGCCTGCTGCAGCAGGAGAGCTGTCATGTTCCTGCGTGTGGGGCAGAGCCCCGGCGGGGAAAGCAGATAGCAGCAGCTCCCTGCAGCTGCAGCGCAGTGCCCCCGCATGTCCTGCTGAGTGGAGCCACCCCGGTCTCAGCAGCCAGAGCCCCGCTCCCAGGAGGGACCGACTGGCGCCAACAGCGACCCTGGGACTGGCTCAGACAATGAGCAGCAGGGCCTGAAGCTTCCTGGCCCTTGCCCTCCCCCTTGCAGCAGGGAGCCCGCATGCTGCAGACCAGGGCACTCTTCCCTGCCCTCCTGAGGGAGGGAAGGGTGCCTGGCCTGGCAGCGTGCTGCTCCTCTGAACACTCCCTCCTGCCTCTAGCAAGGGCCAAGATGCCCGGGTCTAAGGGAGGTGGGCCTGCTTTCCAGGGCCACCAGGCCGGAAGGGAGCAAGGGCTGTGCCAGCGTGGACTGCCTGCATGGACTCCCAATGGCTCAAGCTGCTTGGGGGGCACCTCTGGCAGTTGGACCTGGTGCTCTGGGGTGGGGGAGCAGCACTTCCCTCAAGCCGCCCCTGAGACACAGCCCATGCAAATGGGAACTGCATTGGAATCAGCCCCTTGTCCCCCTGCCCCACCCAGGCAGGGGCAGGACCCAAGGGCACCTCTGCAGAACATGCTCCCTTGCAATTAGAGCAGCATTCATTATTGGTTCAGGGGCTGCACAGACCAGCAGTGCCAGGAGCCAGGCCCATTCCTCTGCCTGCTCAGACCTTTCCCAATCAGATGCAGGGGCACCCAGGAGCAGAGCCACACCACCGCTGCCCCTCGGGGTGCAGCAAGCGTGCCACACAGCTGCCAGCACAGGACATGGGGATGTTGCCATGGCGCTCTCTAGCCCGCAGGCCAAGGCAGAGGCTGGTGCAGCTCATACCCTGGATCTGCCAGCTCTGTCCACCCTCCAGTCACAGCAACTCCCCCATCTCTCAGGCAGGAGGCAGCCGCCCTGCTCCATGAGTCAGGAAGCCACCACCATGGTGATGGCAGCCCTAGGTGAGTGGCTCCCCTCTGCACAGCTGCAGCAGGGGCTCAGGGCACTGGCATGAGCTGCCCCCTCTCCCTGGCACAGAGCTGAGATGAAGGCCAAGGAGCCCCTCCCCCGCTAGGGCTCCCACCAGGACTGGAGTGGGTGGGGGGAGGGCCAGAGGCACACCTGGAGGGGAAGCACCACCAGGGGACTAAGAGCTACTGCACCACCACGCAAGACAGGGCCGAGCAAACAGCAAACTTACGCTGGAGGCTAGCAACAGACAGATCTCCTGAGCCCCCAAGAGAGAGAGAGACAAGACAGCGGCATTACAGAGGGGGCAGTGCCGCCTGGGTGCAGCACCTATGGCTGCAGGGCCCTACACCCACACCCAGAGCGGCGCGCCAGCCGCTGACCTGGCATCACCAGAGCTCTCCATCGGATGAGAGCGAGGCCCAGCATCTCGTGCACGCACGCACACACACACACACACCCCACCGGAGGCCCAGCGGCTTGTATGCGCACACACTCTCCCCCCCCCCCCCCCGAGAGCCCAGCTGCACGTGCGCACACCCCCCCCCAAGACCCAGCGGCTTGTGTGCGCGTGTACACACACACACACACGCACGCCCCCAAGGCCCAGTGGCCCTCACACAGCTCCACATAGGGAGCAGAGCTCCAGGGGCTGAGCAGCAAAGGGAACAGACAAAGGGAGGACACAAAGGAAAATGCCACCGTCACTCCTCTATTAACCAGCGTGGGCATGCCAGGTGCCTGGGTGGCCGTGTGACATTTGGATTTGTTTGTTGTTCTGTGGCCTCCACTGACACTAGTGCAGCTGGTTTGCCCAGGGCTTGGGTGGAGACGGGGCGCTTGGGAACAGCATGGCCTGCTTACAGAACTTGCTGGCTCCCCAGATCACCTGTTGCCCCAGTGAACAGACCAAGACTGGCCCTTCCAACTCCCGGTTGGCTGGAGCCAGAGGGACACGGCTCCAGTCACTGCTGCAGCAAAGCCGGCTGCGGCCAGCTGCCCTAGCCCCCGCTGCTGTCCACAAGCAAGGCCCCAGGCCACAGCAGCACAGGAGTGCGATGGAACAAGGGCACCAGGGTATGGAGAAGGGAACAGGCCCTACTCAGGCTTCTGCCATCTTATGCTCCCTGGTGTCCCAAGAAGCCTCTGCTCACGCCTCCTCCATCACCTGCTGAAGAACCCCTGGCTCAGCATTTGCACACTGCTGGGGCTGTTCCCAGCACCCCCGGCTGGGCCTGCTGGACACATCCCTGGTTCCCCACCAGTAGAGCCCCGCTAGATCCCGGCGCCAGACCCCACCCCCCCATACCGCCCCCAATGCTGTGAGCACCTTGGCACCAGACCCCACTCTCCCCCCCAGGCTGCGAGCGCCCCAGCACCAGACCCTGCCCCCCCCACCGCTCCCAATGCCGCAAGCGTCTCGCGCCAGACCCCACTCTCCCCCTCCACAGCCGCGATTGCCCTGGCGCCAGATCCCAGCCTCCCCCCCAATGTCGTGAGTGCTCCAGCACCAGACACACACACCCCCCCGCAATGTTGTGAGCGCCCCGGCGCAAGACCCTGCCCCAGCCCCACTCACTCTGCAGGCTGGGGAGATTGGCATCCTCGGGCTTGGTTTTCAGCAGGTGCGGGAGCCGCGTGTACCTGTATCCAAACCCACAGCCCTGCAGGGAGGGAGACAAGGGAAAGGTTAGGGCAGGGCTCACCAGGCCACCACGGCAGAGCGCTGAGCTGTGCCAGGAGGCTGAAGGGGACACCGCAGGTGCTGCCCAGCCTGCCAGGGAGAGGGCTGAGACCTCTAGCCTGCAGCTGAGTGATGGCCCCAGAGGCATGGGCCTAGGCTGCTGGCAGCGACAGGTAGTGGGACCTTACCCGCCACAGCCGAACAAGGATCCAGTTGGTCTGCGCCCATGGCCGCTGCTCGTAGGGAGCCAGCAGGTTCCTCATCATGGATATTCGCCTGCCAGATGGAAGGCACAGGTTGGCAGCCAGGAATATAGGGAGGGCAGGGTGGCACATTCGGGGCTCCTAGGGGGAAGGGAGATGGCAGGGCACCAATGTCTGTAGGGCCAGCACACCCGGGGGAGGGGCGGGGCCAGCACCTGCGGCACACTCGGGGGAGGGGTTAAAATTAAGCTATATCTTCCCGTCCCCAGCTAGTCTGCAGCTGATCTACCCCAGCAGCCATAATCACTGCTACTGCCCTTAGCCCAGCCCAGGGACCTCTCAGCCCCATTGTCCTGACACCCACTCTTCCACTCCCAGCTCCTTTGCCCCAGCTCCCCATGGCAGTTCAGGGTGCGGGACGGGACTTACTGCTCCTCTGGGATCCTCTCCACGGCCCGCAGCGAGTGTGGGTAGCAGACGTAGCTGGCCAGCGCCTGCATCAGAGAGTCCCGGATGTCTGGGGGCAGACGAGAGGGGCTAGGCTGAAGCAGCAGGGCCAGGCCCATGGCTGAGCCGTGCAGGGAGCCAGGGAAGGGACTGGCCTCCGGCAGAAGGGACAAGTGGCATTTTAAATGGTACAATCCAGGGGCTAGCTAGGGCCCTAGTAACACAGGCAACGGGTCCCCTCCTGCAGGATCGCTCCATCCTGCGGCCTCCCAGGCCCTGCCAGGCCAGGGGCCAGGCTTGGAGCCACCTCAGGCCTTCTCCAGTCACAGGGGAACTGCCTAGTCCCTGCTCATCTCTGCCCATCACCTGCACAACAGGGAGGTCATGGATTCCCCTACCCCATGCAGCTGGGAAATGCAAGACCTCTCTGAGAAATGGCCAGTCTGCGCCCAGCCAAGACTCCAGGGATGGTGCTGAGAACCTCCAGGCAGCTGCCCAGGGTTTGCCATCGGCAGAGGAGCCCACCCAGGAGAACCCACCCCATGCCAGTAGCTAGGACTCTCTGCCCCCCTTCCCTTCCCCTACTAATGCAATAACCTCAGCAATTGCTAGGAAAGCCACCCCAGGGTGCCCAGCAGCCCTGACACAGCCAGCCTGCCCCCTTTGCTGCACTCCAGCAGCCCCTTGCTGCTCCATGGCAGGGTCTGGCAGCAAGCTGGGGGCTGGTCATTGCCTGGCCCTCACCCCCAACAGGCAGAGCAGTCACCAGTCACCCCAAGAGAGCAGCCTCACCAGTGCCGACGATCCTGGAGTCAGCAAAGTGCTTGGCCAGGATGGCAGCAAGACGCGTCAGAGTCTCTTCATAGCCTGCAAGGAAAGGGATTGAGCAGGTGGAGAGGGGCACAGTCCCACGCCCTCAGGCAGCCACGGGAACCACCCCTGCTGCGGAGCTGGGCGGCAGAGTCGGTTCCTATGTAATATAACTAGGTCTCACCCATGTGGGGCAGCGATAACCATGGGAACAGTAACTGACAAGGCATCTCTGCCTGAGTCTGCAGAGAGCCTGACATCATCGCTCTGAGGGGGCCGTTTTGAGTCAGCCTCCCCGGATGTAGCGGCTGCCAGGTGCCTGGAGAATTCAGCAAAAGGCCAGCCATGCAAATAACCAACAGTTCCAAGTCTTAGCTGCGCATATGGGGACGAGGGGTGCTGGACATAGGGAAGCCCCAGCACAGCAGGGAAGGACAGGAGGCAGCTCCGGGACGCTCAGGATAGCACTCCTGAGCCCAACTGCCCCTTCGAGCTGGGAACACAAAGGGTATGGCTCCTGCAGCTGGCTCAGCAGTGCGGCCCTGAGTGGCCCATGTGCTCAAGGGATACAGTTAGGAGCAATGTAACATTGTGCTACACGCTGCTAGAAAACACTGCCAGGGTACCCCACTGGGGATGCTGGACACTGCCATTCTCTGCCTCAGGGTTTGAACCCTTCAGGAGCAGGGCTCTGGCTCCATGGCACACCAGGCTGGGCTGGACAAGAGGAGCTGGCAGGTCTGGGAGTCCCTTCAATCAGCTGTACACACAGGGCCATTTTGGAGTAGCACTTCGGCAGCAGCGGGCCAGCCGGGCCAGGCACTGCACACGCTGACAGAGCCCAGGCCAGCGTCGCCCCTCAGACCTTCTCGCTCCCCAGTCGGCACAGCCCTCATCCTGGGGGGATGCCCACATCGGCCCCATGCTGCCTCTCGCTGGGAGAGAAGCAGTGTATCACCCACCTGCCTGCCCACTCTCCTTCCCTCCTCAAAGAGCAAGCAGATTTTCACTCAAACCCGCCAGAACAACACACCAAACGGCCTCCTCCCTGACATAGGAGCACATGGCACAGAACCAGGGGGCGCTGGAGCAGTCTTGGCCAGCCTGGCTCTCAGACCCAAAGGACTCAGCAGGGAGGCTTGCATTGCCATTGGCTACGCAAAGAGCCAGGAGTAGCCCCCTCCCGCCCCAGTCACCATTGCGGCAAGCTAGACACCCACAGGGCAAACTCCACAACACACTGCAGGAGCAGGGGCAGCATACAATAAAGGCAACACAATGGCCAAAGACGGCCTGGTCTCCTGGCTGCCTGCAGGTCCCCACATGCCGCAGGTGGAGGGCGAGCAGATGACCAAGCCCAGGAAATCCCAATGGGCCCCTTTGGAACCCCAGTCTAACTCAACAAGCTGCACCGCCCCCCCCCCAAGGAAATGGCCAGCACTCGGTGCAGAGATGAGCACATGGCAGGGGAAGCAGCCCCGCCGTCTCCTGGGAGCTCGCAGCCAGGGCGCAGCTTTGTCCTGCCCAGCACCATGCCCCAGCCCAGCATAAGTTAGCAGTGATGGCAGCGCGAGCCCCCTCCTCACCGGGGAGCTCCTCCATGCTATGGACAGGGCTGAAGTAGTTCTTCAGCGCGCTGTAGCTGTTCATGGCCACACTGAGGTAGAACTCCGGCATGAAGGCGAAGAGCGAGCCCGTCCTGTCCCCGTGCTCAATGGTGCGGATGCACACTCGCAGCAGCCAGTATATGTCCTGCATCTTCTCCTGCCGGGGAGAACACAGCCACGAAAGACTCAGCTTCCACCCCAGGCAGGCCAGAAAAGGTTCTAGGCAACATACCAAAGTGACTGTTGCTGTGGGCACGAAGGATAAGAGGCTGAGAACTGAGTGGAGAGCCCCAGCACCATGCCATGTGGATAGCCACAGGCAGCTCAACCCAAAGCAGCTTTGAACCAGAGAATGGAAGCTAAGCGTGAAAGAAGAAAGCAGAGTGCTGTCATCTTGGACTCCAACTCAGACAACACATGGATGCATCTGTAAAACTTCTAGCAAGCTGTGTCACCCTTAAATTGGGCTGGTCAGCCATAAGCGGATTCAGCAGGCACCTAACTAGACCTTTTACGCGTACACCATAACGCAGTGGATCAACAGCTGCCTAGACAATAACTATAACAATAAATGTTAATGGGAAAACATCCAAAAGAGAGACAAAAGGACTGGGTTTGTTCAAGCAAAAAGCCCTACCGGTATAACTCAAGGACTGGGTTAGGATCATGCCTGGCAAACAAAAGAGGAATGGGACCATAAGTTAGTAACCCAAAACCGGTGTCGAGAATTAGGCCCAATGGTAAAGAAAATAATGAGGGGAGGTGCTATTTTGCCCATTACTTTTTTTGAGGTTCCTTAAAAGACTTTGGGGGACAAACGAAAAAGCTGCCGAACAACAAATGCTAGCTGGGAGATGGACTGCCCAAAAGTAGTGAGCCGTCACCCTCACAATTTCCAGGGCCTCCAGGAGCCACCACTGGGCCTTTACTGTCCGAATTCTGAAAAAATGTTCTGACCAGACTGGGTCAGAGAAAGGGAGCCAAAACACATCGCTGTCTCCACCAGTTCCAGCTAAACCCCAATCACCCCCTGGGATGAAGATATTGGTGCCTGTCTCTTCCCCCTCCTCCCCCCTGCTTTATGTTTTCCTAGCCCTCTTTTTCCTTCTGTCTAAGGACCATATGCTCTGCAACACTGCTGTAAGCCTGTAACCAAAAACACAGCTAAAAGCAATTCCCTGGACAGACCTGTGCAGGGACAAGTTGCCAAGTGCGGAAGTGGCTGATCAGACCACATGCTGAGCCCGCGTTTCTCCAGCAACGAGGATGCAAGTCAGAGCCAGCCCCAGAGACGGAAGCTGCATTTTCTCTTTGTGTTTTTTTCCCCTTTTCATGTGCTTGTCTCGCTCTGTTTTGTAGGAAAGGGGACTGAACTTTAACAGCAGTGGCAGCTCCAGCCCATTCCAACTCACGGTTTCTCTTTTCCCCAAAGAGAATAGCTAGTACCATCTTTACTTCCACCTAAGGCTCAGTCCCGGGGGAGGGGTTCCTGCGAAAGGCTCTACAGCTCAAAGGGGGGGAATGAGGGTAGGAGAAGAAATATTGTTACAATGAAAGCCCCATTTAACTTCACATTTCCAGTATTTTAACTGGGTTTCCTTCTTTTTCTAGATCTTTACTGAAATGCTGACTGGTTTGTAATGGTGCATTTGCCATGGTACTAGCTGGCCGAGATCTCTGCTCACCCCGCTCCAAATCAACATTAAAGAGTTTTAAACAGGAACAGTGGCAGGGTCACGTTTACCCCTGGGACTCTCTGGGCCCATGTAGTCCATCAAAATCAAAACCACAGGTCAGAATTTCACAGGGGTCAGGCTGAACCGCTGCCCACCCTCCCCCAGGCTCCTCCCACCACGCGCTTCTCTCACCTTGGAGTAGATGGTGACATTGATCCAGGCTAGCCGGCGACTCAGGTGGTTGAGTTTCTCTGAGAAAACCTTCTGGCTTTTCACCAGCTCCTCGTAGATGTCCCTCCTCTGAAAGAAGCATAGCGGGTGTGAGGAGCCCCTCCCTGACCGGACAGGCACGGTGCAGAGCAGAATGGACAGGACACAAGAGGTTCCCCCTTCTATGGTTCGCAAGGGAGGACAGGGGGGCCGGAGTCCAGTTTTGCCCAGCCAAGAGGCATCCATGTGAAAGCTGGGGGAGTGGAAGCCAGAAGCAAAGCAACGCCCAGGTGGGATCCATCGCTGCCCTGACCAGCAAGAACCCCAGGACCAGGAACCTTGGCCAGGTATTAGCCCCTAGGTGTCCAAGTGCTTTCAAATCACCTGCTCTAAGAGGTGGCCTTTGGTAGGACTGGTCAGATGGAGTTACCCTCCACCTGCAGGAGCCCTGAGCCAGAAACCATTCTGGGCATTTCCTGTCTGGTTTCTCGGTGGCACCACCAGCCAGGTGTCCTTCCACTAAGCCCCAGTGCTGCATGTGGCGGTGCCCAGCCCCAAAAGCTGGGGGGGGGGGGGAGGCATCTATGCCATGGGCTCGGGTTGGAGGGTTATTTTATTTAATACTCTTGGGGATAGAAACTCTACACCCTGTAACAGACCAGTCTGGTGCACCTGTCCCATGAGGCAGGGCCCTCAGCCTGCGAGCCCCAGAGGTAAATGGAGAGCAACACCAGTGCTTTTGTTCCTCCTGGCCTGCTGCTGAGGCCTGCACTCTAGAGAAGCAGCAACTGGACCGCACAGTGCACATGCCCCTCCTCCCTGCCAGCCTCCTTGCAGCCCCCGGCTTGAGCTATCCTCCAGCAGAGCCCTTTGCCACAGGGCTCTGCCAAGGTTACAAAGATGGAAGTTGGGGGGGGCTACCGGAGGGACTCCTTACCCTCTTTGGACATCGGCTAATCTTCTCCTCTGTGTCCTTCAGTGCCAGGGCGTATTCGTTTACATCATCGGACACACCCACCATCTGAAAGGCAAGCGGGGACCAGTGATGCCAGCACAGAGCTTTTCCAGAATGGTCAAGAGCAGCCCGACCCCGGAGAGCAGCAACTCGGCCAGCATCGTGGCGCTCCGGTCCCCTGGCTGGGCTGCTCTCAGCAGCCTGACCCCTGAGAGCAGCAAACCATCCATAGAATCATAGAATATCAGGGTTGGAAGGGACCTCAGGAGGTCATCTAGTCCAACCCCCTGCTCAAAGCAGGACCAATACCCAACTAAATCATCCCAGCCAGGGCTTTGTCAAGCCTGACCTTAAAAACCTCTAAGAAAGGAGATTCTACCCCCTCCCTAGGTAACCCATTCCAGTGCTTCATCACCCTCCTAGTGAAAAAGTTTTTCCTAATATCCAACCTAAACCTCCCCTACTGCAACTTGAGACCATTACTCCTTGTCCTGTCATCTGGTACCACTGAGAATAGTCTAGATCCATCCTCTTTGGAACCCCCTTTCAGGTAGTTGAAAGCAGCTATCAAATGCCTCCTCATTCTTCTCTTCTGCAGACTAAATAATCCCAGTTCCTTCAGCCTCTCCTCATAAATCAGAATCGTGGCACTCCGGTCCCCTGGCTGGGCTACTCTCTGCAAGCCTGCAGAAGAGAAGAATGAGGGAGGATTTGATAGCTGCTTTCAACTACCTGAAAGGGGGTTCCAAAGAGGATGGATCTAGACTGTTCTCAGTGGTACCTGATGACAGAACAAGGAGTAATGGTCTCAAATTGCAGTGGGTGCGGTTTAGGTTGGATACAGTGGCGTAGCCAGGGTTGCAGCCGAGGAGGAGCGGCGGAGAAAAAAGGCGCAAGTCCTTTGGCGGCATTCCGCCGGCCGGAGCGCCGGGAGCCAGCCCGCGGCCCCGTTCCGCCGGCCGGAGCGCCGGGAGCCAGCCCGCGGCCCCGTTCCGCCGGCCGGAGCGCCGGGAGCCAGCCCGCGGCCCCGTTCCGCCGGCCGGAGCGCCGGGAGCCAGCCCGCGGCCCTGTTCCGCAGGCGCCACTTTTGGGGAACATGGTCAGGGGAAGCGGCCGCTTCCCCTGAACCCCACTAGCTATGCTACTGGTTGGATATTAGGAAAAACTTTTTCACTAAGAGGGTGATGAAGCACTGGAATGGGTTACCTAGGGAGGGGGTGGAATCTCCTTCCTTAGAGGTTTTTAAGGTCAGGCTTGACAAAGCCCTGGCTGGGATGATTTAGTGGGGAATTGGTCCTGCTTTGAGCAGGGGGTTGGACTAGATGACCTCCTGAGGTCCCTTCCAACCCTGATATTCTATGATTCTAAGCCAGGGGGTCAGAAGGCTGGAGCTGCTGTGATTTGCTCTCACTGCAGATACAGGAGCAATTCCTCCTCACCAAACCCAGGCACTTGCTCAAACAGAGCAAACGCTAAAGGACCAAAAGCAAGACTTATGCTAGCTTGTAACACTCTATGCTATGCTAGTAGTGAGCCCTGCGCTGTCCTGGATTGAACTGGGTGGACTGAGCACAGACGTCCAGATCCCAACGTGGCCTGGGCTACTCAGGTGAACAGCCATCTGGCCCAGCATCCTTGTGCTCTAGGCCCCAGCATGCTGCTGTTACTCAGTTCCCATTCTCCAGGAAAGGGATTCAGCCCTACCGCTAACGGGGAGGAGGGGGGGAGGAGAAGAGGGCTGGAGATCAGGGACTCAGCTGCAACCTCCAGTGACACTGAAGCATAGCAAATGCAATTTGGGACAGGATCTGCAGTCCCTACTGGAGACACATGGTCCCCTCCTGCCAGAGCCATCACCCCGGGATGAGTGCAACAACAAAAGAAACAGGGCTGTACCACAGACAGACGTGCACACCGGCCAAGGTGGCCCTCCCTCTCTGGTGGCTCGATGGGCACAAGGGAGCTGGCTCACTGCAAGGACCCACGGGCGCCGGCCGAGTGTGGGGCAGCACGACAAGGGCTGTGACCTTCTCCCCTATGGATCATGCTCACCTTACCAAGCTGCTGGTGGACGCTGAGGTTGTACATCATCACTATTCCATCCAGGATCTCCAGAAGGGAGTTCTCAGTGATTGACTGCTCCGGCTCCTCGGGGGGTCTCCCCAGTAACAGACCCTCATTTCCATGGCTGCCTTCTACTGCAACCCAGCCCCGAGACAGAAGAGTTTTCTCAGCAGCATCACTGGCAGTGCGAGGCCTGCACGCCTCCCAGCCAATGCATCGCCCCAGTGTGCAGTGTTCTCAGGGACCATGCCCATAGCACAGCTCCCTCCCACTCCATGCCTTTCCCCAGCCCTCGTTCCCTCTCTACAGGCCTGGGGGCCTCACACAAAGGGGCCAAGCTGGCTCTCAGAGTGTGAGCAGTGCTCCTGTCTGACATGCTACTGCAGTCCGGCCCTGCGCACAGCCCCTATCCTCCCCAGGCCAAGGAGGGAAGTGCCTGGCAAACACTCATTGAGCAGAACGGTGTGAGCCTCCAACCCTTTCCACTGCATGCTGGGAAAGGACTGGGCACAACTGGGGCATTCCAGGCACTGCCAGGCAAATGAGCCAAACCCAACAGCTTCTGCCAAAATCAGAGTGAGGCTAAGATCATCAAGAGTTGGCAGGGCCGGGAACTCAGCCCCAAGGTCTGCGTTACATGCCATTAGTCCACAGTGCTGAGTGCCTCTGACTACAGACTTGGGCCCCACCACCTGGGCTCTAACCTGCCCCCATGTGAGCCCCGAGCCCCACCGCCTGGCCTGCCCCTGCACTGCAGCAGCCGGGGCTGAGTCCTCAGCCACCGGGCTCACCTCCTCGCCTTTGGGTAGGCAACCGGATGATTTTTCAAGAAAATACAGGCACTTTGATAACCTGCTTCAGGAGACACTTCACCAGCCCAGGCTGCCTGCGCCAGGATCAGCGCTGCCGTGACAGCGCATGGACGCACCCCGCCTCTCCCGCAGCTCCTGCAAGCAGGGCCATGCCCAGGTCATTGCCAGCCCCCAGCATCTCCAGGCTTTGAGCAACACACTGAGTTCACCAGCTGAGCGACAACTCCTCAGTCAGACAGCGAGCAATTGCTGCCACCCTTTCTCAGCTAGGCTCAGGGCTGATCCATTCCCCGGGGACTGGCTGGGCCTTTTCCTTTGCCTGCTTCCCCCACCCCTACCTTACACCTTGGCAAGCATGCAGTGGGAACTACTCACTGTCATCCTCTGTCCGCTGCTCCACACTCAGCGTGCGTGCTTTCATCTTCTCCAGGGTGCCCAGGGACCGCCGCGGGTTCATCAGGCTGACGGCGGCTGTACTGAGGAAGCGGTTGGCACGGCCCAGGGTGGGTGAGCTGAGCCAACTGGGCCTGGCAAGGGCACCACCAATGGCCAGTGCTGCAACTGGGCGCTGAGACACAGAAGGTCAGAAATGTAAGCAGCTCCATTCGTTAGGCTGACCACTGACTCCGAGCCCTCCATCTCCAAGGGTCGCAACTGTGCCAGCCCAAAGCTTCCCTAGCTTCCCAGGGCTAATGTGACAGACCCCAGCTTGCTCCCTCCCTCCCTGCCGCAACTGGGCTGGCTGTGCAGGACCAACAGGATGCAGCACCCTGCTCCGGCCACACAGGGAGCAGAGCTGTGCAGAGATGAAATCGCCTTTACAGGTACTTCTCTGATGGCAGCAACACTTGAACACTGGACACCGGAAGCCGCCAGGCTCACTCAGCAGGGACTGGAGCAGTAGGGCCAAGTCCCCTCTCTTCCCCATCATGTGGCTTCTCTAGCCGCTGCTGGGGGCACATGCCCACGGGGCCCACCTGGGCTGTGGACGTTGCAGACTCCTCATCCTCATCCAGGTCGTCCATGGTCACAGCCTGCAGCTCCGCAGGATCAATCAGGATATTTGCTTTCAAAGCCAGGTCATCTGCGTGAAAGGAGCCATGGGATCAGGGTTCGCTGTGGACCCGCTCTCTTGGAGCGCAAAATGGCACATGGCCAGCCCCAGAGGGTACAGGGAGGGAGACACTGACGCTGTCCCAGTGAAGTCACAGCTTCTGGTCCCTTTGCTCTCCCCACCCCTGCCATTTCACGTGAGCCTATGCTCCTCTCCACTACTCCCTAGCTGGGCTAGCACAGTCCAAGTCTGCTACACCAGAAGCAGGGCTGGTGCTGCCATCACACATCCCTGGCACAACCCCACTATGACAATAACAACGCTGCAGAACTGGAGACAGCCCCAGCTCTGCCCACTGCGGCACCCCCGTGAGAGGCCATGGGCAGGCTCCAGGGACCAGACATGCCCGAGCTGGAGGAATGAGCCAGGGCCGCAGAGCAAGCAGAAGGGGTACTCCTGGGAGATGGAGCAGTGCCCCCAGCCGGGGCACACACCAGGGCACTGTTCTGCCCCATCTAACCTGGGGAAGATCCTGTCCATTACTGCAGCGCTGCCTGCGCAGCGAGATCCTAGCACCCCCATTCCAGCTCCCCAGGTGTGCACTGTGGGACACAGGTGCCAAACAGCCATGGGAAAGCCAGAAAGCTAAACCAAGGCAATAGTACTGCCAGCCTGGCATGCAGGTAGGCCACGCTGTGGGTCCAGGTTCCTCCGTTGCTGCCCAGGCTTCACAGCAAGGCAATGCCCACCATTGCTGAGCATGAAGTGAACTGTCCCTTGGCATGGTAAGCTCCCTCGTGCTGACAGGGTAAGTGCTGGGGGTGCTCAGGCATCATAGCAATGGGGCCAGAGCCCAGACATCCCCCAGCAAGCCCTTCCTCCCTCCACTGGGTCCAGTGCCCTTCCCCTCCTCCCCAATCCTGGAATCCCCTGCTCTCCCCTTTGAGTCCCTCAGGCCCCTCCATCTTCCCTTCCCCAGAGTCTCCCTCACCTCTCCTTCAGGTTCTCCCTGCACCTTGAGGGCTCCCACCACCTTCCATCCTTCAGTCTGTTAGCCACCAGTCCCTCCAACCTGGGCATGGCCCCCTCCATGGGGCTATCGTTGTCCCCCCTCTCCCTGCCCCCAAACCTCTCTATCAATCAATCAATCCTCACACCAGGAAGGGCACCATTTAAAATAACGCAGTAGGGAAGGGAAGCATGCAAGGCAGCTAGGGCCAAATGACACAGCAGACTCCACCTAGGGGTGCCTAGATTCCCAGGCCACTAGGGACCATTGTGCTCACCTAGTCTGACCCCTGGTAGAGCACAGGCCACAGACCGGCCCCACAAGCATTCTGCAGCAGAGCTTTTAGAGAAACAGCCAATCCAGAGTTAAAAATTGTTAGAGATGATGGAGAATCCACCATGCCCCTGGGTAAGTTGTTCCAATAGTTAATTATCCTCACTGTTAAAAATGTAGGCCTGATTTCCAGTCTGAATTTGTCTAACTTCAGCTTCCACCCATTGGATTGTGTCAGACCTTTCTCTGCTAGACGGCAGAGCCCATTGTTAAATATTTGTTCCCCATGTAAGTACTGATAGATTGTGGTCAAGTCAACCTTTAACCTTCTCTCTGTTAAGTTAAATAGATTGAGCTCCTTGAGTCTCTCACTAGAAAGCAGGTTTTCCAATCCTTTCATCATTCTTGTGACTCTTCTCTGACCCCTCTCCAGTTTATCCACATCCTTCTTGAATTGTGGACACCAGAACTGGACACAGGATTCCAGCAGTGGTTGCACCAGTGCCAAATCCAGAGGTAAAATAACCTCTATTCCTACTGAGATTCCCATTTATGCATCCCAGAATCTCATTAGCACTTCTGGCCACAGAGTCAGACTGGGAGCTCCTGTTCACCTGATTATCCACCACGATCACCAAAGATTTTTCAGAGTCACTGCTTCCCAGAAGAGTGTCCCCCAGCCTGTACATACAGCCTACATTCTTTGTTCCCAGACACATACATTTACATTGAGCCATATTAAAACACATCTTGTTTGCCTGAGCCCAGTTTATCAAGCAATCCAGGTTGCTCTGTACCGGTGACCTGTCCTCTTCATTATTTACCAATCCACCAATTTTTGTGTTATGTACAAAAGTATTAGTAATGATTTTATGTCTTCCTCCATGTCATTGATAAAAATGTTAAGTAGCGTAGGGCCAAGAACAGACCCTTGTAGGACCCCACTGGAAACACACTGGCTCAACGATGATTCCCCATATGCAGTTACATTTTGAGACCTATCAGTTAGCTAGTTTTTAATCCATTAAGGTGTACCATGTTAATTTTATATCATTCTAATTTTTTTTTTTTAATTAAAATGACATGGTACCAAGTCAAACATCTTACTGAAGTCCACATAAATTTACTAGTGTCGATGTAATATATCAGCCAAACTCGTAATCTCATCAAAGAGATATTTTAAGTTCCTTAAACCCACATTGATTTGCATTAATTATATTACCCTCCTTTAATTCTTTATTAAAGGAGTCCTGTATCTGCTGCTCCATTCTCTTGCCAGGGATTGATGTCAGATTGACAGGCCCACAATTAGTCAGGTCATCCCATTTATCCTTTTTGAAAATTGGCACATTAGCTTTCTTTCACTCTTCTAGAACTTCCCCAGTGCTCCAAGACATATTGAAAATTAACATTAATGGTCCAGCAAGCTCCTCACCCAGCTCTTTTAAACTCTTGGATGCAAGTTATTTGGACCTGCTGATTTACAAATGTCTGTTTATGCATCCCGGGATCTATTTAACATCCTCCCAAGATACCAATAGAATAGAAAGTGTTCTCATCGCCATATGAGACTGCATCATCTGTTTTTTCCCCAAATACAGATCAGAAATATTTATTGAACACGTCTGCCTTTTCTGCATTACTATTGATGATAATCTGGGCAACGGACAGCCCTCTCCTTGTAGTCAGAACGCCAGCCCCTCCCTCCGCACGTGCCCAGAAACCAACCCCTTCCCACTGCAGTTAAAGGACAAGGAGATGCCCATTACTCCCTAAGCTACCGCAGACTGCATTGCCCTCAACCTCCTCCTTGCCCTTCCCCCCGATTTAGACCAAGGTCTCTGAAGGGTAGGACTCCACACCATGCCAGTAAAGTGAAGCGATCCGATCCAGCACTCACCTTTCAGAGTCTTCTTGAGATGAGACAGGAGTCCACCGAGTCGCTGCAGGTCAAAGTAATCCACCTTCCCGTTATAGAAGAGCTGAGGAGGAACATATGCCTCTGGCAGGAAGGGAACAGAGAGATTTATGGCGAGCGTCCCAGGCTGTGGCCCAGCTAACACAAAGAGACAGAGAGCACTAAGCACTGGCCCCAGCCTGGGGAGCCAGACAGCCCCGCAGATGTGTCACAAATCCACTCTGGCAGAGTTGGTTTCCAGAGCGGAACACACCCCACACGAGCACAGAGACAGGGCACTCAGAGCCCTGACTGGCCACACACTGCTCCCCCGCAGCTGCCTTGTCCTCGACAGCCTACTCATTCCACGAGTGGGGCAAGTCTCCACCCAGTTCCTAGCAACACACTCCAACCACCGAGCCACACAGTGGGGTGCTCCTGACCAATTCCAGGCTGGACAGAGTGGGAGGCGGGGCTAAGGCTGGAATAGCAGGGTGTGGCAGGCCAGGACTGAGGAGGAATAGATGATGCTGGGATAGAGGGGGTAAAAGCAGCTAGCACAGGCCCCACTGGCCAGACAGTGCTGTTCATCCTGCACTTCAGGGCTGTGACAAGCCCATCCACTCCCCTCGGAGGGCTGGTCTGTGTGAGGAACCTGAGTGGCAGAGCTACGGAGGCATGTCCTCAGAAGGACCATTCCGAAACAGTGAGTGTGCACGGTGGAGTTACCTGGCTGGAGCACACTATCCCGCATTAGCGATGCCAGTAACCTCCCAGGTGTTGCCAAGCCCCAAGTGCAGTGGTACGGTTCATTATGCCATACCAGTAAGATATTTATAGCTGGTACTGCATACCGGAAAGACAGAGGAAGAACCCACCCCCAGCCCCGCCCCCTGCCCTTCCACGGAGCTGCATCTCCTCCTTCCGTATAGCAGCCCCGCCGGAGGACAGGGCTGGGGGCGGTAGAGCTGCCGGAGGAGCTGCCAGCGTTCTGCTCCTTTACCCGCTGGGAACCGCAGCAGGGAAAAGGAACAGAATGCCAGCAGCTCCTCCCGCATGGCTGTACCGCCACCAGCCATGCCCCCTCCCAGCCCCGTCCTCTGGCGGCGCTGCTGTACAGACCCCAGGCAGGATGACTCAGGAGACGCAGCTGCGTGGAAGGGCTGGGGGCAGTACAGCAGCCATGCCGGAGGAGCTGCCGGCAGGGGGCTGCCCAGCAGCCCCATGTTCTTCTGCTCCTTTCGCTGCTGCAGTTCCGGAAAGCCCTGATCCCCTAGGAACCACAGCGGCGAAAGGAGAACGCCGGCAGCTTACTCCAGCGCGGCTGTACTGCCCCTAGCCCTTCCACACAGCTGCATCTCCTGAGTCCTCCTGACTGGGGTCTGTACAGGTCTGTCACATCTTACGGGCATTTAACATGCGCAAATTCAGCTTTATGCGGTAGGAAAAAACAAAAAAACAAAAACAAAAAAGAAAAATAACAATTTAAATACTGTTCCTGTAGTGTGGGCAATTCCGCCCGCCATTACACTCAATGTAATTTTGACTATACGCGGTTTTCGCTTTACGCGCTGACCACGGAACGTAACCCCAGCGTAAGATGAGACAGACCTGTACAGCAGAAGCCTCCAGTGCAGCAGGAGGAGGACAGAGCCGCCCTCCTCCCCCCCCCCCCGTAACGTGGGATGGATGTGGATCATGGGGAAGGGATGGGGAGAGCACGGGGCCCTGGGCTGGGGGTAGGGCAGGAAGGAGTCATGTGGGAGGTCACATGCCCCCCCCTTTTGTGTCCCTCCCATAAGTGCAGCGTACCAGCAAAAAATGATTTCTACTTGCACCACTGCCCAAGTGTAAAGGTTCCCAGGCTGCACGGTCATGAAAGGTCACTGCTCCTGAACGGAGCTCAAGTGTCCAACCTCCTGGAAAACAGCAGCCAGGCCCCATCCCATTCCCATCCCCAGTGTAGCGGGGCCTCCACGGCAACGCCGCTCCCCTGCTGATTGCTGGAGCATAGAGAGGCCTTACCCTCACTGCTCAGGGCTGCAGGAGCCTTGGCCTTGTGCCCGTCCCAGTAGCAGCGCAAGGTGGAGATGAGTCGATGCAGGAAGCAGACCATGTATTCTGGCGGGCACAGTACAGTCAGGTTCTGGAGGGGGCGGCAGAGCGTACAGTGAGGGAGGGTCACACTTGGAAGTCACAGCAGCAGCACGGCTTGGACTTTCTGCTCCCAGCCCCACTCTGTACACTCCGCGGTCTTGCAGACCGCATGGAGCATTGGCCGCAGAGCCCAGCCCCAGCACCTCCCCAGAAGGCAGCAGCCTCTCGCACAGTGCCCCTCCCCATGGCATCGCCAGGTGGCATCACAAAATCGAGTGCTGGGCCAGCCCGCTGGCCTGAAGGCATGCTAGCAGACAAACGTTTGAACACCAGCTGGGCACTCTCAGTGGCAGAGAAGGCAAGCTGCTAAATAACGTAACCATGCAGTGGGGAAGAGCACAAATACCTAGCACAGAGTTAGCTGTGACCACTAGCATCACAGAGACCTTCAACAGCAGCAAGTGAAGCAGGCTGCCAGCTGGGGTTCCCTGGAGCCAGGGCTGCACTGGCTTTCTCCCAAATTTCCCACCATTGCACTAACTGTGGAGCAGCTCCACCACCGGCAGCAGCGAGAAAGCACTAACCCTAGCTAGTCACTGACATCTTGTCCCCAGAGATGCTCTGACCAGGGTTAAGCGCCAGTGCTCCACCTACACTAGTATCCCCCACAGCTACTGTAGTGGGACTGCACTGGGGCCAGTGCAGCCATGAGATCAGAGGGGAAGGCTGGGGCAGACACAGGCTGTGTCCCAAGATGACAATCCCTCCTGGGTGCTGAGCCTATGAGGGTATCACAAACAGCCTCTTGCAAGAACCAGGCAGCTTTGTATCATTGACAGCGGCACAATTCCCTTCACTACCCTCGAGTGGGTCCGGCCTGGGAAGGTGAGGACAGCAGCAGCATCACAGCAGGGCCGTGAGCACCTCCAGCTATCACCATGCTGTCTGCCTTCCGACAGCACCTCCCCAACAGACCCAACATGCCCCTAACGGCGTGTTGCTCTCAGTGCCTGAGTGAAGGTAGGGTCATATTCTCCCTGTGAGGGGCTAGCAATGGGGTCCTAAAGGGATGAGAACCTTGGCTGGGAGAGGGGTTAAAAACATTTGGCTTCTCCCTCCCCGCAGCCTGCCTCAACCCCAGCACCTGTCCCTCCCCAGTGCACGCTGCGTGCGTAAGCCACACTCCGGAGGACAGCACGCCTGGCAGTTACAGGGGGAAGAGCTGAAGCCCCTGGGTTCTATCCCCTGGACAGTCACTGCGCCAATCCTTTCCTGTGCCAAGAGGGCCCAGTGCAGCCACACAGCCAGCTCACATTGGCGCAGGGCTGGGCTGCCCAGTCCGGAGGCACTAGAGAACAACACTGGCCCCTCACAGGAGTGCTGGCGCCACGACTTACCCCTCGGTTGCTAGCATTTTCCTGAAGGAACTTGCGGAATTTGTTCAGGAAGATGTATCTGGAGGCTTCCCCCTGCCAGGAGAAAGAACAGCGGTGCTTACCCAGCTGTGAGAATCCCCTGTGCTCTTCTCTCTGCTTTGGGACTGCTCTGCTCACCTGGCCCAAAATTCACCCCCAGAAGCCCCTTGGGAATCGAGTGCCACACAGGCCTTGGCACAACCCTCTGCACAAGGGCCAGTTTCATCTTTGGGGACCTTTTAAGTCTTCTCGTGCTAGCCTGCATGCCCGGTGCACTCCACTTCTCCCTCCCAGCTCCCCTTCTGGCCTGCACTAAGGCAGACCAAGCTATTCCCACTGCAGACATGCATCCCGCACCACTGGCACCGATGTCCTGAGAACAACACTTGGTCCCTCCCCACGGAGCCAGTGACCTATGGACAGCTATGTTCTGTTGCCATTTGGACAGCAATTTAACAAGTGCCACTAAGTAACCTGGGAGCTAGGCTTAGCAGGGCCAGTACCCACTCCACCTTCCTGCCAATATCATCAGTGCCTCCTGATGTGAGTGCAGGTTAGTCAGTAGGACCCTGCTGGGATCTGCCAGTGTGGCCAGTTAGTGTGAACACAGTATGCAATGCACATGTGCAGAGGCTTTTAGAGGCCACATACCCATGGGGTGCGGGCTAACATTTCACTAGAATCCCACAGAGGAAGGAAATTCAGAGCGAGGGAAGAGCTCTGGTTTCTGTGTTGGACACCAAGGGCCAAAGCAGGTGACTCACAGAATGAGAAAATGCAGTTCAGAGATCCTCCACTCCCCCTTAACACAGAGTCCACAGCTCAGGGAGCAATGCAGCTTGCCTGCACAGATCAACACGGAGCGCTGCCCTCTCCAAGGCTGCCTCTCCGCATCCAAGACTGGGGGTGATTGGTATGGTATGGCAGAAGTAGCCCTGGGTGGGGAAAGGCTGAGCAGCTCTGCCTTGAAAGCCCTGCAGTCCATGGATGCCGCATTAGAGGGGCCCACAAGGTGTTTCCATTCTACTTACCCCTCCTCGGTCTTTGTTGTTCAGAAGCAGCTTCAGGATCTGAACCTGGAGTTCTTCCACCACTGAGAAAGGGACACACAAGTCAGCCATCAGAGGAAGTGCCCTGAGAGCTCAGAGCCCATTCACCCCCGTGCCATGGGCAGAGACTGCCCCCCAGGAGTCAGGAAGGCATGCTCAGGCCAGCACGGCACTGTCCATGGCTGCTGGGCCCTCTCGGCCTGGCCCCCGGCTCCCACTGCGCGGCCATGGGAACACTGACCAGCTCGGCACACATGGGCGCGCAGCTGGCTTCTGGCTGCCAAGGGCACTTGGAGGCAGCTCAGATACCCGTTCTATGATGGTGTGAGTGCATTTCACCACACGGCTCTACAAGGCGCTGGTCCCCCAGTAGTGACCCCCTCACAGACCTTCAATGCGTTTTTTGAGCCGCTGGCAGCCTCTGTCATATGCCCGCCGGCGCAGCCTCTCCTCGGCACTCTCCTCCTTCACCTCCTTGCTCTCCTTGCCCTGGGGTGAGAGGGTGGTCAACCGTTAACCCCAGCCCAGGACCGGCACACCAAGCCCAGCACCACAGAGGGACAGCGGCACTTCCCCCCCCAGGGACAGCGAGCGGCCTAGCAGCTGGCGGCCAAGCTGGGAGCCCTCCCTGGAGTGTCACAGGTCCCCCAGCAGACACGGGAGCCAGGAAGGAGCCACCCTGCTCAGAGCCACGCCCCTGCCACAGTGCCAGACCTCTGAGGGGTGGAGAGCAACTGGACAACCCCGCAGAATTGCAACAGCAACTTGGGAGGGAAGCCCTGCCCCTTACCCTCCTGTAAGGTATATCTGCCCCCACCCCGCAGCAGCACACAACCCAGGTCAGACCGTGACAGATGGCGGTGGAGGGGCTGGGAGCCCTTGGCACACAGAGGATACAGCACAGATCTGCTAGTTCTCGTGTGAGCACAGCCAGGGGGTTCCCCTGCCTACCCAGCCAGTGGACTGCACCCCAAAGTGTCAAGAGGTCAGCAAGGGAACAGGGCTGCTACCCCCTGCAGTCCTCTCCAACGTTCTTCAGACACTGAACTAGGAGCCTACAAGCAGCACTGAGCTGGGGGGCTGGCAGCTGCTGAGTCCCACTGGGCTGGGAGAAGGAAGCAGCAGCTGCCTTGTTAGAGCCCTGCTTTTAGTGCCTTGTCCCACAGAGTGACCCAGCTCTGTCTCTCCCCCCTCCCCCGAAACACCATTCCTTTCCCAGGAGCCCCCAGCCTCATCTCCCCCTGCACCCACTCCCAGGAACAGCCCCGAACCCAACCCCTCCCCCAGGACCCCCTCACAGTACAGGATCCCTCAGTTCAACCCCAACCCCTGACACACCTTCCCAAAAGCAATTCTCCCTTCTCCCAAACCAATTAAAGTCAGTCACTCAAACCACCCCCCACCCCTAAAACCAACCACAGTGGGGAGCAAGGAGGGGAGCCCCTAAACCCTACTGAGAGCTCCATCTCCTGGGAGCCCCAGCTGCCCCCCTCCACTGAAGGGTCCAGGGCTCAACTCCTGCTCTCTCCCTCCCGCCTTCCTGTCACTGGAGCTACAGCTTGAAGGCTGCTTTGCTCCCTTGCCCAGCCTGGGAACAAAATAAGGAGCTATCAGGGAGTTTTTCAACACATCCCTCCACTCCCTGGCCTCAGCATGTCCCACTGCACCAGCCTCAACCCCCTGGTGCCCCGTGCACAGCACTAGTTAATCTCTCTCTCTCCAGCTCAGGGTGCTTTTGACACATCATCCACATATCAGACTCAGCCAAGCCCACCCCACCCCACTCCAGCAGACAGACACCCCACCCAGCTTGTCCCCAGCAGCTGGAGACAGCAGACAGCAGCTCAGTCACTGTGAGCTATTTTAACCTCCATAGAGAATGCCCTGCCAGCATCCTGCTGGGGCTCCTGCTCAAGCCCCTCTGTCGATCGCAGCTGCATGCTAGGCAGAGAGAGGCAGCTCTGGGAGCTAACAGCCCCCAGTCCCTACATAGAAGCCAGTCAGCAGCCAGTGCAGCTCCTTGGCACAGGGTCACAGCAAGGTACTCACTGCCGTTAACCCCAGAGACAACAGGGGCTAGTGGGCAGCACTGGACCTTCCTCCCAAAACCTCCTCCTCCCCAGCCACCACACTCCTGCCCATCACTTGGGCCCGTAACCAGGTCGCTCGCTGACTCCGCCTCTTACTGGACCCAGCATTCAGGCCACGTCCAAACCCTGATGCTTCCTCTTCACACTCTGCCACACCCAGGGTATCGCTCCTTGGTGCTGCCACCTCCTCCCGGCTGGCTCTGGCCCCTCACTCCCCTGGGCTCCACGCAGAGCAGGCAGCTCAGTCACCTTCCTGACTCACTGCTCTGCCCTCTCACCCCTACCAAACCCTGCACGCCCCACTCACCTCCGCCTCCAACATGGCTCATCACCTCCCCAGCAGTGTACCTCCCCAACCTGCCTTCACCCCACCAACATCCCCAGCCTTCATCACCCACCTGTCAGCTCCTCCCATGCCTCACAGAAACCCCAGCCAGCCACTGCCTTTACCCCCTCAAAACCGCACTTTTCGCGTCTCCACACCACTGTGGTGCTGCAAGAACTGGCCTGGGGATGCCACTCAGTAGGGGCTGTGCTGTCTCTCCCCCTCGCTCTCCCCCCCGCAACCTGGTTAGACCTTTCAAACAAAGGCCCAACTACAAACGGGACCATCCCTACCACACTTAAGTCGCTCAGGCAACTCTCCAGCCCCAGCACCTGGCTCGTCTGTGCCCGGCAGACTGAGCTCTCCAGATAGGGACCATGTTTGTACAGCGCTGGCACAACGGGCCCCAGCAGGGCCCTGAGGTGCTGCCAGAACGTGTCAATAACAATGCAACGACCTGGGACCCAGGAACTGGGTTCTATCCCCAGGACTGCCATGCTGTCGCTGGGCCAGTCCCTGGCTCTGTCAAACGGGAGGATACCAACCTTTGGTGTCAAGTGCTCTGATCATGGAGGAGGATTGCTACCCATCGTTCTGACTCCACATCCTTGAACACCACACCGCAGCAGTCTGGTCTGGAGGGGACAGAGGTCCCCACATAGAAAGAAATGGCCACAACCTCCGGGCCAGACACAGCTGAAAACCCATCCCAGTTGGCACGGCTACCTGGCTATCTAACCCAGCCTCAAAGTGCAAGCATGTCCCAGATAATGGGGCACCCCCCAGCAGGAGGCAGCTATGCCTTCCCCAGCCTGCCACCATCACGCCTGCCTCAGGTCTCAGCCAGACACCAGGCGAGGCAGTCAGCTTCACCTACTTAGCCAGTGGCAGCACAGCTAGGCCTTCACTCTATGATCACAGGCGCGCACATACACACACACACACACACACACCCCCAACTGGGCAGGCCAGGCATCTTTCCCACTCCCAGCAGAGGCATGTCGTTGCACACCTCTTTGGTGAAGCGGTTTGGCCACCAGGTGGTGGGGATGAGCTCCTGCAGGCCAGCCTCCTCCACACGCAGGGGGCTCTTGATGAAGAAGAACACCACTGAGCGGAGCACGTCGAAGCTGTGCAGGAGTTAAGTGAGAAGCCCAGCAGCTCAGCTGGGAGCACGCACAGGAGGTCAGCCATACAAAGAGCCCCAGGGGAGGGAAAAGCAACCCCGTCGCTAAGATGAGGTTAGAGGTTAGGCACCTTTCCAAACAAACTCTTGAATCCATCTTCATGAGGTGCTCTGAAACTGGGGGGATCCCACTGAAACGGACAGGCTGGGTGCCCGGGGGGGAGGGGGGGGGCTGATTGCTGTGAAAGCTGCTTTGGTGAATTCTCTGTGGTTTCACTCCATGAGTCAGCTAATGGATATAGAGTGTGGGGTTTGCACAGACAGAGAGAAGCAGGGCACGGGACAGGAGAAAGAACCCAACAGGATGCAGCACAGTCTGGAGAGCTCCCCTCCCTTCTTCAAAAGTGAGGTTCCATGGAGAATGGAACCAGCCATTCCTGCAGATACAAGATGCCCCCAGCATGACTCGCCTCAGAACACGGGGCACCCAGGGAGAGGAAACTGACTGGATTTTCTAGAGGGTATGTCGGAATGGGAGTAAATGCAAAAGATACAGGACATTGTTGAGCAGATATTTCCTGGACTTCTCGTGCTTCAGGACTGCAATGGTGAGCCGGAGGTAATGGATCTGGGGAGAGAGATAAAACAGAGTCAACAGGAAAAGCTGTATCCCAGGGAAGCGACAAGGGTTCAGTTACCAATACAAGTACAGCCGGAACAAAGAGCTGCCACGTTTCAAGTCAACAACTCAAGAGACTGACTGCGCTCTCTGAATCGATTTGGCTTAACAGAGACATGGTTCAGGGGTGACTTGGGAAACAAATATTTAACAATATGTTCTTCAATCTAGCCACTAAAGGTAAGATCTAGTGACTGGAAGCTGAAGCTAGATAAATTCAGACTGGAAATAAGGAGTAAATTTTTAACAGTGAGGTAATTAACCATTGGAACAATTTACCAAGGGTCATGCTGGATTCTCCATCACTGGCAATTTTTCAATCAAAAGGAGAAGTTACTTACCTGTAACAGGAGGTTCTTTGAGATGGATGGTCCGTGTCTGTTTTCCACTGAGGGCAATGCGCATGTGCACAGAGCTGGAGCTTTCAAAGTAGCTCTGTGCGCATGCGCATTGCCCTCAGTGGAAAATTTACTCCTTATTTCCAGTCTGAATTTATCTAGCTTCAGCTTCCAGTCACTAGATCTTACCTTTTGTGGCTAGATTGAAGAACATATTGTTAAATATTTGTTTCCCAAGTCACCCCTGAACCGTGTCTCTGTTAAGCCAAATAGATTCAGAGAGCTCCGTCAGTCTCTTCACGCTCCTGGCTCCTCATGGGTTCGCGTCTTCGGTTCTTTTTCCGCAGCGGACGGGAGGGAGGGTAGGTTTGGAGTACAGGTAGGGACCATACATCTCAAAGAAACCCCAGTTACAAGTAACCTCCCATTCTCCTCCCTAGAAGTGAGCATCCACGTCGAAAAATCAACTTTGCACCCTACACAATCCCTAGAATTCATAGGAGCACACATTGATGCGGCCTCCTGTGCTTATCTGCCAAAAGACAAGATTCCTGAGCTTACTGAACCTGCTCACCTTAGTGACCTCCAGCCCTTCAATATCAGCCAGAACTTGCCTTTCCCTCCTTGGTCAGATGGCAGTGTGCACATATGTCATGCCCTTCACTCATCTGTGGTTCTGATGTCTCCAGCTCTGGCTACAGGGAGTCTACTCCCCCATGCACCAGTCCATGGACACCCGGTGGAACTGTGGAGTCCTCTCTTCCCTCCGATGGTGGACAAACCCATTCCACGTTTGCTCCAGAATGCCCTTTCTTCCATCCTCGCCAAGCGTTACAATTATAACAGATGTGTCGCTCGAAGACTGGGGCGCCCACATGGGATACCACATGACGTAAGGCACTTGGAATGTTCAGGAAACCAGGGTGCACATCAACATCCGGGAACCTTGTATGGTACACAAGGCATGCCACGTGTCCTTAACAGCTGTCTGTTTTTCTCATGTCAGACAACACCACTGCGGTTTTGCCACTGTGGAAATGGTGCATTTCACATCATATCCTCCTGTCGGCAGCCTACCTACCGTGAACCCAGAATGTACTTGCCAATGCTCTCAGCAGGAACTTTGCGACTGACCACGAATGGGAGTTACACGACTGATAGTTGCAGACATCTTCGGCCACTGGGGAACCCATCAGGGACCTCTTTGCATCTCACACCAATACCAAGTGCGTTCAGTATTGTTCGAGGGGAGGACTCATTACCCACTCGTAGAAGGACACCCTGATCATCAACTGGTCAGACCAGATCAACTATGCCTTCCTTCCATTAATGTCCCTGCCACGCATTCTATACAATCTCAGATGGGAGGGGGTGATGGTCATCCTGATCACCCCATATTGGCCTCACCAGTTGTGGTTTCCTCCTCTTCTCCACATGTCAGGGTCCATCACTCCCACTCCCAATGTTCCTGCAACTACTCACGCAACACAACTGCGGACTCAGACACCCTGATCTGAGGGCGCTCCACCTGACAGCATGGTATTTGGATGGATGCCTCCGCTAACACACAAATGCTCGCAGGCGGTCTGAGAAATTCTCTCCAATAGCAGAAAGGAGTCCACAAGGTAGTCCTATCAGGCCAAATGGGCTTGTTTCATTACCTGGGCCCAGCATAGAGGTCTTGCCCCAGAGGCCATGGGCATCCCCTTGCTATTAGACTATCTGCTCTTTCTAAAGACCTAGGGGCTCATTCTCAACTCCATCAAAACGCATGTAGCAGCCATTAGTGCCTTCTACCCTCCCACGGATGGACATTCTGTCTTCACCCACCCCTTAACTGCCAGGTTCTGGAAGGGCCTTGTATGCAAATACCCACCCATCCAGGCTGTTGCTCCTCAATTTAGTCCTCCCATCATTAATGAACTTCCCCTTTGAACCTTTGGCCTCCTGCCCCCTTTCTCTTCTTTCTATGGAAGTCATCTTTCTGATCGCCATTATCTCTGCAAGGAGGGTTAATGAACTGGGTTAGGGGGCTATGCTGGCAACCCGTCCTTTCACCACATTCCATAAGGACATGGTCTCACCTGCATCCCAGGTTCCTACCAAAGCTCGTTTCCACCTCAACCAACCCATACACCTGCCCATTTTCTTCCCCAAAGCACACGCCTCCAGTGCAGAATGACAACTCAACTCCCTCGATGTACATAGGGCCCTGGCCATTTACCTGCAAAGGACAAAGCCATTCCGGAAGTCTCCCAGACTCTTTGTTGCCATACCAGAGAGAATTGAAGAGCAGGCCATCTCCCACCAGAGTCTCTCGAAGTGGGTCTCAGGGTGCATTACGCTCTGCTATCAATTATCGGGATAGCAGGTGGGATGGGGCACATTCCACAAGAGCGCAGGCATTAGCTGCTGCAGCGCTCCATGACGTGCCCCATCACAGATATATGTAAGGCGGTCACATGGAGTTTGGTACCCGCCTTTTCTTCTCTCTATGCCCTAGTGCATAATTCTGCGACAGACGCCTCTTTCGGCGTGGCGGCCCTCCGTTCCACAATTCCATCATCTTCTTTACATCCTCCTCCTACCTATGTACTGCTTGTTAATCCTCCTCAGTTGAATACAATAAGGACTTGAAGAAGCTGGAATGCTGACACACTAGTTTCTGTTCTGGACCGCCCCGTCAGCAGCCAATTGTCTAGGTAAGGGAAGACAAGGATTCCTCGTGGTCAGAGATAAGCTGCTACCACAGAGAAAACCTTTGTGAAGACTCATGAGGAAATGATAAGTCCAAATGGGAGACCTCTGTATTGAAAGTGCTGAGGACCCACCATGAACCTCAGGAATTGTCTGTGGGTTGCATGTACGTCGATATGGAAGCAAGCATCCTGCAAATCGAGAGTCATAAACCACATACCTTTTTCTAGTGAGGGAATGATTGCCGAAAGCATACCATGTGGAACTTTGGTTTCCAAATGTATCGATTGAGGCATCGGAGATCCAAGATTGGTCTCCATCTTCCCGTCTTCTTGGGTACGAAGAAATAGTTGGAGTAGAACCCTGTGCCTTGGAGGGGTGTAGGGACTGGCTCCACCACTCCTCTTTGCAGGAGGGAGTCCACCTCTAGGGCAAGAAAACCGTCATGAGAATGATCCTTGGAACAGGAGCGGGGTGGGGGACGTAGCATCATAAGCTTAATAGTGTAGCTGCACCGAAAGACATTCAGAACCCACCTGTCCATTGTAATCCCGCTCCATGCTGGCAAAAAGAGTTTGAGACTGCCCACGAAAGGAGTGACTGGCAAGGCCAGTGTGTGCAGTGTGGATAATGGGTCTCTGGTCATAATCAGAAATACTGTTTACACACAGACTGAGTGTGTTGTATGGAGGACTGCGTTGTCGAAACAGATGGATGGGGTCTGTGAACCTTGGGGCGTTTCTGTGGAGGTTTGTAGGCCCGTTGGTGGTAAAATTGGGAAGTTCTGTAACGTTGCGTGGCGGTGGGCAATACGGCTTTCACTTTGATGCGGACGTGTAAATGACTAATGATCACAAGGTGGCTCTAGAATCTTTCTGCGAGTGCAACGAGTCATCCATCTTTTGGTTGAACAGGTGTGACTCGTCAAAAGGGACATCTTTGATCGTGTTCTGCACTTCTCTATGGAAGCCAGAGGAGTGGAACCAGGATTCCCTCCTCATGACGATTCCAGTTGCCAAAATGCACGAGGATGTGTCTGCTGAATCAACCATGGCCTGAAGTATGGACATAGCTATCAACCTGCCTTCCTCTAGACTAGCTTGGTGTGATGGGTTCGGTCAAAGAGATCCCCTTGGGACTGTCATTGATGTGTTGAAATTACCTCTGAGCCCGTTTTCCCTGCCAGCTTGGGACTCCAGAACCCTGCCTTGTTGAGTCAGACACGCTAGCCTGCTGCAACACAGACCCAGGGTCTGGGACATGCCCCCAAAGCTTCAGACTTTAACTAAAAACAGCTCAGCAGGTTACCTGTCTCCAGCACCCAGACACCCAGCTCCCAATGGGATCCAAACCCCAAATAAATCCGTTTTACTCTGTATAATGCTTATACAGGGTAAATTCATAAATTGTCTGCCCTCTGTAACACTGACAGAGAGATATGCACAGCTGTTTGCTCCCCCAGGTATTAATATCTTGCTAATAAACAAAAGTAATTTTATTAAGTATAAAAAGTAGTATTTAAGTGGTTTCAAGTAACAACAGCCAGGACAAAGTAAGTCACAAAGCAAAATAAAACAAAACACACAAGTCTAAGCCTAATATATTAAGAAACTGATTACAAGAGATGTTCCAATAAGCTTCTTTTACAGACTAGACTCCTTCCTAGTCTGGGCCTAATCCCTTCCCCTGGTACAGTCGTTGTTAGATCCAGCAGACATCTCAGGTGGTAAGCAGGGGTTCTCTCGTGACTGGCAGCCCTTTTTGTCTTGCTTCACCCCCTTTTATAGCTTTGGCACAAGGCGGGAATCTTTTGTCTGTGCTTGTCCCCACTCCTGCCTCATCAATGGAAAAATACAAGGATTATGATAGATTCCAGCATCATGTGACATAGTCACATGTCACGGTAAGAGCCCGTGTCTCCATTCTTCCTGGGTTGCCCCACACGTACACAGGAAGGTTTGCAGGTAAATAAACAATTTACAACCAACTGTCTGGGTCAATGGGAGCCATCAAGATTCTAAATCACCATTAATGGCCCACACTTCGCATAATTACAATAGGACCTCAGAGTTATACTTCATATTTCTAGCTTCAGATACAAGAATGATACATGCATACAAATAGGAGGAATATATTCAGTAGTTTATAACCTTTGTTATGATACCTTACAAGAGATCTTTTGCATAAAGCATATTCCAGTTACATCATATTCACACAGAGGTGAAAGTAAGCCGGTCCAGTCCGGTGTACCGGCAAGAGCCAGTACCCCGTGCCGGACCTCACCGGCTTCCGCGGCCGGGATTAAAAGGGCTCAGAGCTCCCCACCGCTGCGGAGAGCCCAGAGTCCTTTAAATCCCACCCGCAGCTTCGGCGGCCGGGCTGGGGCCGGGATTTAAAGGGCTCAGAGCTCCCCGCCGCTGCGGGAGCTCTGAGCCCTTTAAATCCCAGCTGGAGCTGCTGTGGTGATTTAAAGGGCCCGGAGCTCCGCGGCGGCTGGAGCCCCAGGCCCTTTAATTTGCCCGTGAGCCCCGGGGGCTCCCAGCCACCTCTGCAGCTGGGAGCCCCGGGTTGATTTAAAAGCCCTGGGGCTCCCAGCCACAGCTGGTGCCCCAGGGCCTTTAAATCCCGAGAGGCCCCGCCACTTCCAGTTGAGGCCACGCCTTTTCCGGATGAAGCCACGTCCCCCTCAGGACTCCGGCAGTACCGGTAAATCCTGTAAATTACTTTCATCCCTGTATTCACACTCATAAGCATACTTCCATAAAACATACGGAGTGCAACATCACACTTGGAATTTAGCATGATCCTGTGCTCATGGCCATATCCATGCTTGGGCCACTCCACAGGCACATTCAGCCAACAGCATGGACAAGCCCCTGTCCAGAGAAAGGAGCAGCACGGCCCTGGCAGGCGGAACACCTTCTCTCCCTTCTACTCAATGAAGGACAGGATGGAATGGGTTACCTAGGGAGCTGGTGGAATCTCCATCCTTAGAGGTTTTTAAGGTCCGGCGTGACAAAGCCCTGGCTGGGATGATTTAGTTGGTGTTGGTCCTGCTTTGAGCAAGAGGTTGGACTAGATGACCTCCTGAGGTCTCTTCCAACCCTAAACTTCTATGATTCTATAGTGATACTGGAGAACCCTCCCATGCCAAACAGGACAGTTCTGAAGGCAAATATTGGGGCCAAAAGCTGCAGCTGAGTTATCCTGGTTAATCCTGGTACCACCACTGCAACATCAGGGAGTCGGGTACCAGTGGCTCCTGGGCTGAGGTAAGTAAGGGAATTGTCATGGTGCCATCTGTAGCCAATTATTTTATTTTATCGTGTGCTGTGTGATGTTAGGATTATAGAAGTATAAGATTGATCAGTAGTTAGAAGGGATAAATATGGATTAGGTATCTAAGTAAGGAGGGCTGAAATGCAAGGCCCACAGGCGGAGGCCTGTAAGATTTTAGCTTAGCCATTTTAGGCCTTAGGAGTTAAGAAATGCTTGACATAAGTAACCAAAGAGTAACCCAATGCCATAAGATTACAGGAATAGATGTGCCAAGGGGTGATATTGCGAAAAATTAGCCATAAGTTTAATTTTAGATCACAAAACACTCTAGAGGCACATTTTTTCCCTTAACCACAGGATACAGGTTGTGCATCAATGTTAATGAGAATAAAAGGAACTATACACAACCTATAGAAAATGGGGTACAACAATATTATGAGGGGGACACAATATAGATAGGGAAAGAGAGGGTTGACACTTTCACGCACATGTGCAGGGTATGAGATACAGTCAGAATCACATTATAAAAGAGGGTGCCCAGATTGGGAAAAATTGAGCTCCCTATGGGAAAACTCCAGCAGGAACCATCCTTCTACTGATGCTCAATCAATGAGAAACCTACCAGACCCTAACACTGTCTAGGAGGATGTGAGTATGACTGTCGCTATAAATTATGCATGGATATATTTAGGATTTATATATGCTTGGATAGTCATAACTTTGCGGTAACTATAATAAAATTGATAAAAGATATTGGACATTGTTCTTGTGACTGTATGGGTTACTTTCTTTGATCTTCATATATTCCTAGAAGCTCTAGATCTGAAACAAGTGGCAGAGGTAACTCTGTTGAACTTGAGACTTTAGCCACCAGAACATGAGACTTTAGCCACCAGAACATAACCCACAGTGGTGTCATACATCATCACTAAATGTACTTTAAATAACATAAAAGGTTACATGTCAGAACCATCTGATAATCATGTTTTTGGAACAGGAGCAGCAGGCCATGGGTAATGTCCGGATCCTCAGACTCAGAGGAAGAACCAGAATCTTGCACCAATGGCAGTGCCAACGGAGCCGACAGAATGGGGTGTGTTACATGAACACTGCCAGGTGGCGGCAGATCAGATGCAGGGGACAGAGCTCCCTTGGTAGATAAGAGTACCAGAGCGCGTAGAGACGTCATCCTTTCCAGGGTGAACAATTCATGAGGCCCGGGAGCATCTCCAAGTCTCCCCAGAGTCAGTAGTACCAGGTCTATGGATGGGACTGGAGCTGGTAACAGGCCCTATCTCAGGACCAGAAATTCACTGGAACCGATGCCAGGGCGTGTGGGTCCATAACCAGTACCAGCAGATCTGGCGAACAATGCAGTCTTTTGTCGGTCTTGTGGGCCTTGGAGCATGGTGCTCCCCCTTGGCTGGAATTCATGGATGGCACAGTGTCTCTCTTAGATCTGGAGGGAGACTTCCTTCCATGCTTATGTGCATGCTTCCGTAATTCATAGCTAGGTCCCACTGCGGGGTCCAGAATACTGATACCAGCAACGTTGGATTGGGGCTCCGTGGTAAGAAGTGCACTCATGGATTGTTCAGGGCGGTGTATGACCGAAGGGAGAGAGGGTGTTGGGGGGCTTGTTCCCTGGCCAGGATCCAACTGCCGCCCTGTGGCAACCTCCATGAGGTGCTTCTTAAGGCGGAGGGCTCTGCCTTCCCGTGTGTAGCAGGGAAGGAGAGACAGATCCTGCACCTGGCCATGGTGTGGGCGTCCCCCAAACAGTACAGACAATGTTGATGCACATCGTTGAGGGAGAACAAACGAGGGTAGGAAGCGCAGACTTGGGTGGGGAGGATCGTTTGGCAGGAGAGGCCAAAGCGGCATCCCAAAAGAAAGTTATTACCAAAAACCATGGAAGATCCTGACTTCGTTCAGTACCCAGATGCAGATGCTGGGGGGTGGGGGTGTTGGGGACTGTTTGGCTGAAAACCACTGGAGTGGCATCCCCAGTCCTTAGCCCTACGAAACCTTGAGAAACAAAACTATTACACAAAACATTAAAATTCCTAAGTAAAGAATAAAAACAGTTTTCCAGGAAATGTGTCACCAAGGACGAGAGGACAGCAGAAACTCCAACTCAGACCATGCAGTGGTAAGAAGAAACTGAAGATGCAGTCAAGTCCACCCTGCCCTTTATTGCCTTGGGCAAAACCATGAGGCAACACAGAGGTGCATCTGCGGACTGACAAACACTACTACTTTGAAAAGTTCTGGTTCCAGGAGCACGTGCATTACCCTCAATGGAATACAATAGGGACCATCACTGAAATGGTTTAGATGTTTTTCTGAAAGACCTGAGTTAGGTGTTATTTTGGGGCAGGTCTCTGGCCCGTGTTATTCAGGAAGTCACCCTAGATGAGCACAGTGGTCCCTTCTGGTGCAGAAATCTGTCTGACTCCAGACTACTCCCTGCGTTGGGACACGAAGCCAGGGCAGGATGAATCCTTGGCTAGTCATTGTTCTCGGGCACTCTCAGTTACCACTCACCTGTAAACCCAGGTCTGGGATGATGGGAGAGAACCTGTAAGCCCGCAGCAGGGACATCAGCAGCTGCTTGAGGCATTCATGCACCTCGTAATCCTGAGAGAGAGTAAGAGAAAGACTCAACAGAAATCGACATCTGCGGGGATGTGGGGAGGGCTGGAAGGTGTGCATTTCAGAAATAACCAAATCAGGACCAAGAGAGGCATCGCCTCTAGCTGAACACATGGAAATGGTGTTTGCCTAGGCAGGAAAGAGTGGAGTCCCCTGGGTTGTATGTGACCCCCATACTGCAGCCGGACACTAGTGATATGAACCAGGCATCTCACAGTACAGAGCACATGTAGGCATTACCTTCCTTCCTGGCTTTTGCTTAGTCATAACATAAGAGTTCTAGAAAGAGAGGGCCCGATTCTCAGATTCACACTCCTCCCCGCCCCGAGATTTCCCTGCACAGGAGGAACCCCCAGATGGCCAAGAGCTGGGATAGCAGCGCCTACACCCCGGGGCATGCCAGGGCATTCTAACACATCAGCAGTCTGCAGCTATTGGAACCAGCCAGCAGCAGCCCTCAGGTACAAACCAGCCCCTGAATCAAGGAATGCAAAGCCACCTCTAGCCCAGCATAGCCCCAGTGGTGTCAGAACCGGGGGACCAGGGGGCCATGGCCCTCCCACTTTTTGAAAGTGGACTTTTCACCACAGGCCTCCCCGCCCGGCCAGGCCAGCAGCTGGAGCCTGGCCGGGGAGCCTGGGCTGTGTGGGGCGCTGAGGACCCTCCACTTGCCTGGGGTGGGAGGGCTGAGATCAGTCCCCAGCCCGTGTCCCCACCCCCCAGACCTTCCGCCCAGGGCAGGTGGAGGGTCCGTGCTGCGGCTCCCCACAGCTGCCTGGCTGTGGCTCCAAGGCCCGGGCCCCAGCCAGAGCCAGATCAGGGAGAGCTGCGCAGGCAGCTGTGGGGAACCGCAAACCCTCCACCTGCCCTGGGGGCCCACGGGGTGGGGCCAGGGGCTGCTCTTGGCCCTATCACCCCAGGCAGGTGGAGGGTCCGCGGCTCCTGGCCTGCTTTGGCTTGGCCAGGGCCTGGTGCAGAAGGGGCCAAGGAGGGAGCGGGGGGCTCTCCCCCACCACCATTTTTGGGAAGGCCCCGCCCCTGCTGCATGGCCCCACCAGACCCCATCACCTATTGTAGATCCAGAGGACACCTGGGAAGTTCTGTTCTGCAGCCCTCGCCAGGCTGCAAATCCCATTCCCTAGAGACAGTCCAACAATGGACTTTATGAAGAGGGAGGAGGGTTAGTTTCTGGAAGCTGACCTGCACTCAAGCACTCTGAACCCACCCACCTGATGGGCAGTCTGGCACTCTGCCTCTGACACAGCGTCGGCAGCAGAGAGTAATAGCTGTCTAATACCAGAGTGAACATTGAGACAAGTCATCTCCTAGACACCATGTGGCCCGGGTTCTGTTGGCGAAGAGCCCAGAAAGCCAATGCAGCTCCCCGGGTCCATACCAGACCGAAAGGTACCTCTAGGTACCTCTCAGGACTTCATCCTGCCAAGGCTTCTGATTTCACTCCTGGAGGACAGCAATGAGAGAGAGAGGGAGGAGGAGAGGGAGGCAGGGGCCAATCTGTCACCTGAGCTAGGGGCCAGCAAGTGTCCAGAACATGCTAGGGGAGATTTCACTGCAGCATCTGATCCACGGTGATGAGGGCTAGTAGCAGCCATCTGCTAGCCAGGTGCAACCACAGGGGTGGGCAATACCCTGGAACTCCTGCAAGCCTAGGGTGACCAGATAGCAAGTGTAAAAAAATCAGGACGGGGGTGGGGATAATAGGTGCCTATATTAGAAAAAGCCCCCAAAATCGGGACTGTCCCTATAAAATTGGGACATCTGGACACCCTATTCAAGCCTGACCCCAGCTACCCAAGAGTGTCTCTTCCCTACAGCTCCTGGAACAGTTAGATCAGCTGCCAGGCTGCTTCTGCCAGTTCTGGGTTTAGACCCACCAGGATACTCTCAGCAGGGGGTTCCCAGGAGACACCTGCCAAAGCCCAGCTCATACACCTCCCAGGAAGGGGCACAACCTCCTGGCCTGGCTGAGCCTGGGCCAGAGGATGGGTTGTATTTCATTAACCCTACTAAGAGGGCAATGGTGTGACACTAGTTGCCACTGCAGCCAATGCAATGTCATGGTCTATAACATTTCCCAGGTAGCCCCGGCCGCTCCAGTGAAGAGAACTTTATAATTACACTGGTCTACAACTTTTGAGAAGTCGTCTGCTTCAGAGATAAAATGTGCTATTTATTATGTATTTTGATGTGCTGAATTCAAATATGACAATTAAAACAACTGATTGGCTACTGTTTCTAAGATATTTAAGTTTTTACATTTTATGTCTATGTATATTGTGTAGATAGTAGTTTTAATCATAAATTGTAAACCTAGGTCTTTTCATGTGTTTATGGTTGCTTTACATGATAATATTTCACCTGTCCTGTTTATGGAACACTTTAAAAATCAGCAAAAGGGTTATATAAATAAAATTTATTGTGAAACAAAAGGCAAAAAACTACTATGTACATAGTTTAGTCCTATTCAGTGTCTACTCGGCGCTTCTTGGCTTGTCTCTTGTATTCATTAAATGGAGCATCTCTTGTCACTGTCCAGCAATAGTCTGCAAGCATTGATGGGCTCCATTTGCCCTGATAGCGTTTCTCCATTGTTGCAATGTCCTGGTGAAATCGCTCGCTGTGCTTGTCGCTCACTGCTCCGCAGTTCGGTGGAAAAAAATCTAGATGAGAGTGCAAAAAAATGTATCTTTAGTGACATGTTGCAACCAAGGCTTTTGTATGCCTTGAGGAGGTTTTCCACCAACAACCTGTAGTTGTCTGCCTTGTTGTTTCCGAGAAAATTTATTGCCACTAACTGGAAGGCTTTCCATGCCGTCTTTTCCTTGCCACGCAGTGCACGGTCAAATGCATCATCTCGAAGAAGTTCACGAATCTGAGGACCAACAAAGACACCTTCCTTTATCTTAGCTTCACTTAACCTTGGAAATTTTCCACGGAGGTACTTGAAAGCTGCTTGTGTTTTGTCAATGGCCTTGACAAAGTTCTTCATCGGACCCAGCTTGATGTGTAAGGGTGGTAACAAAATCTTCCTTGATTCAACAAGTGGTGGATGCTGAACACTTTTCCTCCCAGGCTCCAATGACTGTCGGAGTGGCCAATCTTTCTTGATGTAGTGGGAATCTCTTGCACGACTATCCCATTCGCAGAGAAAACAGCAGTACTTTGTGTATCCAGTCTGCAGACCAAGCAAGAGAGCAACAACCTTCAAATCGCCACAAAGCTGCCACTGATGTTGGTCATAGTTTATGCACCTCAAAAGTTGTTTCACGTTGTCATAGGTTTCCTTCATATGGACTGCATGACCAACTGGAATTGATGGCAAAACATTGCCATTATGCAGTAAAACAGCTTTAAGACTCGTCTTCGATGAATCAATGAACAGTCTCCACTCATCTGGATCGTGAACGATGTTGAGGGCTGCCATCACACCATCGATGTTGTTGCAGGCTACAAGATCACCTTCCATGAAGAAGAATGGGACAAGATCCTTTTGACGGTCACGGAACATGGAAACCCTAACATCACCTGCCAGGAGATTCCACTGCTGTAGTCTGGAGCCCAACAGCTCTGCCTTACTCTTGGGTAGTTCCAAATCCCTGACAAGGTCATTCAGTTCACCTTGTGTTATGAGGTGTGGTTCAGAGGAGGAGGATGGGAGAAAATGTGGGTCCTGTGACATTGATGGTTCAGGACCAGAAGTTTCATCCTCTTCCTCTTCCTCATCTTACTCAAGTGAGAATGATTCTGGTGCATCAGGAACCGGCAGTCCTTCTCTGTGGGGTACTGGGCGTATAGCTGATGGAATGTTTGGATAATGCACAGTCCACTTTTTCTTCTTTGACACACCTTTCCCAACTGGAGGCACCATGCAGAAGTAACAATTGCTGGTATGATCTGTTGGCTCTCTCCAAATCATTGGCACTGCAAAAGGCATAGATTTCCTTTTCCTGTTCAACCACTGGCGAAGATTTGTTGCACAAGTGTTGCAGCATATGTGTGGGGCCCACCTCTTGTCCTGATCTCCAATTTTGCAGCCAAAATAAAGGTGATAGGCTTTCTTAACCATAGTGGTTATACTGCACTTTTGTGATGCAAAAGTCACTTCACCACAAACATAGCAGAAGTTATCTGCACTGTTCACACAAGTACGAGGCATCTCTGCTCACTTTGGCTAAACAGAAATGTGTCCCTTTGCAAAATCAAACACTGACAAATAAGAGAGCACGACACTGTATGATTTCTAGAGCTGATATAGGGCAATTTGTTCAGCAGAGTGATGTAAGCTTCGTTATGATTGCATCATCCATGACTTCTAAGAATAACATGATGCAATTCATATCATGTATGACGCAATACCAGCTTTAGTTTGCATCATTCATTGTTTTGCCTAAAAAGCAAGTACTGTCCAAACCCAGTCATAGATTTATTCATAGATCCAGTCAAAGATGTATTTTAGTCATTTCTGGTTAAATTGAGATCCCTTCCCTTTATAACTCACTTATCCTCCGCCATTCCCAAGTCAAGGGTCGTATATACTGACCCAATAGCATATCTTGAAAACTAGAGCCAATCAACAATTTTAAGCATCATTTTCGTTCTCAGTGACCCAGAATTAGTAAAGTTTGACTACATTTATTTCAGAAGCATTTTGGCTGTAGAGCAGTGTTACAGAAGTATTACTAAATAGTGGTTATTTTCAAAGAGTTTTAATCAAGAGTAACAGTTTTACTGTCACACAAGCAGGAAGTTAAATAATTAACATCGGCATTTATTTACAGTTAGGGAAGCTAGAAAAGTCCGATTCTGAAATCGCTTTTCAGAGGTCAAGAATACCAAACTCTTTCCTCCTCTCTTCCCAGTTCCCTAGTAGCAGCTCGGCCTTTCCCTCTCCACAAGGGACAGTTGTTAACACTGAAAGGACCTGGTCACTGGGTTCTGGGTGGGAGGAGAAACTCACTATGGCCAGCAATTTCTAATTATAAATCTAGTTCTTCCCAGCTCCCTCCCTGCAGTCACTGTAGCCAGGGCCTGGCGTGCTGAGAACAGCCAGTGCCAGGGCACCAGACGCTGGTACTGCATTCTTAAGGGAGTGCAGCTGGCAGGCAAAGCTGCTTTGGGGGATGGTGGCAAGAAACCAACTCAACTGTTAAACCGTGCCAGTGCAGAGTGCAGACAAGATGGGCAAATGGGGAAGCCCAACACCCAGCCGAGATCCTGACACCTGCCCGTTGTCACAGAGAACCAAGGGGATGCAGAGTTAAAAGAGAGAGGGGGAAGTGCCTGAGCAACTCACCTCCATGAGAAGCCACATGAGATCCAGTAGCTGCTGGATGAGAGGATGTGCTTCCACAGCCCCTCCCCGCTCCAGAATGCTCAGCAGGAAGTTCATGAGCACATCTTCCACCAGATACACTTTGCACTGCAAACAGAAAGCCTGTGGTCAGCAGCTCTAGCCAGCAGCAGCACCGCCAAACAGCAGCAGAGAATGGGTTCTCAGCACTAGACAGAGGGTCTAGGCTCAGGTGGAAAGCTGTAGATTTGCTGGGAGCCAGCATCAGGTAGGAACGGTGACTTACTGCTGCCCATGGGATATTCCTGTTACAGCAGGCTGAAGATGACACGTCTGGCAGCAGTGCCCGGCTCGGTGCCATGAACAGCCCAGCCCACTCCAGGAGTACATGGAAACCGTACCATTTCTGACAAGTGCCAGGCAAAAGTGGGCCACAGTAGATGTGAAAGCAAGAAAGCAGAGCCTGACTACCGAACTCAGGGTACAAAGGGCTCCAAAAGAGTGTGTCCTGCAGCCCATTAACCCATAGGTGGCGACTCTGTGGGTGCTCCGGGGCTGGAGCACCCACAGAAAAAAATTGGTGGGTGATGCAGCTCCCCATGGCCCCGCCCCACCCCCCTGCTCCAGCTTACCTCCACCTCCTCCACGAGCGCGTTGCCATATCCTGCTTCTGCCCCCTCCCTCCCAGCGCTTGCGCCACGAAACAGCTGATTAGTGGGGCAGGGAGGGAGGGAGAACGCAGCGCACTGGGGGAAGAGGCGGGGCTGGGGCGGGGATTTGGGGAAGGGATCCAATAGGGGCAGAGAGGGGGCGGAGTTAGGGTGGGGACTTTGGGGATGGGGTTGGAATAGGGGCAGGGGCGGGGGGCACGGGCACCCACCGGCGCCGGAGAAAGTTGGCGCCTATGCATTAACCCCCTGCAATGCAGCGCCAACCTCACCCCTATCATCACCACTCTGCAGTTCACTGACCAGATAGCAAGCACACACCCTGGTAAACGCAAAGCCTTCACACTCGCTCTGCAACATCACTCCCTCATTCAGGCTGTAGCAGGAGCTGCCACCCCATGGGAGAGGGGCCATTCATGACTTGGGACTACCTGACAAATAACTCTAGGCCTGTGAATTCTCCGATACCAGAGCATGTCACCTCTCCTGCCTGAGCAGGCAGCTATGAAAACCAAGGAGGAGTTGTGGGTCCCCCTCCCTGCAAGCACTGGGGGGGAGCACACGCACATCCAGCAGCCAGCACTCACCATGAGAGGGGCAAAGTGGTTAAAGATGTGTGCCAGGGTGATCAGCATCGTGGGCTCTCCTTGCAGCTGCCACGTCGACATGTCCTTCTCCACCAACTTCCCCTCCTGCAAAACCAATCCCAGGAGACATAAGGCTCTGAGCAACCCCAATCCCGCCTGCAGCGCCATCATCAGACGCACGCTGGAGGGAGGGGGCAGCACTCCCTGCCTCTGCAGAGAGGACAGCAGCACAGGGGATGTCCCTGAAGGGATGCCCAAAGGCATGCACATCCCCCCCGCCCCATAAGGCGGCTTTCAGCAGGGATGCCATTATAGAACTCAGCATCCAAAACGCCACAATGCCGAAACAGCCTTTGGGCGGTGAGTTCTAGCTCAGCCAGGCCTGACACCAGATGTCAGGCAAAACCCCTTCCATAAACCTGCATCCCCAGGACAGCCTGATGGTGCACATGTTTAGAAACAAATGCATGTTACTGCGCCGCTATATGAAACCCCCACCCCATTCATTTTCTCCATACCCCCCTCCCCCCAAAGTGCATTTTCCCTCCTCTCCCACCATCCACACTCAGAGGAGGTGAGAGAGAGGCCTGCAGGCCTGAGGCTCAACTCCCAGCACTGGAAGGAATTTTCCAAAATACAGACAGCTGTGGGGGTGCCAGGAGTGCTCTGAGCCCACCAGGCAGTGCTGGCTCAGCAGCTGCATCTCCAGGTGCTGCCTGGTACAGCTGGGCGCCAGGCCCACAGTTATGTTTGTTTCACCCCGTTGCTCAGCTGTTGGGGAAGGGACCAATCAGGAGGCAGTGGGTGGAATGCAGACATGGGGATGTATGTGAGTTCATTACGTCTCAGATGCTAGGACAGGGGTTCTCAAACTGGGGGTCGTGAGGTTATTACATGCAGGGTCGCAAGCTGTCAGCCTCCTCCCCAAACCCCGCTTTGCCTCCAGCATTTATAATGGTGTTAAATATAAAAAAGTGTTTTTACTTTAGAAGGTGGGGGGGGGGTCACACTCATAGGCTTGCTGTGTGAAAGGGGTCACCAGTACAAAAGTTTGAGAACCACTGTGCTAGGACAAAAGAAGGCACAAGAATTTACAGGGATGGTGACTAGAGAGCACTAGCCTTTCCCACCATGCCATGGGACATGCTCAGCTCTTCAAGTTACTGCATGTGTGCATCCTACTCACAGTGTCCGTGTGCCCAGCACAGGAGCTCGGAATGTTTTCACCAGCAGTGTCCAAGGGGGGGAGGGGGTTGTACACACACCCTGCATGGCCTCACACGCCCACTCCTCTGAGGTCATTAAGGGCACAGCAACCCCAGTTGCCACTCAGTTCCTTCTAACCATTTCAGGCAGGAAGTGGGAACAACCATGTTGCTCCCTAGTAATCTTGTTACTTGGTCATTAGACCGGCAGTTGGTAGTTAATTCGTTCCTGGGTAGTAGTTAGTTTGGTCGCAGATAGTGTGCTTCTTTCTGTTTCAGTTAGCTTGTCAACAGTAGGGTTAAAAAAGCAGCAGCTTATGGAGAAGCAGAGGCGTCATTCCTCTGACCACTGCCAGCAGCAGCGGTGAAGTAAGGGTGGCATAGTATTCCTAGCCTTACTTGTGTGCTGCTGCTGGCACCGCGCAGCACTGTCTTCAGAGCTGGGTACCAGGCCAGGAGCTGCCCCTCCCCGGCCGTCCAGCTCTGACTGCAGCAGAGAAGGATGGCAATACTACAAACCTCCCCCCTCCCACTAGCCTTGCAACCCCCTTTTGGGTCAAGACCCCCAGTTTGAGAAATGCTGACAAAAGGGCATTCCACATGTATATTTCACCATTTTTAAATACATATTCATGGTTTGTTACAACACTGTGAAATTTAAGATTCAAATATCTGAAACCATGAAATTCAAGATTTTAAAAATGCTATGACAGTGAAATTTACCAAAATGGACCGTGAATTTGGTAGGGCCCTACCTATAGTAGAGAGCAGCATATCTGTAGTCCGTGCTCCTGCATCAGCTGGCTGAACTGTATTAATGACACTTTCAGTTGTGGCCCCTGGCCACACTATTGCTCAGCTTCAATGCTTCTCTGTCTACCTCTCCCACAGAACCTGACTCAGCTCCCTGCCGCAACATGCACTGGGAAATGATGAAAGGCACTGCAGAGCCCTGGGGAATCATGGGAGAAGTCACACCCTAACAGCCCTTTGGGAAAAATCACTGAAGGAGCCATGGTGCACGCCCTAACGCCAACCTGCTGCCAAATGCCTGGCTGAACTAGGACAGCAGGGGGGATGGGTTAGACTGCCCCCAGGCTGGAGTGACTTAGGATGACAGGGGGGGGAGCAGGAGAAGGGAGGGGAGATGGGCTAGGCTGCCATGCTTTGGAGTGAACTAGGGTAGCAGGGGATGGGGGATGAGCTAAGCCACCACGCATTGGGGCAAATAAGGATGGGGGGGGATGGGCTAAGCTGCCGTGTGCAGGGGTGAACTGGAACTTTAAACACACACCAGCACATGCCCTGGTTAAGCTGCACATTTCACAGAGCAGTTTAGACAAGAGTTCAGAACATGATTAGTGCTCTTTTCCCTCTCCCCACGTGCAGGGCAGAATGGCCTTAGATACCGTAAGGCACAGTCACTACAGAAACCAATGGTACCCAAGATGCAGAGTGAGGAGAGCACCCACAGATCCAGAGACTCCAAGGCCAGAAGGGACCACTGTGCTCATCTAGTCTGAGCTCCTGTGTAACCCAGGCCAGAGACCTGCTCCACAATAATTCCTAGAGCAGAGCTGTTAGAAAACCATCTAGCCTAGATTGTAAAATTGTCCGTGATGGAGAATCCACCACAACTCTTGGTACATTGTTCCAATTATTAGTTAGCCTCACTGTTAAAGTTTACACCTTATTTCCAGTCTGAATTTCTCTAGCTTCAGCTTCCAGCCATTGGCTCATGTTAGACCTTTTTCTGCTAGATTGAGGAATCCATTATCCAATATTTGCTTTCCAGCTGGTACTTATACACTGAAATCAAGTCTGAATGGACCAAGCTATGAGTCTCATTATAAGGCAGGTTTTCCAATCCTTTAATCATTCTTGGTGCTCTTCTCTGACTCCTCTCCAATTTTATCAACATCCTTCTTGAATTGTGGACACCAGAACTGGACACAGTATTCCCACAGTGGTCACACCAGTGCCAAAACCAGAGATAAAATAACCTCTCTGCTCCTACTGGAGATTCACCCATTTATGCATCCAAGAATCACGTTAGCCCTTCTAGCCGCAGCATCGCACTTGGAACTCATGTTCAGCTGATTATCCACCATGACCCCCATATCTTTTGCAATATCACTGCTTCCCTGAATAGTCCCGTCCTGTAAGTTTGACCTCCCCCTGCTTTGCAGGGAGTGCAGCACTTGTATCCAGCACTGGTCACACCAGAGCACACCAAGAAACTCCCCCTTCTGACCTACATTCTTGGCTCCCAGCTGTATACATTTACACTTAGCTGCGTCAGAACACAGTGTTTGCTTGCACCCAGTTTGCCAAGCCATCCAGTTGGCTCTGTCAGTGACCTGTTGTGACAAAGTGGGAATTGTCCATAACATTGTATGGATGATGTGCCTGCCAGGGACTTACCTGACTAGGGCTTGCTAACTAGTGGATGCAGAAGGTTTAAAATGCTCCTGGGGCGAAGCAGAAGGCATGAAGTTTTTGGATTACCTGTCTGGGGTGGGATGAATTGGCCATTAAAGACAGGATGAAAGCGACCCATCTCAATTGAGGGTCCAAAAGACAAACGGGAATGTCACTGGCCAGGCCATTCACACCTAGCAACCACCAACCAGAAGCAAGATTCCCCCGGCCACACCCACCTCTCTGCTGGGAAGCAGAGAGTTGGAGAACAATGGGGGAAAGTGGCAGGTAGCTAAGTTAAGAGCTGGCCTTTGGAGAGACAAAGAGCTCTCACCTGGACTGACTTCAACGTCTGAGGCTTTTTTCTGCAGCCATATTAGGAGAGCAGCAGCCATGAGCCAAGAAGCAGAAAGTCACATCCCATCTAAATTACATTAAAACAATGAAATATCAGGCTATTAAGAAGGCGATCCTGTCCTAATAGCACCCACCATCACCAGATAAAGAAACACATCTTCAGATCCTTAAAGAAAACTGTTTGATAGTTGCGATTATGAAATCTATACTTCTACTGTTTGGCCTTTATGGTCCCTACTTCTCTATTGTTGATCTGTAAGGTTTCTGTCTGGTTCTTTGATTTTTTCTGTCTGTTGCATAATTAATTTTACAAGATTTAAATCAACTAAGGTGGTGGGGTCTGGTTGGTTAAAGAATTATTTCACAATATGTTAGGATTGGTCAAAGAATTATCTTGTAATATTGTAGTAAAATGATTGGTTAAGGTACAGCTAAGCAGGACTCAAATTTCACAATATAAACTGGGGTCCAAAAGGAAGTTCTTGGGAACCAACTCCAGGATGCAGCCCAAGATCAGAGCTGCCAGACCTCAACATCCTGCCAGCCATATCATGCAGAAGCTGGAGTCCCCAGATGACCTGATCCTGACTGGCCACCAGGAAAAGTTCATTTGCCTTATCAGGAGCATTGATTATTACACCCTGAGCCCTAGGAATGGGGTATGGATGGGTGCCTCAATTAAGAGGGTTATGCCTTGAGCCCTAGGAACAGGATAAATGTGGGTGCCCTAGACAAACAAGAGGGAAAGAAAGAAAAAAGAAAAAAGAAAAAAAAAAAAAGGACAGAGCCAACATACATTCTACGGGCAGCTTGACTGGGTAGAGCCCTGGCTTTCAGCAGTATGGACTGTCTGAACCTTGGTTTCCCTCTACGAGCATCAGGACTTTCATATTCTGTAGGCCAGATGACTATTAAAGCGTTACCTTGTTTTTGAAAAGGTTGTCTGGTGTCACTGCAAATACCTACAGAGAGCACTGCTCCCTGAGGGGTACCATACAGACCTCCCACAGGAGTCTGGCTCGGCTGGATTTGCTGCAGGGAGCCATGGAAAGAGACAGGAATTGCTGCTAGGGGCAGACAGCTCAGAGTTGTGGAGGCCATAGGCCTGACCTGTTGAACTGTGTGGACCCTTGAGATCTGGAACATTAAAGGGTCACTCCAGGCTGGGGCACAGACCAAACCCTGTGAATCTGACACACCTGTCCTCTTCATTATTTGCTACTCCCCCAACCTGCCTGCACTTCCTATCCCAACAGGTTCTAACTGAGCAAGTTTCTAAACTAGGCGAGGTAGGAAAGATTTGTGGTGTGCAATCATGACCGGGGCTAGATCCAAGTCCTGCCCTCTGTGGGAAAGCAGAAGGCCAAGCCCACCGGGGGATAAAGCAAGTGTTTCCAGCCTGGGTAATGATGAGGCAGCCTCGTAAGTGTCACTGCTAGAGAAGCATTCTCTAGCTACCGTCAGCAATGGTTATTTTCATCTCCCTCTCTTGCCTGATGCTGGATGCCAGGGATGAGAATACAGATTCTCTAAAATGTGCCCACACTGCTGCCATGAGGGGCATGTCAAAAATTGGACTAGTAGAGTTGGGATCGAGTGAGAGTTAAATATGCAGAACAGTTTCACATAGTTGCAAAAATAAATACATTCTGTGGTTATGACCATACAAGCTATAAATTCAGTCTCCCTTAGTGGATAGCATCGATGGGAACTCTCACTGCTGAAAGCTGTGATACAAGAAATATTTTGTTGGTGAGAGACAAGCTTTTGAGCTTCACAGAATTTCTTTAAGTCTGGAAAAAGTAACCAGAGTATCACAACTAAATACAAGCTGGGACAGATTGTTAATGCATAAGAGATTAACACAATGCAAGAAACTACTTAAAATGAACAGGGCAATTAACATCCTTGCAGTCATGGGACTGAAGAGGATTACAAGGTTACAAGCTGTTGTAATGAGACAAAGCCGGGCTCTCTGGTGAGCCCATGATTTTTAGGCCATGTCTATGCTACACAAGTTACATTGGTATAAGCCACAGCAGTTAGTGTATAGTTTATGCGTGTGCATACTTGGTTCCTTGTGTCAGCGCTGAGCATACTCACCAGGAGTGTTGTGTCAAGGCACAATGTGATGCACTATGGGCAGGTATCCCAGTGTGCAATCCACCACTGTCTAGCAGAGTCTTTTGGGAAGTTTTGGCAATGCATACTGGGGCAGGAAAGAGTCATGCAGGGATGACTGCGAATAAGGGGTTAACTTCACAGCTTGCAACTGTCTCCACCACATAATGTCATCTATATCCCATAATTTTTGCATTTGTTTTAAAAATCCTATGAACCTATGCAGCCCTCCTCGCTGTCCGCCATCTGACTGCAGTATGGAGCCTGCCCAGCTCTGCACTATTGTCATAAGCATTGCAAGTACAGGATGAACTATCCTCTGGCATTTCCAGAGCCACAAGAACCACCAAATCAGTAAAAAGAACAGGAGTACTTGTGGCACCTTAGAGACTAACAAATTTATTAGAGCATAAGCTTTCGTGGGCTACAACCCACTTCTTCGGATGCATATAGAGTGAAACATATATTGAGGAGATATATATACACACATACAGAGGACATGAACAGGTGGGAGTTGTCTTACCAACTCTGAGAGGCCAATTAAGTAAGAGAAAAAAAACTTTTGAAGTGATAATCAAGATAGCTCAGTACAGACAGTTTGATAAGAAGCAAGTGTGAAAATACTTACAAGGGGAGATAGATTCAATGTTTGTAATGGCTCAGCCATTCCCAGTCCTTATTTAATCCTGAGTTGATTGTGTCTAGTTTGCATATCAATTCCAGCTCAGCAGTCTCTCATTGGAGTCTGTTTTTGAAGTTTTTCTGTTTTAAGATAGCCACCCGCAGGTCTGTCATAGAATGGCCAGACAGGTTAAAGTGTTCTCCCACTGGTTTTTGAGTATTATGATTCCAGCTATCTTGATTATCACTTCAAAAGTTTTTTTCTCTTACTTAATTGGCCTCTCAGAGTTGGTAAGACAACTCCCACCTTTTCATGCTCTCTGTATGTGTATATATATCTCCTCAATGTATGTTCCATTCTATGCATCCGAAGAAGTGGGCTGTAGCCCACAAAAGCTTATGCTCAAATAAATGTGTTAGTTTCTAAGGTGCCACAAGTACTCCTGTTCTTTTTGAGGATACAGACTAACACTGCTGCTACTCTGAAACCAGTAACAAGTGGGTGCTTTCAGAACTGCTAGGCAGGCTGTAAGCATATGTTGTGAACTTATGAAGATGAATTATTTTCCAGACCGGATTTTATTCAGTCACAAACCCAGTGCAAAGAAACCTGTGCCATTTAAAAGCAAATACACTAAAAACTTAATAAATTAATGGAACAAAACTTAAGGGGAAAGAACATTCATGTCCATTTTACCTACACCTACAACAACCGTGGCTATCACAGGTCAGTGCACATGAAGCCGAGGTTGTCCTTAATGTCCCTCGGGGTGGAGTGGTAGGGTAGGGATTCAGCCCCTGATGTCATGTGGAATATTGGGGGATGTCAGGAGGTGCTGCAGTGGAGTTCTCCATTGACTGCAAAGGGAGACGAACCCCGGATTGTTGAACCTGTAGATCCACAAAAGTCTGCAGCACCTATATTTGCTGCCAGAGAAGCCCATTGCATCCTGGTGCATCTCCCTCTCCTTTTCCTGATGGGACTCCTGGGACTTTCCTTCCTTCTCCGGGCTGTCTGCAGTGTTCACCCTCCAGGCCCTGTGCTCACACTCTGATGCAGCACTGGCTTGCAGGATCTCACTGAACATGCCATTCCGGATCCTCCTTTCCCCTCACCTAGCTCAGGTGTCCCGCAGGCATGGAGTGGGAACCCCACAAGGCGACAACGGCAGCAGAGGCAGATAACACACACAAGTACCACTGTTGATATAGGCCCAATGGAAAGTGAACATTAAGCTTCAGAAATCCCTTCTCTTGCTCCCCTAAAGCTTTAAACAAGAATGTCTGTGCTTATTGACACTTCTGCTTTGGAGTGCTTGTGCACGACTCCCCACTCAGCACCAGCCACGGTGAGTACGGCTCGCAAGGGGTGAGCGAAATGCGGAGGGAACTGCTTGGCTCCATGAAACCGAGTACAGGGCAATGGCATTCAATACTGGCAGTTTTCCAGACACAATAGTGATTTTAGCAGATCTCTCACTCCTGAGGCTAACAAAAGGCACAGAGCACAGCTGCTATTGGCATCACGAAGCCACCCAGACCCAGATAGAATCATAGAAGATTAGGGATGAAAGAGACTTGAGGAGGTCATCTAGTCCAACCCTCTACTCAAAGCAGGACCAACCAAACTAAAACATCCCAGCCAGGGCTTTGTCAAGCCAGGCCTTAAAAACCTCTAAGGAAGGAGATTCCACCACCTCCCTAGGTAACCCATTCCAGTGCTTCACCACCCTCCTAGTGAAATAGTTTTTCCTATTCAACTGAGACCTCCCCCACTGCAACTTGAGATCATTGCTCCTTGTTCTGTCATCTACCAACATTGAGAACAGCCTAGCTCCATCATCTTTGGAACCCCCCTTCAGGTAGTTGAAGGCTGCTATCAAATCCCCCCCCCCCCACTTTTCTCTTCTGCAGACTAAATAAGCCCAGTTCCTTCAGCCGCTCCTCATAAGTCATGTGCCCCAGCCCCCTAATCATTTTCGTTGCCCTCCGCTGGACTCTCTCCAATTTGTCCACATCCTTTCTGTAGTAGGGAGCCCAAAAATGGACGCAATACTCCAGATGTGGCCTCACCAGTGCCGAAGAAAGGGAAATAATCACTTCCCTCGATCTGCTGGCAATGCTCCTACTAATGCAGCCCAATATGCCGTTAGCCATCCTGGCAACAAGGACACACTGCTGACTCATATCCAGCTTCTCATCCACTGTAATCCCCAGATCCTTTTCTGCAGAACTGCTGCTTAGCCAGTCGGTTCCCAGCCGGTAGCAGTGCATGGGATTCTTCTGTCCTAAGTGCAGGACGCTGCTCTTGCCCTTGTTGAACCTCATCAGATTTATTTTGGCCCAATCCTCCAATTTGTCTAGATCACTCTGGACCGTATCCCTACCCTCGAGCATATCTACCTCTCCCCCCAGCTTAGTGTCATTAGAAAACTTGCTGAGGGTGTAATCCAGTGGTTCTCAAACTTTTGTACTGGTGACCCCTTTCACATAGCAAGCCCCTGAGTGCAACCCCCCTTATAAATTAAAAACACTTTAAAATATATTTAACACCATTATAAATGCTGGACGCAAAGCGGGGTTTGGGGTGGAGGCTGACAGCTCGCAACCCCCCATAAAACCACCTCACAACCCCCCGAGAGGTCCCAACCCCCAGTTTGAGAACCCCGGTGTAATCCATCCCATCATCCAGATCATTACATAAAGATGCTGAACAAAACTGGCTCCAGGACAGACCCCTGGGGCACTCAGCTTGATACTGGCTGCCAACTAGACATCGAGCCGTTGATCACTACCTGTTGAGCCCGATGATCTAGCCAGCTTTCTATCCACCTTATAGTCCATCCATCCAATCCATACTTTTTTAACTTGCTGGCAAGAATACTGTGGGAGACCGTATCAAAAGCTTTGCTAAAGTCAAGGTATATCACGTCCACTGCTTTCCCCATATCCACAGAGCCAGTTATCTCATCATAGAAGGCAATCAGGTTGGTCAGGCATGACTTGCCCTTGGTGAATCCATGTTGACTGTTCCTGATCACCTTCCTCTCCTCCAAGTGCTTCAAAATGGATTCCTTGAGGACCTGCTCCATGATTTTTCCAGGGACTGAGGTGAGGCTGACCAGTCTGTATTTCCCGGATTCTCCTTCTTCCCTTTTTTAAAGATGGGCACTATATTTGCCTTGTTCCAATCGTCCAGGACCTCCCCCGATCACCACGAGTTTTCAAAGATAATGGCCAATGGCTCTGCAATCACATCAGCCAACTCCCTTGGGTGCATTGCATTCGGCCCCATGGACTTGTGCATGTCCAGCTTTTCTAAATAGTCCTGAACCTGTTCTTTCACCACTGAGGGCTGCTCACCTCCTCTCCATACTGTGCTGCCCAGTGCAGTAGTCTGGGAGCTGACCTAGTCTGTGAAGACTGAGGCAAATAAATGGTGCCTGCTGAAGTTATTGCTGAGTGCAGTGGGAAGTGTCCTACCGAGGAGGAAGTAATAAGGCCGTCATCCCTAGAAACCTTTGGGAGAGGATTGCAGAGAACCTCCATGAAAGTTTCACCAAAATCTCTCAGGAAGATTCAAGGAACATCCCTGTGTACATAAACTGCTTGGCGTACCCCCCCACCCCCCACCACCCTTGCTTAACTCTACAGGGCACTGAAAAGCAGATGATAATGCTACCTCTTTGTTCCACCGCTACCTCTTCTTGTACAAGTAAATTAATGAAAAGTTGATAGTTGTGTCCTGTTAAGATGGGAGCACCATCGGTATAGCATTGTAATGGGAAATACAATTACACACTTACCTGAGGTTCCTTCCCCTACATCGGGCTCGCCCATGCTCGAAAGCTGGGACTGCAGTGGAATCTCAAACAGGTCCTGGCTCGTGGCATATCTGGACCCCCCAGTCACACATTCCCCATCCTCTTCTTCCTCCACCTCCTCACTGTTCACGTCAGGGGCCTATGGCTCAGGCTCCTTGGAGGTATCCCTGATGGTCTGTGGGGTGGTGATGGGGTCTCCGCAGAGTATGTAAAAGCGGCAGGTCTACAGCTTGGCAATGGATTGACTGTTGGCCTCCCTGGCCTTCTGATACAGCTGTTGCATTCTTACACTTTCACACAGCATGGTGCTGGTCCTTGTCATACCCCTTCTCCTGCATCCCCCATACAATCTGCTCATGGATGTCCAGATTTCTACTACTGGTCCGTAGCTGTGCCTGCAGAGCCTCTTCTCCCCACAGGCCCAGGAATCCAATAGCTCCCTGTCTACTCCAAGCCAGAATGTCTGGAGCACGTAGCTGGCATGGTGAGTTGGGCAGTTGCACACAATAGAGAGCTGCTTGATGTGCTCGTCAAGCCAATCAAGCAAAGACATTTCAAAAATTCACACGGCTTTAAAGATGTAGTGGGGGGCCTTCCGGTCTCTGTGACCCCTGGGCAGTGGAGTTCACAATCGTGACCAGAGCAGTCAGTGTCAGGCATTGTGGGACGGCTGCTGGAGGACTGTTAGGGTAGACATAAGTAATGCAGTGTCTACATTCATGCTGCAGCCACCTCCATACAATCGACCATGGCTCAGTGCCCCTTGGGAAAGTGGTGATGCTGTGTTGCTGTAACAGGGTGCTTACATCAGTAGGACACACGCTTAAGTGTAGACACATGCACAACTAGGTCAACACAAGGCAGCTTAAAAGACCCAACTTTGCATGTAGACCAGGACTTTGAGTCCAGCAGAGTTATGAATTTATGTTCCCAAGCTCATTTTTTGAAGGTGTTGTGCAGGTTTCCTTTGAGGATGAGGCCTGAGAGGTCAGACATTGAGAGATCGCTTTGGGAAAGGCATTCCCCACAAGTGCGAGGGTGTTTTGGTCTTTTATCATTTTTCTGTGCAAGCTTGCCCACATTGGTGTTGTGGAGCATTTGATGCATGGGATGAGGTATACCACAGGTTGTGATAGACATATGTAGGACCCATGGATCCTAAAAAGTGTTATGGGGGTACTGATCATCTTAACGGTGGAGCTATGTCTGCAGGTTTTGCATCCTTTATTCTGCCAGAGTCTGGTGCCTCTGAGTTGTGGGTCCTGGTCTGTGGGGAGCTCACTTCTGATACTGCAGAGGTATTAATTGACCACTTTGTTTAAAGTGGTTTCTTGCAATGTGTGTTAACCCCTCATGTTTAATCTGTTCCACCTTGTATTTAGCTGCGACACTGAGGACCTTTCCCAGACCTGAAGAACTCCTCTGTGCAGTTCGAAAACTTCTCTCTTACTGGACCAGCTTCTGTTGGTGGAAGAGACATGACCTCACTCACCTTGTCTCTCTAATGTCCTGGGACCAACATGGCTACAACACCACTGCAAACAAAAAATATTTTAAACAAGCTAGAGATGACCTATTACAACTTTTGAGTGATAGGCAATTAGGAGTCACCAAGTCACAGGAGCCCCCACAAGCACATACCTCTGAAGGTAGGGAGTATCCTCAGAGTTTTAAGAGATTTTAAAGCGGCAGGCAGAGGGAAGGCAGCAGCATAAATTTCCTAGAATCTTAGCCTCACTAACCTGATGATGCCAACTTACCAACACGTCTATCCCAATGTGAATAACATTCTTCAGATAGCCCAACAGCTTGTGAGCTTCCACCAGGTCCATGCTGGGCGGGTCCTGCAGGGGGTGATATCCCTCCACCGGATAAGTGCTGGAGTGTTAAGAAAAGTCTACTAGCCAGAACGCAACAGAAGACCTGTCCCACTGGCTCTGCAAGGAGACTGCCATGCATGTGCTGTATTATACAGTCCATATAGTCTCTGGTCAGAGCTTGAGGCCACCCCATGCTTGCAAGTCTGCGTGGCAAGCAGGGCGCAGACATTCCAAGAGGCCACAAGGAAGTACAAGTATTTCAGACTTTGCTCACTGAACTACTGCTAGGACCCTCTTCTGCATCTCAGTGACTGAGATCACCTCTGGGCTCCTCAGACCAGAGAGCCACACAGCTATGGGCTGCCATTCCCAACCCACCCACCAATGTGTGAGGCAGTTTTGCCATGCTAGGAGATACATTAGAGCACCCTCAGCCCAGAGTGGAGGATGGGAAGGGCCCATAGCAAAGGGGGCCCATACTCCTGGCCCCTTTGGGACTTCTACACTTAGAGTAAGATACAGTGAAGGGGTCTTGGCACTAAAGACCAGTCAGCCTACAGCTGAGGCAGCATTATACCCACTTCACTTCAGAGCAAAGTGAAACACCCCCAGTACAGGAGAAGGCCCTTCGTATTGCCACCCCTGCTTAACTTCCCACCCTAGGGACAGCGAAGAGCGCATCTGAGCAGGATGAGCGAGGGCAGGATCATGGATTGCAGAGTTTGGCTGTGCACTCAGCACCCCTCACCCAGAATGGTCTAGGTGCCGGCTGTTCTTCCCCCAGGCTTACTGTGAAAGGATATCGGAGTGGGCGGCTGCCGAAGTTAAAAGCGACTGATTCTTTAAAGGAGAGGCTGATAGCGGGGAAGTACGCCATGCCAGCTCCCCTGGTGATGTTATCGAAAGCTGTTCCCAGAGACACACCATTCCTGAAAGAAGAGACAACCTCCATGGGGCTTAACTAGCCTGGAAGAGGTTAGTGGTTGATCCATCTCAGAGACCATGTTTGGAGGAGGAGGCAATAGACCAGAGACTTCTCTTATTTACTGTGATCACACAGCAAGGGGGAGATGTGCACTGGCAGATACGGAAATCACCGCCAAGCACCAGGGGCCCATGAATCCATACCAGACGTGCGCTCCAGAATCTCATTCAGAAAATGTGTGTCTAGCCTTTTTAGTGCTGAGGTAACCCTGAAAACATGAACAGAATGTGTAGCAATAATGGTATCCAATACACCACAGATAACACTCAGCGGGTGTGATTTGCCCTGTTCATCTATGTCAGGGCCCCGCAGATCTCAGATTCCTCAGCCACAGCATTCAACTTGCAGCACAGGGTGAATTCCACAGCTGATCAGGCTGCCCACATCCGGTTTCCTGTCCCCCTGCCTGGCTGGGACCTGCCTTCAGCTGCCTCTTGGTCCCCAGTGTATGCTCCCTGCACAGATCTATAGTGCCAGGCAATGCGGGGGTCAGAGAGGTAGAATTGAAGCCAGGGAGCCGGAAGTGCAGCTGGAGCAGCAAGGCAGCTGCAGATGAGCTGCTGATGCTGGCTACAAGCTGCCCCGTCTCCAACACAGATTGGCAGGCCTGGGCATAATCGATGCTGCCAAGGTCCCTGCAGTCAGCAAGCACAACAAGAACCCAGCATCAAAATCAAGCAAGTTATGTTGAAGAGGATTTTCTCCAGAGCCATGGCTGTGGGCCTGCGGGGTGGGAACGTGAGGGATGTCACAGACAGACCATGTTAGCACTGGGACAGGCATTGCAGGGTAACACTTTGCTAACCGGTTTAGCAAGGAATACTGAAAACAGACACGCCTGGGTGAAGGACGTTCCCCCCCCCAGTAGAGGCCCTGTGCCTAGCCGGACTCCAGCAGGGCCTGGTCTGCAGATGCTGGGCACCCACAGCGCCCCTGAACTCTCAACGTCAGCCCCTCCATAGGCTTTACTTTTCAGGGCCAGAAAGTGCTCTGTGCTTTGCCCACCAGGTCCAACAGCAATGTGTTCTCATGGTGCTACTCCCAGTTCCCAGCAGGAGGAAGCAAACCCTGGTGCCAATGTAATTAGGAGGGAGGGGCCATGAGCTGTTCCCATTCCGACTGGGAAGCTAAGGGCTTGTCTACACAGTCCCTCATGTGGACTACAGGGGTGCAAACTGCAGCATGCATTGAAGTGCTGTGATGTAACTGCACTGGACCATGCTGACGTGAACTTAGTCCTGCCATGAGTGCAGGAGACTGGACTAGATAACCTCTCGAAGTCCCTTCCAGTCCTATGCTTCCATTATTCTATTTCACATTAACGTAGTCTTGTGTGTACAGAGCAAACTAGGCACCTTGCAGTTCATGCCAGCAGCGTCCACACTGCAGCTACAGTGCAGTACTTTGGTGGACACTGCAGTTCACACACCTGCAGTCTGTACTACTGTGCAGCCTTAGAGCATCTTCTCCACAAAGCACCTGCATTCAGTCCTTGCCGCGCATCAGAAACGCCCATCACTTTCTGGACTCCCCGCCTCTGGCCGGCACCCAGCAGCAGTTTGCTCCACACCGGAGATTCCCATTCCCTGGAGAGAATACTGCCACACTCCACTGGGCCTGTTTTGCCAATCAACCAGCTGTCATAGAGCCAAGCCCAGCAACCCCCAACTTGCCCTGGCCCCGGAGAAAGTGCCTCACACTCAACGGGAACAGGATTGCAGGCTGTTACACCCTAAGTGCCCCAGAAGGGGGAGCTCATCTACCCTTCGCCACATAGCTGCCTGGGACTGAGTTTAAAGGTGACCTTCAAGGGATTTTTTTTTTTTTCCCCCCAAGAGATTATCCATTGGAACGCAGCAAAAAAGGCCCAAAGGCAGCTTGCAAGGGTTCCCCTACCACCACCCCTCCCCCACACAGGATGGCTGGGGGTGTGGGTGGCATATTTGGAACTCTCACCCTTTAATCAGAGGGCTGGGGATAGACTCTTTAACAAAGTCACTGAAGATAAACAGCTGTTCAATTTACAGCAGCATTAGACAGTCTGACTGGAGCTCCCTTTCCTCACTCACTCAACTTTCACTCTCCGGCATCATGCACTATTATTTTACTAGCTCTCCAGCCCCAGAGTCTTCCAGGCTAGACACGAATGGAATTTTTCATGGAAAACACAAGCAGAAAAAAAAAAGTGTTTCTAAAGACACTTTTCAGGCTTTCTGTAGTCACTAGACAGTGCAAAGAACAAGCCCCATTCGCAGTCTGCTTTGCAGCTCCCTTTAACAGCTAATTCCAGCACTCACCTACATCTAGTTCTCTAGCTTTGTACCAGCCTTTTAGAAGTTTAAAACCAAGATCTGATGCAGACTTGCCCTTCCCATTAGCACAGTCCCTCTGCTCACCACTTTGCGTGCCTGCAACAGCTCTGCATCTGTCAGATAGCTACTGCTGCAGGGGAGTCCATGGAATGGGGCAGGGGGAGTTTTCACAAGTGCAATATTGCGATGGTGCAGAACTCCATGCAACGCCACAGACACCTGACCCAGAGCCCTGAGAACCTGAGTGATTCCCCACCACGCCTAGCCTGCCTAGTGGCACTGCCCCACTCCTGAGGGCACAGCCTGAACCCCTGGGCTTTAAGCTGTCTTCACTACAAAGTTAACCTGGCTCCCATATACAAACAAACCTCTGACCTACATTTGACAGAGCTTTCAACCCAGACCAGCTAGCTCATCTGGGGCTATAGGCTAAAGCCCAGGTGCTGCTTTCACTTGGGCTTGTAACCCACCCAGTTTGCAGTAAGGAAGCAGGTTTATGCCAATAGTACTCCAATACCTTCCCACAATTCCTCATGTGCCCAGGACAGACAAGTTCTCCCATGACTCACTGCAAAACGATCAGAGCATCTCAGCTTACTGCAGTGCTAAGAACCATGGGATATGCCCCCAGTAGTCCTAGCAACACACTCGGAGGAGTGCAGCACCAGTGTGGACCAGTGTTCCCTCTAATTTTCCCCCCACACATGTGCGGAACAAATTTTGTTATGTGCACCAATATGGAGGTGATGTGTCACAAAATTCACGTGGTGGGGGTGGTGCCAAGGGGTTCAGAGCGTGGGGGCTCCAGCTGGGGTTGCAGGCTCTGGGGTGGGGCCAGGAATGAGGGGTTTCGGGTGCAGGACAGGCTGCCCCAGAGCTACAGCAGGGAAAGAGGACTTCCCCCAGCTCTCTCTCCCTGCATCAGCACCTGGGCTGGGGAGAATAGGCGCCTCTCCACCAGCTGCGGCAGGCCCGGGGCTGGGCTGGGGCCAGTGGGGAGGGGCACCTCTCCCCCGGCCGCAGCAGGCCCGGGTCAGCGGGGAGGGGCGCCTCTGCCCCAGCGACGGCAGGCCCAGGGCTGGGGAAGAGGCATCTCTCCCTGCCACAGCCCTGAGTGCCTGCACGGCACTTAATAGGCTGCTGTGCGACTGCGCAGCTTAGAGGGAACTTAGGTGTGGACCCAATAACTTGACCAGGTCTTCGCAGTGTGGCTGCTCACATCTGGGCTAGGTTAACCCAAGCGCCATTCACCTGTGTTAGCTCTGCACCAAAGACAGACCCTTTAAGTCAGGGGTCAGCAACCTTTCAGAAGTGGTGTGCCGAGTCTTCATTTATTCACTCTAATTTAAGGTTTGGCGTGCCAGTAATACATTTTAATGTTTTTAGAAGGTCTCTTTCTATAAGTCTATAATATATAACTAAACTATGTTGTATGTAAAGTAAATAAGGTTTTTAAAATGTTTAAGAGGCTTCATTTAAAATTAAATTAAAATGCAGAGCCCCCTGGACCGGTGGCCAGGACCCGGGCAGTGTGAGTGCCACTGCAAATCAGCTCGCGTGCCGCCTTTCGCACGCGTGCCATAGGTTGCCTACCCGTGCTTTAAGTCATGCTCAGAAGTAAACCATGTGGGTTCCATGCCTATTAGGAGCCAGGGAGAAAGGGTAAGTACCCTACCAAGCTGCTACTTTGGCCAAGAATTCAGCCATGGGAGTACAATATTCCTGGCGGTTGCCAGGAGGAGCTCAACCAAGGCCTGGCAGCATCTGCTGAGAATAGAGGAAAGAGGAATATTTACACTAAGCAGGGCTAGTCAATGCAGCAGGGAGCCCTGCAAAGATGCTTACAGGCAGAAAGCAATGGTCCCCTCATCCAGGTCTATCAGACAGCTGACGATGTCTCCTGCCGCCCAGGACTGCACAAAGAGAAGGAAAAGGTTTAGAGGCTTATCCAGGTGTTCGACCAGCTTCCCATTAGATATTCCCAAACCAGAGCAGGACCAGATACCTATCCCAGACTCTTGGACTGGGAAGAGAAAAACTGGCCAAAACATGGGGTTTATGGGAAATTTTGCATTTTTGCAATTTGGTTTCATTACAAAAAGGAATGAATCAAAATTTGTGTAAGTGTCCCATGAACCAGAAATCCCCCCCCCACACACACACACACACCAAATTCATTTCAGTAACACGGACATGTTTCCAAAACAAACACTAGTGTCAGTTTAGGGAGCCCACTGCCCACGAGTCTGGAAGCCCTGGGGGTCCCTGGCCCAGGGCAGTCCACATGGCAGTGCTGTCACAGATCCCAAGAAAGTCTCAGGGCTTCCAAGCTCCTGGTTTCTCAGCAGGCAGTTTGGGAAGCCCTGTAAGTCTGGGCTCAATCCAAGGTTCTCAGGAGCTTCCAGGGCCCCTGGAGCCACCCCCAGTTAGAGTCAGGGCTCCCCGATCCACAGCAGGGGCCCTGGAAGCTCTGGAAAAGCCAGGCTGCCCTAGAGTCAGACACCATGGAAAACTGGGGTCCCTCACCTCAGGGTAGTCTGTACAGTGGGAGGCTCTGCCTCCCAGAGCTGGTGGGGGACCAGGCACTGTGCTCCCAGGCACTATGTCTCAGCAGCCCCCCGGAAAAGCTTGTGTCAATTTCATTTGCAGAAAGCGAAGCTGACAAGAGCCTTCCAAAGACAAAACACACCCAAGCACCTGTGGGTGAACACTTTTCCCAAAGTGATCACTCTATATCCGACCTCTCAGTCCTCATCCTCAAAGAAGCCTGCACAATTCCCTCAAAAGACAAGCCTGGGAGCTTAAATTCATAACTTTGCTAGGCTCTAAAAATCATGGGCTGAATAGAGATACTGGATTTATGGCTTATTACAATAATCTATAACCCACTACCAACCTCCCCCAGCTGCTCCCCATGCCCTTCCTTTCCTCCCTATGAATGGAGGGCTGTTAACAGGCCACTTCACCTTGAATGGTCCCTTGAAATGTGTTTACTTCAATAATCTGTTCCATCTTGTATTTAGCTGTGGCACTTGGAGTACATTTCACAGACCTGAGAAGCCTGTCTCAGTCCGCAACAGAAATTGGTCAATAAGAGATATGATCTCACCCACCTTAGAATCATAGAATCATTGTCTCTCTAAGAATGAGCCTTGCAGGCAGGCACAGCCAGGACCACTCATTCTGACTTTCCTGACAGAAATCAGAAGTTTTCACAGTGAAGATTTCAGTTTTGCAAAGAGAACAATTTGGGTTGTTTTCCAACAACCTTTTTTGGCCAAGTCTAGTGAGAAAAGCACGGGACTTCTCCTTCCCACAGAAGCTCACACAGCATCGTCAGCCACCTCTGCACAGTTGTGCACACAACACTCAGAGGCTCTCCTTGTTGGCCATCACTAGGTTTATGCGTAGGACCGTGGCTGTGTCAGACCCACAAACCCAGCAGAATTAGCCACAGGGCAGCAGCACTGTTTAACAAGGAGCAATCCAAATGGTGCCCTCCCAAGAGCAGTAACAGCGCCAAGCTGAGGTTCATTCCCATCAGCAGCTGCTCAGTGAACTGAACTAAACTAGATGGCCAAGCAGCTAGGTCTGAATACGTAGGTGCTGTAAGGGTGCAATGTGCTACCAGGAGCACAGGTCAGTGATCATCAGGCTGCCTGCATCCCCAAGCTCACCTGGGGCTGGCCCCTTGTTTCGCCAAACTACTCAGGAGTGTTTTACAAAGTCCAGGGGACCACCTTCTTCCTTCCCTTTTAAAGGGAACATGGCTCTGCTAGCTCTTCTCTTCCCCTGCCCAAAGGAAAGAGCAGCTCTTCCCCAGCTGACATTCACAAAGACGATGATGGGGTTCAGTTTGGTTTGAGAGCAGCACTGCCTCTCGGGGCTCTGCTAACTGCTGCACACCCTCCTGCAGAGCCTGCTCCTCTCAACACCTCCGTGTCACTGCCGATGCCAATTAAGGCTTCTGCAGAGCTCATCACTGCAGCTGGGGAATGCTAGACCCGGCAATCACAGTGCTCCACTAGCGACCTAACTTGTGACCTAGTGGGAAGGCCCAAGAGCAAAGGGGAGCTCCCTCTTGGGAGCCACTGAGCGCAGGCACTTACTTTACCGTAGTTGGTGGTGGTGACATTCCACTTGCGCACCCTGTTTCCATCATATGCATACGAATCCGGAGTGTCTCCAACCCCCTCCTGCATAGAGAGGAGGCCAAGAATAGAGTCAAGCTGTCTGGGCGCAAGGAGCCCATCCCAAGCACCTCACACCCAGAGGGGCAGCCACTGCAATGGGAGCAAAGCCATGGGGCAGAGAAAGTGGGCTTTCTGGCACTCAGCAGCATGAGCACTCTGCTGGGGGAAGGAAAAGAGCGTTGGACCAGAATTCTAGTAATTGACACACACAGCCCCCAGATCTGTAGTCTAACACAGAGCATCACCTGTGATCCTCCCAGGGCAGCAGCAGATTGCTCTCTGCACTCCTACAGCACCTGCAAAGATCCTGTTACCCAGTGGCACTTGCACTCCCACTTCCTATGCCTTTTTACAGACCACCACCCCACTGACCTTCAACCCAAAAAAAAGAACAGGAGCAAACCACACACCCAACACTCTAGCCAGTGAGACACCACCAGCTGCTCCCCGTCCCCCCTGCCAATCACACATCAACATTCAAGGACAAACTGAAAACAGGCAGGCCAGACTCCAAGTGAAACAAACAGCCCCCAAATGCCTGGCAAAAGTTACCAGGCTTTGCTTATGCCAGCCTGAGAAGCCATGTAGCATCTGTTGGCAAGAACCATGTTGAGGCCCAGATGCCACCACTGTTCCCATCAGCCCTGTATATCATGCTAACAGGGTGCCAGAGGAGAGAGCAGCAGGGAGCCCTATGTATCCTGAGATGCAGCATTTGCTGTCCCCAGTTGTGTATCCAGCATGAGCACATAACACACGAGGGATTTGGAGGACACCTGCACTGTACCCTAGTCTGCAAATGCAGCAGAAACCGCTTTTATGAGGTCTTTATTATTTTATGAAGATGTGACATTTACAGTGTACACACGTGCTGGGAAGCAGCTTTAGCGCACTAAGACAACAGAACACGCCCCCCACCTCGGCATGCAGGCCAGGAACAAGCTGCAGAGCTGTGCAGTTACAGTACCTCCTGATTAAACCTGCAGTTGAGAGTGCACCAGCCAATCTGCATGAGACCTTGGGAGGAGATGAGCACCTCGTAGATCCATTTCCCTGTAAGAGAGAGGAGAAGAGCAGGGATGACAGAGCCAGACAGCACAGGCTAAAAGCTCAGTGCAACAGAAGAGCAGGCAGCTACACTGCCACTGCAGGAGAGGATGTGATGTCCGGGGGACCTTAAAGTCAAGACCAACCCCCTCTGCCAACTCCTCCCATTTGGTATCAGACAATGGCTTCCCTCCCTTCCATCCCCACAGACCAAGTGGAAGGATTGGGGTTTTAAAGGCTTGATGAGGCTGCAGCATATCACAAACACCCTTGCCTCTCCAGCTGGGTAACCTGTAACTCCCTTCTGCCATGGCAGGCTCTCTAGCCACACCATCCACTCACTGCACTTACCTTTATACACGCAGGTTGTGGCCCTGATGGAGCCAAAGTTGCTGTGGCCAATCACCTGAACCAAGGAACAAACAAGGGAGATTTGTACAGCTGAGGCAGGCCCATAGATTCCCCCAGCCCAGGCCCCACCACTGGCACTTCCCACTGCATGCAGCCCAAGTCACAGGGGAGACTTTTCCATCATAAGTCAGGGAGACAGTTGCTATCAAAGGAAGCATATCAATTCCCAGGATCTTCAGCAGCAAACAGTTTGGAGCTACCTGGATTGCATACATCCCATAACGCATGGTGTTTGCAAATACATTAGGAGCTTAGTAGGAGCTCAGCAGCACCAGGAGGGCCCAGCAGCAGCAGCCACCAAGTAAATATAGCTTGCTGCAGGTGCTGCTGAGAGTACAAGGAGGAGCGGGAGAAATGTCTGGATCCTAGATAAGCCATGTGAAGCTAGGATGAAGTTACAGGTTCAGTATAGACAGCCTGGAGACAAGGACTAGTGAGTATTTATTAGGGTTCCCACCGGGTTCTTTCCGGACACTGAGAAATGACAACCCATGCTCTAAGGGGCTCCTGATTTCAGGGCAGACAAGGAGATGTGGGTTCAGGGAGTGACAGGCAATTTACACACACATCAGTTTGACAACGCACTCTAGATCCAGGGGAGGATAGAGATGGGGCGGTGGTGGGCAAAGCAAGAAGGACCGAGGAGGAAGAACAACGAGAGATTGAGATAGAGGTGTAAGCATGGGGCAAGGGACATAAGGGGGCAGTGAGGGGCAGGATCGTTGAAGGCAGGTGGAGAATCTGCTAGATCCCAGCAGACTGGGCCAGTTTGCTCTTTCAATGAGTGTGCTGGGGGAGAAAAGGCTGCAGTAAGTGGAGGCAGTAGGGCTCCATGGGGGGGCAGAGGGTGGCAGGAAGCAGGGCTGCTTGGCCAATGGGGTAGAGCAAGTGAAGGAGGAGAGAACAAGTCAGTGCAGTGTTGGGGGCTCCCACAGCACCATGGCAGGAGCAGAGGGAATGGATGTTGGGAGTGAACCAGGGAGTGAGAATGGACAACAGGCTAGTGAAGGGAACGATGAGGGAACTGCCTGGCCCCTGCTGACCAGAGACCTCTGGTTACCCAATGGCCCTGCATGCTGCTTTTGATTTTTGTTTGATCTTTCACTGACTGAACCTGCAGCACCAGGGTATCACAGAATACAGGCTAAGTGCAATGCAACCTCGAGGTGACTTCAAAAAACAATTGAGAACCACCTCAGAATCTCATACAGACTATGCAATACCACCAGAGCAGGAGCAGCTTGCCCGAAATGCAGTTTGAAGGCACTGCCAGAACTCCTCCTCTTGGAGAATCTGTTTCACTCAGGAGTATTACAGCCTCCCAGAGCATCATTTAACAACACACCAAAACGGCGGCAGGGGGGATTTGCTTTGAAGAACATGTTGCAAGGGGACAACACAGGCCTGAAGAGAGACCTTTAAATCCCCATGGGCCATTCCACACACACTGTACTCCTTGTCACACTCACCCCAAGTAGGTCATCATCAACCAGGAGGAGTCCCTCAAAACCACTGGTGTGGTCCAACACCACAGTAGAGGGACCAAGTCGCCCCTCTAATATCTGATCTGAAATGAGAGTGGCATGAAAGCCAGTCAGAGCAGCAGAGAAAGACACGTGGCACTTGCAGTACAAGAGTTTCGTGGACACCATGGTATAGACTAGAAAAGAACACCTGGATTCTGCAGCTGAGGAGGAGCAGTAGAACAGAGTTATAGCATCAGATTATCAGCACTTCCAGGAGGCAGCAGGCTCAGGGTGGAATTTAAACAGAAGTTCTCAAAGCAATGCATGATGTTTTAGCCATGCAGCACCCAAGTTACATGCCCAGTCTCATATAGCACCTGGAAAATTTATCCCAACAGTTTCAGTAGCCTCAAAACAGTCTGGAGGCCATCAAAGCTAAACCCCAAGCCAAACATTAGACCAAAAACATTCCCATCTAGTGGTAGCAAGACACTCACACAGTAGATATAGGCTCATGACTAGATACATGACGAGGCAAAGCATCACCTCTTATGGACTGTGCTTTAATGACTGGGGGAGGGAACAAATGCCTCAGATCATGGCAGGTAAAAGCGTGGGGCTGAGGAAATTCAACAATAGTAGGGGAATGCATCAGAAGAACAAGCCACAGAGACTATCAACAAGCCTGCATATTCCATTGAAGAATGGGACACTCCAGCTATTCTGCAGTATGAAATCTCAACAGCAAGAGCTTGCTATATCATTGCTAAGGAGATGTCTCCAACACACCTGCCCAAACAAGAGTTCACTGCATAATGAGTTTGTCCATTCTTTGGAGCAAGCACCCCACTATCCATCTGGAAACATGGCTGTTACAACTAAGAACTGATCTGTTGCAGGGTTAGCCCACAAGTACTTAGAATCCAGGAGTTAAATAGATGATGAATCAGAACATAGGAAAGCAAGAACCAAGCTCATTTAGGAATCAGTCTCCCAAGAGACTGATTCTTCTCCCAATAAGGCACACAAGGAAGCTCCAAGAGGACCAGACACCCAATATCTCCTACCTCGACTGTCCTCCGCACCACTGTCCTTTGCCAGCAATTTGTCGAGGTGCTCCTGCAGGTTCTGGAATGTCAGTGGCTTCCTGGGAATAAAGAAGAGAGTCCTTCAAAACTCAGTGTGTCACCAAGGTTTAACGAGTTCACACCTTGGGTGGCTTGTAAGCCAGAGCTGCTTGACTGTCCCCTGCATTGTCCTTTGCTGCTATTTATAGTAAAGCTCACAGTAAGAAGTTCCACTTATCTGTGTTACATATCATTAACGGAAGGAACTTGAGGCAGACAGGCATGCTAGGATCAAAGGCTGAGACATGTGAAGAACAGTATTTGCAGAGAGATAAGCTAAATTACCAAAGGCCCTCAAGTCTTGGTGCTGATCAGCTGAGGTCAGAAGCAATCCCATGGGGAGTACTGTGAAACTGGCCAACTGCATTACTATTACCACAGTGCCTAAAGCCCCATTCATGGACCAGGAACACATTGTGTTAGGTGCTGAACAAACAGAGCAAAAGGACAGTCCCTGGCCCAGAGAGCTGACAATCTAAATATAAAACGAGAGACAATGTAGACAGACAGATGAGGGCGCTCAAGGAAACAATGAGACAGTATTGGGCAGCATGACAGGAATTGGTCTTGGCGCACCTGCAGGAGGGCTTTGAAGGAGGATAATGAGATAGCTGTGCGGATGTTTAAAGGGAGCTCCACCCAAGCACAGTACAGATCACTACCAGAGAGCACAGCAGCCTAGAAGATCTGCTTCAATATGGCAAGTTCCATTAGCCAAGAGCTCTGTTTGTCTGCACCTGAGTTGAGATGGTAATGTACTGGGATCAGGCAACAGCCTTCCACTTCTCAGCTAAGTCCAGGGAAGCAGAGAGGAGAAAACCAAATAGAAGCCAGTTTGTTGGACCAGTCACCCTTTCCTGGTCATCAGCCCCTATGTCCTTAAGGCTCCAGTCATCAAACAAAAGAATTGGAGTTCTGAAAACTGACACGCTGGTGCAAATGGAATATTCCAAGGCATGCTGGCTGGAAAGTTTGTGGCAAAGTAACATGAGACAGTCCTCCCTCCTCCCCCCATAACCTCAGCTTACCAACAGCCAAGAGGGCCCAGTGTTATTTTTAGAGGTGATGACAGATCAGATGTGAGCTCAGAATCTAAGCATAGTGGGAGGAATGTGACCCCTAGCGCCTTTTAAACACAGCCAGACAGAAAGAGGAACATTTCACCAGAGGGGCTCCTCACCATTCCAACTGCAACTGTACCCACCCCGAGCCTACAGGCCTTCCAGTGGCAAAGCTGAACACAAGAGTTACGCAACAAGAGGCCCCAGGATTCTGACCCACAGAATGTGAAGCAGAGTTGAAAGCATAAAAAGAATTTCAATGCCACAGCTTGGTGTCTAGCTTTACTTTTGCCCTGCACAAGCAATTTCCTTCAGATGACACCTAATAATAAAGATACCAAGTATCAGAGAGGTAGCCGTGTTAGTCTGTATCCACAAAAACAATGAGGAGTCTGATGGCACCTTAAAGACTAACAGACTTATTTGGGCATAAGCTTTCGTGGGTAAAAAACCCACTTCTTCAGATGCATGGAGTGAAAATTACAGATACAGACAAATATATATTGGCACATGAAGAGAAGGGAGTTACCTTATAAGTGGAGAACCAATGTTGAAGGCCAATTTAGTCAGGGTGGATGGACAATTCATTTGCAAACGTACATCATCAATTTGGACTTGAATAGGGACTGGGAGTGGTTGGCTCACTACAAAAGCAATTTTCCCTCTCTTCGTATTGACACCTCCTCAGCAATTATTGTGAGTGGACCACATCCACCCTGACTAAATTGGCCTTCAACATTGGTTCTCCACTTATAAGGTAACTCCCTTCTCTTCATGTGCCAATATATATTTATGCCTGTATCTGTAATTTTCACTCCATGCATCTGAAGAAGTGGGTTTTTTACCCACGAAAGCTTATGCCCAAATAAGTCTGTTAGTCTTTAAGGTGCCACCAGACTCCTCGTTGTTTTAGTAATAAAGAGGTCACCATACAGTGCTCCCAAGACTGAGACAACAGAAGGAATATTACTGTCATAGGAAGTGTCTCTGTATTACACATGACAATAGTAGCATTGTGTCTAGTTTACAGGGCACTGACTGCCCAATTTTCACAAATGCTTACACAACATTTCTGCAGCACTTGTCACTGCATAAGCAAACTGGGCAAGCGTGTGCATGATTGATCAGGTAGATGCATAGCTGGCCCTAAGTACATGCAATCACTACATTTACTGTACATCTCCAAGCAACTTAGGCCTGCAATTACATGTGCACAATTCTATAAGTCAGGCACTGGAAGTCTAATTGTGAGAAGCCATTAAAGAAGAGACTTCTGTAATACAATGCACTTCCACTGGCTTGTTTTTCCCTAATGCCAGCATCACAGAGAGGCTTTGTTACTGACTGACTCTGGAAAGGATCTCCCAGTCCGACATGTCATGACGTGTCCGGAGGAAGGCAAGTGCAGCTTCACTCGCCATGTAAGAGTTAGAAGGCAACCAGTACCTGTAAGCAGCTGCAGGCTGGATCCCATCAGCACTGGGGAAGATGCGGTGCAGATAGTCATTCAGCAGCTTGCTGTTCACTATCCCTGTAGTGAACAGCAAAAGAAAGATAAGCAATGGGAAGTCAGGAAGAACACCCCAGAAATATCAACTGCACCTCCTTTGCTATGGTACATTCACAGCCCAGCTTGTCGCACATTAACTTGCCATACAGACAAGCCCTTACACTCTACTTCACCCAAAGGAAAATCATCTGCACAACATTGGCACAGCTTCTTACTTCAAGGCCTCTGATGCTGCACCCAGAAACAATGGACTTATAAATGGGAAGATGAGTTCCTGGTGGACATTTAAGCTGCCCAGAAAGGGGTTCAGATGAAAACTATAATCCCCTGCAGCCTCGAAGTACTGCACAAGCAGCTCCCCAAGTCAGAAGGGGTGAAGACAAGGAGTCTGAGGCATCACGTTTTTGCCTCAGGTAGAGGAGCTGCGTGCAGAGGAAAACCACTATGGCAAGGGAGTCTTGGACACAGACAAGAGGGAGAAGCTCTTAGAGCAATGAAAAGGGCCCCCACCCCAGGAGAAACAAAACCCCTCTGGGCTCTTAGGAAGGGTTTGGGTCTTGTCTGCCCTGGAATTTTGCCCAACTGCAGCCCCCAGTGCAGCTGCACTGGGGCAACAAGTAAGTTCACTGCCATTGGCACCAGGACAGCTTGTCCCTGCCCAAAAGTGGGGTAAGATGCCCCAGTGCAAATTGCAGCTACTCTTGTCACACTGGGGAGGTGGCAGTGGTACAGCAGCACTAAAGGGTGGAAGTGGGGAAAATCCTCAGTGTCAACTAGAAACTGCTAACTGGCTTTTGCGAAGAACTCAGCCTAGGAAACAGGAGTGCCAGCCTACCCCCACATCTACACACTATGCAAGGGCACGTACCTGTGACCTTGGGCTTCTCAGATTCAATGCTCAGCCTGTAGTTCTTCCGGGAAAAGGCAGTCCCAGCACCTCTCGACGTCATTCTTCACGGCTGTGTGAACCACCACAGAGGCCGAAGCTGAAACAGGAAGGCACACCAGTCTGTCATTAGGAGCAAGGAGACTTGTTGGTGAGAAAGGTCCCTTAGCTCTTGCCCATCATTATGAATCAGAGGCAAGTACAGACTGTCACTTAGGTTTCCCTGGCTTTAGAAGTGCCCAACATGGCACTAAACGTGTACATGATGATGTCAGTCAATTAACAGGGTCCCTGCCCGAAGAGCTTGCCATCCAACCAGGGACGTTAACTGGAGTAGGCTGCCAGCCCCACCCTCAGTCTCACCTGAGGCCTGGGGGAGTGGGAGACAAGGCAATCATAACACATTGTAATTCAGCCATACCCAACACCTGACCCAGGTCATGCGACTCAGCGCCTGCATGCACCAGATAGTGCCCTCGACCCCCATGGGCTCTACAGCCACCAAAGAGCTTAGGCTGCCCCACACTAGAACCACTGCACAGAAACTGGGCAGCAGCAGTACAGAAGTGCCCAGCATAGACACGCCTCATTAGAGAAGGGGCTCAGGGACAGCCATGTGGAACAAATACCAACCTAGCAGTTCCCACACTCATCCTGACAATACCCCACATGCCCGCAGAGATAGAAATAGACTGACACCTCATTCTTCTGTTTGACAGGTTGTACAAGAGGGATGGCGGAAGGCAGAGAGAGGCCTGAACCAGACAAAAGCAGAACCACATTGCTTACAAAGCAGAGGAGCCACAGAGCACCAAGGGGTTTTTACAGGGACAGCAACTAATTTGGCTGGAAGTGAATGAGCTACTGGTGAAGCAGTTTTCAAGGTGAAAACCTAGCATAACCTGAATATTTCTGATTGAGTTCTAGTAATAGTGGGAACAGAGTACTACCTCGGAGCTACCCCCAGGTACCCAAGTTCTCACCCTGAGCAGATCACCGGCAGAAAGCACGGTTCTCTAGACATCACCCATGTTGTTTAAAGGCTGCTGCCAAGGACAGCAGATGTGTCAGTTGCCAGCTGTGTTCTGGCTCACAAGTGCTGTGCATCTACTGTTTGTGAGCAAGCACTCTATTGAAAATCACTACAATCCTCCCACAAGTCCTTTGGAGAACAGCTGTCTGATCAACTTCAGTGTGTTCCCTGCTCTGAAGAAAAGGAGCAGACAGGAAGCAGGCAGTGCAAAGCAAGTGCCTGCACCCAGTGGAAACAGCACCAAGCAAAGTGCGGGTGGAGACTAGGGCAGCTCAGAGGAAAAATTGAGACCCAAGCCAACAATTTAAGTACCGCAGGAAGCCCATTGGTGGGAGGTTAAGTTGGGACTGCTAGGCCAACAGGCAGCAAAGGAAGAAACAAGGGACTGTAGAGAGAAAACAGGATTTCTTCCAATTCCACCAGAGCAATGGAGCAATCCCTACTGCACAGTTGCCCTGGACTGTAGTGATGGTGGGGCACTCTCTCACCTCTCCAGTGGAGTGTAATGAAAAACAAAATTATGGGAACAACTCAAAGTTAGGATGTACTAAACCCCCAGAATAGCTTTCATCTGAGAGCCGGACAAGAACCCAACAATGAAAGCAACACACCACACAGAATTCACAATGATCTTGACAATCTGGAGAAAGTCTGAATTAAACAGATTGAAATTCAATTAGGACAAACGCAAGATATTCCACTTCAGAAGGAATAATCAACTGTGCAAATACAAAATGGTAAATGACTGCCTAGGAAGAAGTACTGCAGAGAAGGATGGGGTGGTTATAGTACATCACAGACTAAATAGGAGTCAACAGTGTAATACTGATGCAAAAAATAAATAAATAATCATTCTGGGATGTTGTGAGGATGTGAGAATTTTCTGTAATTTTTATGAACCTTTGTGTGCCTCAGTTTCTCCTGTACATAGTAGTGATACCCAGTGGGTGGGAAAGGACTGTTCGCTCTCAAGGCAGGCTAAGTGACTCAGGTACAGTATGAATGCTGCCTACCTGTCAGACTAAATGAGTCATTGGGAAAAGCCTGGCCAAGAAAACAATAGCAAACCAGTCACCAGGACATCAACGTCTAGTAACCAACAACCCAGAGGGAGATAGATTTCCCCACCTCTCAGTAGGAAAACTGAGTAACATCCCCCAGCTTGAGAACAAAGGCCGGGAGATGTGAGGTGGCGGGGAATAGGACCTGGCTGCTGGAAGAAGTTGGGACTCTCACCTGGGAACTGACCAAGGAGGTCAGACAGAGAGAGAGAGACAGCTTGTCTGGGCTCTGACTAATCAGAATGGACTTGGGCTATGCTTTAACTTTCAGTTCTCTGGGCTACTCTAAGGACTTCCTAAGCTGAGTTCCAGTTGACTAATAAACCTGACTGTTTTGACAATGGTGTTGAAGTATCACTGCAAATGTTTGGAGAGGCACATTAATCCCTAAAGAATGTACAAGTCTATCGGGGTCCATCTAGCTTTAACAGAGCTCACGGGGTGAGGCAGGAGTGCTGGAGCACCAGAAGTTCAGTCTAAAGAGTCTAATCCTGTGCAGGATGGGTGAGGCCCTAGGGGGTCCAGCACACTGAAGAGGTTCCTCCTAGAGCACGGGTGGGCAAATGTTGACCCAAGGGCCACATCTGGGAATAGAAATTGTATGGCGGGCCATGAATGCTCAGAAAATTGGGGTTGAAGTGCGGGAGGGGGTGCGGGCTCTAGTTGGGGGTGCAGGCTCTGGGTGGGGCCAGAAATGAGGACTTCAGAATGCGGGAGGGGGCTCTGAGCTGGAGAGTGGGGTGCAGGGGGGCAGGGAGAGTTCCAGCTCGGGGTGTGGGCTCTGGGGTGGGGCTGGGGATGAGGAGTTTGGGGTGTAGGAGGGTGCTCTGGGCTGGGATTGAGGGGTTCGGAGGGCGGGAGGGGGATCAGAGCTGGGGCAGGAGGTTGGGGTGCAGGCTCCAGCTGGGGTTGTGGGCTCTGGGGTGGGGCTGGGGATGAGGAGTTTGGGTTGCAGGAGGGTGCTCCGGGCTGGGATCAAAGGTTCAGAGAGTAGGAAGGGGATCGGGGACAGGGCAGGGGGTTGGGGCATTGGGAGAGGCTCAGGGGTGCAGGCTCCGGGCGGCGCTTACCTCAAGCAGCTCCCGGAAGCAGCAGCATATCCCTTCTCCGACTCCTACACGAAGGCGCGGTCAGACGGCTCTGCACACCGCCCCGCAAGCACCACCCCTGCAGCTCCCATTGGAGCACTGGAGCAGGGCCATGCTGCAGCTTCCAGGAGCCACGTGGAGCGTCCCCCAACCCTGTGCCCCAGCTGAAGCACCAGAGTGGGGCCATGCAGCTGCTTCCGGGAGCCACGTGGAGCGGCCCCTGACCCTGCTCCCCGGTTGGAGCGCCGGAGGGGGGCCATGCTCTGGCTTCGGGGAGCCACGCTCTGGCTTCGGGGAGCCACGCTCTGGCTTCGGGGAGCCACGTGGCGTGGCCCCCGACCCTGCTCCCTGGCTGAAGCACTGGAGGGGGGCCATGCCACAGCTTCCCAGAGCCACGTGGAGTGGCCCCCAACTCCTCGGCTGGAGTGCCAAGTGGGGCAAGCCCCAGACCCCACTCCCCAGTGGGAGCTCGAGGGCCAGCTTAAAATGGCTGGCGGACCGTAGTTTGCCCACCCCTGTCCTACAGGGTGTCCCAAAACTAGGGCATAGCACCAATCCTGTGGATCAGTGACAGCTGTATTAGTAGGAGTGTTGTAAACAAAACACAAGAAATAATTCTTCCACTCCACTCAGAGCTGATAAGGCCTCAACTGTAATATTGTGTCCAGTTCTGGGCACGACACTTCAAGGAAGATGTGGACAAATTGGAGAAAGCCCAGAGGAAAGCACCAATAATGATCAACGGTCTAGAAAACATGACCTATGAAGAGAGATTGAAAAAACTGGGTTTGTTTAGTCTGGAGAAGAGAAGACTGAGCGAGAACATAACAGTCTTCAAGTACATAAAAGGTTGTCATTAAAAGGAGAGTGATAATTTGTTCTCCTTAGCCACTGAGGATAGGGAAAGAAGCAATGGGCTTAAATTGCAACAAGGGAGGTTTAGGTTGGACATTAGGAAAAACTTCCTGTCAGGGTAGTTCAACACTGGAACAAATTGCCTAGGGAGGTTGTGGAATATCTGTCAGTGGGTTTTTTTAAGAAGAGGTTAGACATCTGTCAGGGATGGTCCAGAAGATAATACTGAGCCCTGCCTCAGTGCAGGGGACTGGACTAGACATATCAAGATCCCTTCCAGTTCCACAGTTCTATGTTTTACCCTTAAAGCTAGTTGCTATGCTGCATGTGCAGTTTTAAAAGTTGTTTGGGAACGGTCAACAAGCATGACACTTTACTTTAGCTTCAGAAAAAATAGCTGTGAAAACGAGGTGAGGGCAGGTTAATACAACACCTTGAGGTGTATTATGAGATAGGGAACTCAGTTTACCCTTCTGTCACGGAGTAAGGGGGAGTCAGGGCCCCGCACCCCTCTTCCTGAGATCGACTGTGACTCTCAACCAGCCAGTAAAACAGAAGGTTTATTAGGAGACAGGAATACAGTCTCAAGCAGAGCGTGTAGGTACGACCAGAACCCCTCAATTAGGCCCTTCTGGGAGGTTCAGGGAGCTTAGACCCCAGCTTGGGGTTCCCTGCGTTGCACCACCCAGCCTAGCCCTCCGAAGACCAAACTCCTTTCTTCCCTAGCAGCCCCTCCCTCCTTTGTTCAGTCTCCCAGGCAGAAGGTGTTACTTCTCCCAACCCCCCTCCTGGCTCAGGTTACAGCTCAGGTAGCTTCCTTCAAGGGAAGTCCCCCATCCCCAATGCAACCCCCCTGCAACATTCCCAGGTCAAATCTGCCCCACTCCCTGCTCCGTCACATCTCTCCCCCCTTCGAGACTGAACTGAGCGGGGTCACTCTGCCCAGTGACCTGGGGAAGTTCAGGGCCCCCTCTCCGGGACAACGCATCCGCTATTAGGTTGGCACTTCCCTTCACATGGACCACGTCCATGTCATAATCCTGCAGGAGCAGGCTCCACCTCAGGAGCTTGGCGTTGGCTCCTTTCATCTGGTGCAGCCAGGTCAGGGGAGAGTGGTCGGTGTGCACGGTGAAGTGTCGCCCAAAGAGATATGGCTCTAGCTTCTTGAGGGCCCACACCATGGCCAGGCATTCCTTCTCGATAGCCGCGTAGTTCTGCTCCCGAGGTAGCAACTTCTTGCTCAGGTACACGATGGGGTGTCTCTCCCCCTTTTCATCCTCCTGCATTAACACCGCCCCCAGCCCCGTGTCTGAGGCATCGGTGAACACCATAAAGGGCTTGTCAAAGTCGGGGTTTGCTAGAACTGGGCCACTGACCAGAGCCTCCTTCAGCTCCTGGAGAGCCCCCTGGCACTCCTCGGTCCAGACCACCTTGTCTGGCTTCCCCTTCTTGCACAGCTCAGTGATGGGGGCGGCTATGGAGCTAAAGTGGGGCACGAACCTTCGATAGTACCCCGCCATCCCAATAAAGGCTTGGACCTGCTTTTTGGTTTGCGGGGCGGGCCAGTCTCTGATCACCTCCACTTTGGCTGGTTCTGGCTTTAGGCAGCCGCTCCCCACCCGGTGGCCTAGGTAGGATACCTCAGCCATCCCCACCTTGCACTTCTCCGGTTTTACGGTCAGCCCAGCCTCCTGGAGTCGGTCCAGCACTTGTCTAACCTGGGACACATGGTCCTCCCAGGTCTGGCTAAAGACACAGATGTCGTCAATATACGCCACGGCAAAACTCTCCATCCCCCTCAGCAGCTGATCCACCAGGCGCTGGAAGGTGGCCGGCGCTCCCTTGAGGCCGAAAGGCAGGGTCAGGAACTCATAGAGCCCCAGAGGGGTGATAAAGGCCGATTTCAGCCTGGCATCGGCCTCCAGCGGCACTTGCCAGTAGCCCTTTGTAAGATCCATGGTGGTAAGGTACCGAGCACCTCCCAGCTTGTCTAGGAGCTAGTCAGGCCTGGGCATGGGGTAGGCATCGGCTACAGTGATGGCACTGAGCTTGCGATAGTCCACACAGAACCGGATCGACCCGTCCTTTTTGGGGACCAGCACCACCGGCGAGGCCCAAGGGCTGGAAGACGGCTGGATCACCCCCAAAGCCAGCATGTCATTGACCTCTCTTTCCAGGTCCTGAGCAGTTTTCCCTGTGACCCGGAAGGGGGGGCATTTTATAGGCGGGTGCGATCCTGTCTGCACCCGGTGGACAGTCAGATTAGTGCGTCCAGGCTGGTTGGAAAACAGCTGTTGGTACAGATGCAGCACCCCTCTGATCTCAGCTTGCTGGGCCGGGGTCAGCTGCTCAGAGAGGGGAATTGCTTCCAGGGGGGAACCAGCTCTTGTCCCAGGGAATAGATCTACCAAAGGGTCATCTCCCTGCCCCTCCCAGTGTCCACACACAGCCAACACCACATTCCCCCTGTCGTAATATGGCTTCATCATATTCACATGGTACACCCGGTGGTGGTGTGCCCGGTTCGACAGCTCCACCACATAGTTTACCTCGTTTAGTTGCTTGACGACCTTGAAGGGCCCTTCCCAGGCGGCCTGGAGTTTGTTTTTCCTCACGGGGATGAGGACCATCACCTGGTCCCCAGTGGCGAAGGCGCGGGCCCGTGCTGTGCGGTCATACCAGACCTTCTGCTTCCTCTGGGCTCTGGCCAGATTCTCCCTGGCCAGGCCCATGAGCTCGGCAAATCGTTCCCGGAAGGTCAGGACATACTCCACCACCGACTCTCCATCAGAAGTGGCCTTCCCCTCCCATTCGGCTCTCATCAGGTCCAGGGGCCCCCTTACCCGCCTTCCATATAACAGTTCGAAAGGTGAAAACCCGGTAGACTCCTGGGGTACCTCCCGGTACGCGAACAGCAGGTGAGGTAAATACTTGTCCCAGTCCTGCGGGTGCTGATTCATAAATGTTTTCAGCATCATTTTTAGCGTCCCATTGAACCTCTCCACCAGCCCGTTGGATTGGGGGTGATACGCCGAGGCCCAGTTGTGCCGAACCCCACATTTCTCCCACAAGCACCGGAGTAGGGCCGACATGAAGTTGGACCCTTGGTCCGTCAGGACTTCCTTGGGGAACCCCACTCGGCTGAAAATGGTCAGCAGCGCATCTGCCACAGTGTCTGCCTCGATGGACGATAAGGGCACTGCCTCGGGGTAGCGGGTGGCGAAATCTACCACCACCAGAATGTATTTCTTCCCTGACCGGGTCGTCTTGCTGAGAGGTCCCACTATGTCCATGGCCACCTTCTGGAAAGGCTCCTCTATGATGGGCAAAGGTCTCAATGCCGCTTTCCCCTTGTCCCGGGCCTTCCCCACCCTCTGACAGGGGTCACAGGATCGGCAGTACTGTCGGACGTTGGTAAAGACCCCAGGCCAGTAAAAGTTCTGTAGCAGCCTCTGCCTGGTGCGCCGGATCCCCTGGTGCCCTGCGAGAGGGATGTCATGGGCCAGGTGCAGTAGCTTGTGGCGAAACTTCTGGGGAACAACCAGCTGCCTCCTGACCCCCCAGGACTCCACTTCCCCTGGGGGAGCCCACTCTCGGTATAGGAATCCCTTCTCCCACAGGAACCTCTCCTTGCAACCTCTCATCATGGTCTGTACCACACTGAGGTCAGCCAGGTCCCTTAGCTTCCGCAGGGAGGGGTCCTTCTGCAACTCGGCCTGGAACTCGGCAGCTGGGGAAGGGACGGGAACCTGCTCCCTCTTGTCGGCTGGGTCAGAAGCCACAGCCACCCCGAGCCTTGTCCTTGGGTGTTCCCTCCCCACCAGGGTAGGGTTCTGTGCCTCCGATGTGACATCCTTCCCAAGGTCAGGGCGTAGTGCCCCTCGCCGGCTCTGGCTACGGGTCACGACTAAGGCGGTCTGGGGGTTGCTTGGCCAGTCCTCTAGGTCCCCCCCATCAACACCTCAGTGGGCAAATGGTGGTGCACTCCCACGTCCTTGGGGCCCTCCTTGGCCCCCCATTTCAGGTGTACCCTCGCCACGGGAACCTTGAATGGGGTCCCGCCCACCCCTGTCAGGGTCAGGAAGGCGTTGGGCACCACCCGATCTGGGGCCACCACCTCGGGCCGGGCCAGTGTCACCTCTGCGCCTGTGTCCCAGTATCCATAAACTTCCTTCCCATCCACCTCCAGGGGGACAAGGCACTCGCTCCGCAGGGGCAGCCCCGCGCCCACCCTGTAAACGGAGAACTTTGAGTCCGGAGCATCCGGCCCCCCAGAGAAGCTGGCCTGAGGCCCTTCTCTCTCTTGAGCAGTTGATAAGCTGCCAGCCCCCCTTGCCTGGAAAGCCGTCCCCCCGTCCGTCTGGGCCTCTACCAAGTTAATCCGGTGTGGGTTCGGTCTGCTCAGTCTGTCCTTGAGCTTGGGGCACTTGGCCCGAATGTGGCCTCTTCGGCCGCAGTAATAGCAGCTCATGTCCCGTGGGTCCCCTCGAGCCGGTCGGTTGTCCCTGACGCTGGGCATTCCTTTTGGAAGGGGGTTCCCCATATTCCCCCTTTGGGAGGTACCCGGGTGACTCTCTCTCTGCATCGCGGCGGGCCTGCTCCTTTGGGACTCCTCCCTGCCAGCCCCTGACCGGCTCTTCACAAACTCATCGGCCAGCCGGCCTGCATGTCGCGGGTTCTCTGGTTTTTTGTCCCTCAACCACAGCCTCAGGTCGGATGGGCACCGCTCATACAGTTGCTCCAGTACCAGCAGTTTAACCAGGTCCTCCTTTGTCTGGGCCCCAGCAGCCCACTTGCTGGCATATCCTTCCATGCGGACGGCTAGTTGCAGATATGAGATCTCCGGGGTTTTATCCTGACTCCGGAACCTTTCCCGGTACATCTCAGAAGTCAGCCCAAACTCACGTAGCAGGGCCTTTTTGAATAGTTCATAGTCCCCTTTTTCCGCCTCTTCCAGTTGGCGGTACAAGGCCAAGGCTTTGGGGTCCAGTAAGGGGGTGAGAACCCGGAGTTTGTCTGCAGGATCAACCTGGTGCAGCTCGCAGGCCGTCTCAAAGGCATCCAGGAAGTCATCCATGTCCTCCCCCTCCTTACGTGGGGCCAGGATGCACTTATCAAAGCTTCGTGCAGTCCTGGGTCCCCCCTCACTCACCGCAGCCGGGGGCTCGCGGCCCTTCAGCCTCGCCAGTTCCAGTTCATGATGCCTCAGCCTCTCTCTCTCTTCATGCTGCCTTTGTCTCTCATTCTCCTCCCGTTCATGCTGCCTCAGTTTCTCTTCATGCTGTCTCTGGTGTTCACGATCCTCCAGCTCTCTCAGTTTTAGCTCTATCTCCCATTCCAGCCCATTCCGCTCCACGGATGCTGCGCGTGGCCGGGAGGATCCCCTGCTGGCCGGCGAGCGTTGCCGGGAGGATCCCCTGCTGGCCGGGGGGGTCCCTGCGCCCTCGGTATTTGCTGGGCTCCTCCCCACCCTTCCCCTAGGTGTAGGAAGGAGGGGTCTCGGGAAGCCCTCAGCAGCCGGCTGACCACTCCCAGCTGGGACAGACACTGGGGCCTGCGCTGCATCTGTCAGGCTGCTTCCCTCAGAGACAGGGATCAGTTTATTCGCGCGATCTCCCTTCTCCAGCTGGGCAATGAGCTGTTCTTTGGTGAGCTTCCCAATGCGCAGCCCCCTCTGCTTGCACAGCTCCACCAGGTCGCTCTTAAGCCGCTTGGCATACATCTTCCTGCTGGCCACTCACAGGCCTGTGTGCCCACCGCTCCCCACAGTTTCCAGGGAGACCCCTAGTGTGCCAGCCCTTCTCGAGGTCACCACCTCTCTCCCAGGGTCGAGCTGCAGACTCCTCCGCCCCTGGGACCACTCGCTGCGATCCCCCGGGGGACCCTGTTACTGCAAAAGTCCTTCTCGCTGGTCACACACTCCCAGGGGTGATAACCGTCTCTCTCTGACTCCTCAGCACGCCTGGTCCCCGTCAATCCCCCTTCGTTTTACTTCTCCCCAGTCACTTACTGCAGGAAGCGCTGTCCACGGGGTGCAGTAGATCCCACCGCTGCCACCAGTTGTCACGGAGTAAGGGGGAGTCAGGGCCCCGCACCCCTCTTCCTGAGATCGACTGTGACTCTCAACCAGCCAGTAAAACAGAAGGTTTATTAGGAGACAGGAATACAGTCTCAAGCAGAGCGTGTAGGTACGACCAGAACCCCTCAATTAGGCCCTTCTGGGAGGTTCAGGGAGCTTAGACCCCAGCTTGGGGTTCCCTGCGTTGCACCACCCAGCCTAGCCCTCCGAAGACCAAACTCCTTTCTTCCCTAGCAGCCCCTCCCTCCTTTGTTCAGTCTCCCAGGCAGAAGGTGTTACTTCTCCCAACCCCCCTCCTGGCTCAGGTTACAGCTCAGGTAGCTTCCTTCAAGGGAAGTCCCCCATCCCCAATGCAACCCCCCTGCAACATTCCCAGGTCAAATCTGCCCCACTCCCTGCTCCGTCACACCTTCTCAAAACTGTACTTATTTTAACCTGCCAGAACACTTTAAAACAGCTAAAAAAAACCAGCAGAACAGGCACCAATGTATAGCACTTTGGATTTTCTAAAGAATTTTGACAGAGTCCCCAACAAGTGTTAAGGAAAAATGATAGCAACAGTGTGAAAGGTGAAGCGCTGCCACTGCAATTAATTTAACAACTGCTTAATGCAAAAGGAAGCAAGGCACAGGGATAGAGGGCCAATTCTCAGTATGGAAAGACTAGAAGCTGGGTACTTATGGATTAGTGCTAGAGCTGGTGAGGTCCAAGATATTTGATAACTATCTGGGAGAGGAGATGGAGTGGTTTGTAGCAATCTACCAAAGGCACATGTTGACTTTGGTTAGCATATACTAGAAAAAACAGTGAGGAGTGCCACAAAGGCCAAACAGAAGTAGCAGCACAAGAGAAGAAGTTGTTCAGCGAAGGCATGTAAAAGGTCATAATGCACATAGGAAACAAACAAGTTCTGTAAAATCTGTAAATTCTCAGGAAAGAAATCGGTGACTAGTGGAGACATCTGTTCAGTACACAACAGCATTCACAAGACAGTAAATTTTTAGGCTGTTTTACGAGATAAAGTATAATGATGCCCACACAAGTGTGTCCTTACCACAGCCTCTCTCACTACTATACCCCCCTCTTCTAGTGACCTCCAGCATGTGAGGAATGATCCACTTGTCTTACCTCTATTTTGTCCCTCACTTCATGAGGCCAGTTTCATCAACTAGATGATCAGAGCAGGCAGTTCTGAGATCAGCCCACTTTACTGCCCCTATTGCCACTATAATAGCCATAAACAAAAGCTTGTGCTTAAAAGGGACTAAGACTCGGTACACATGATATCCCCTCTACTGCAAACCCTAAAAAGCAAGTTATGGAACAGCTCTTATCTGGACCAAACTACCCATGTAGCACCACTTCCAGAGAAAGCAATAGGCTCCACACCATGCTGAACCTCCTACTGACTCCAAATAAGAAAACACGCTACACAGCACACTCACCTCCCTCACAGGTTACAAGAAAGCCTGGACTACACACTCAGCAACAGCAGCAAACATTCAGGGTTGCCATACTATGCATTCTGTATTTATGGGGAATGGGAAGGCTGCAATTAAGGTTTTGCTCAATACTATTAGGGCGTCTTATGGGCCACAGGAGGACAGCATTCCTTTTTTCCAGTGCCCTCTTAAAACATGTTTATCTTTTCATACAGTAAGAAAATAGTCTTAAAACCAGATGTTATAGTGAAAAGCCATTCTAATCTACGTTCTAGTGGCTTGCTCCAAAACTGCCAGAGGCTTTAGGGAAATGGAGGCCACTTCTCTTGACAACAGCCTGTAGCTTCAGTCCTCTTGGAAACAAAGGCCCCCACACCAGTTAAATTGCAACCATTTTTACTAAGAGTATAAGTAATTTCTGTCCATTGTAAGTTATATGAACTGACAGCCATTTCAAGGAAAGGAAAATTGTAATATAACGGGCAAGACAGAAAGACAAACTTTGCTTACCTTACAACCCAATCTTTTAAGCGTATGTCTACATTATAAGCACTACACTGGCACAGCTGCTATGCCGCTGTAGCTCTGTAGTGTAGACACTTATTACAGTGACTAAAGGGGTTTTTCCTGTCCTTGTAGTACAGTTTCTCTCAACCTGGGGATTGCAGGACAGTTTTAGAGGGGTCACAAGCAAGGCCGGAGTAAGACTTGCAGGGGACCAGGGCAGAAACTAAAGAGTGGGACCCCACAGAAGGCACGTGCAATGGTCTCTGGGAGCAGAGCCAGCACTGGACGGGAAGCATTGACACTGACCCACGGGCTAGGTGGCCCACACCAAAGCCTGAGCCCCACCTGGGGCTGAAGCATGTAACTTAGCTTTATGGGGCCCCATGTGGCACGGGGCCCTGCTTGCCAGCCCTAAGTATTAATCATAATTTACTTAATGATATTTAAGGGCAAGGGTCACAATTTGGGGGGGGGGCAGGGTGACCAGCACAAAAAGGTTGAGAAACACTGCTGTAGCAGATCCACCCGTGGAGAGGTGTTCACCCATTGACCTGGCTGCGACCACAGTGGTTAGGTCAACCTAAGTGCCAGCGCGAAATTTTTCACAGCCCTGAGCCATGTAGCTAGTTTGACGTAAATTTTAGGTGTAGACCAGGCCTCAGCATACATTTGAGGAATGCTGGCAACAAGCTTCAACTATACAGAAAGCCAGCCCTTTGTTAGCAAGAAAGAGAGGAACAACAGGTCAAATGCTGGAGAAAGTTCTTAAAAAGCCCACTTTTAATTAATTTTCACAAATAAACTCAGATTTAGTTAATCTGTCAGAAAATTCATGTTTTACCTAAAGATCATTGCTACACACTGGGGGAATATACAACACACTTTTCATGCAGAACAAAGTGAATGAATGCCTGAAGTGAAAGGGGGAACCCCAGAGGTGCTACCACATGCATACTAGAGCCATCTCTTTGGGCCTGCAGCACAGCAACGCTGACTGCAGAAGATGGACTTGGGCTCCAACGCCCACAGGCTGCTTGCACTAGTTGCTGATACATCTGTCCTAGGACCCAGGCAAGCAGCCCTACACCCAGCACAGCGGGCACTTAGTCCCCATCACCCTGAATAATCTACCACCGTTCTCCTGCTCCCAGCAGGCACAGGCTCCCTGCTGAACTACCCTAGGCTTCAGCTGGGTGCAAAGTTAACTCACCTGTCTCACTGCTTTTATTGTGAGGGAGCCCATGGGCTTTTAGTCTAGGAACACCCACTTCCCATCAGGGCCCCTGCTCCCCCCCCACCACCAGCCCCCGACCGACCGACCCACCCACTCCCGCCCAGGCCCCCCCAGCTCCAACCCCCGACACGCCCACTCCCGCCCAAGGACACCACACACACACCCACCAGCCCCTAATCCATCCACTCCCGCCCAGGACCCCTTCCCCTCAGTTCCAGCCCCCGACCGTCCGCTCCCGCCCAGGGACAGCCTCCCAGCCCCCGACACACCCAGGGGCTACAGCGCCCACAGCCCAGGGCGCTCGGGAGCCGGGCTCGGGCCAGGCCCGCGGACACTCACCCGCCCGCGCCCCTCAGTCACAACAACCACCCGGCTACGGACGGAGCCCCGGCAGGGACACTGCGGCCGGGGCGGGGCCGCGCCACAGGCCCCGCCTCTCCGCGCGGACAGCCTGATTGGCGGAACCGGCAGCTCCCCGTGGGCGGAGCGCTGGGCTGGACTGGCGGCGCAGCGCCCCCTGCTGGGGGAGAGCGCCGGCTCAGCCTTAGCGCCTGGTGTCTCGCGCGTGCACGGGAGCTGCGGGATCTCGGCTTCTCCGTGCCGTGCTGAACCTGGAGGGGCCCCGGTCGGTGCTGCACGGAGCGGCCCTGCAGCAGGCCCGGAGCCGAGTCCGGGTCCGTTGGGGGGCGCGCTGTCAGATCTGGGGGCCAGGGATGTGGAGATTGCGGGCTCCCTCATCTGCATATTATGTTAGCTTATCTATATAAAATACAGCCAGCCTTCCCAGGCTCCACCAATATTTAGGAACATGGGCCTAGCTCCACCAATGTTTGGGCTTATATTTAATCAGAGCCATCCCGTCCAGAGGACAGACTGGGCACGTGGGGTCCAGGGCAGCCTGGGGGGCTAGCAGGGGGCCTGGCGACAGCAGCAGCGAGCCACCTGGCCCCGCCCCTGCCCCCAAGCCCTTGGTCCCCTTCTTTCCTGCTTCTGCCTCTTCCCCCAAGTAACGCTGGGAGCCAGCAGGGTGGGCTGGGGCCAGGTCGCTTGCTGCTGCCAGCGCCAGGCCCCCCTGCTAACCCTTCCAGGCCACCCTGGACCCCACACACCCCTGAAACACAGGGGCCCCCAAAGCAATTGTCAACATGGTTTCTGTAAAGGGGAATCATGTCTTACTAATCTATTAGAGTTCTTTGAAGGGGTCAACAAACATGTGGACAAGGGGGATCCAGTGGACATAGTGTACTTAGATTTCCAGAAAGCCTTTGACAAGGTCCCTCACCAAAGGCTCTTAAGTAAAGTAAGTTGTCATGGGATAAAAGGGAAGGTCCTTTCATGGATTGAGAACTGGTTAAAAGACAGGGAACAAAGGGTAGGAATTAATGGTAAATTCTCAGAATGGAGAGGGGTAACTAGTGGTGTTCCCCAAGGGTCAGTCCTCGGACCAATCCTATTCAACTTATTTATAAATGATCTGGAGAAAGGGGTAAACAGTGAGGTGGCAAAGTTTGCAGATGATACTAAACTGCTCAAGATAGTTAAGACCAAAGCAGACTGTGATGAACTTCAAAAAGATCTCACAAAACTAAGTGATTGGGCAACAAGATGGCAAATGAAATTTAATGTGGATAAATGTAAAGTAATGCACATAGGAAAAAATAACCCCAACTATACATACAATATGATGGGGGCTAATTTAGCTACAACAAGTCAGGAAAAAGATCTTGGAGTCATCGTGGATAGTTCTCTGAAGATGTCCGCGCAGTGTGCAGAGGCGATCAAAAAAGCAAACAGGATGTTAGGGATCATTAAAAAGGGGATAGAGAATAAGACAGAGAATATATTATTGCCCTTATATAAATCGATGGTACGCCCACATCTCGAATACTGCGTACAGATGTGGTCTCCTCATCTAAAAAAAGATATACTGGCACTAGAAAAGGTTCAGAAAAGGGCAACTAAAATGATTAGGGGTTTGGAACGGGTCCCATATGAGGAGAGATTAAAGAGGTTAGGACTCTTCAGCTTGGAAAAGAGGAGACTAAGGGGGGATATGATAGAGGTATATAAAATCATGAGTGATGTGGAGAAAGTGGATAAGGAAAAGTTATTTACTTATTCCCATAATACAAGAACTAGGGGTCACCAAATGAAATTAATAGGGAGCAGGTTTAAAACAAATACAAGGAAGTTCTTCTTCACGCAGCGCACAGTCAACTTGTGGAACTCCTTACCTGAGGTGGTTGTGAAGGCTAGGACTATAACAGCGTTTAAAAGAGAACTGGATAAATTCATGGTGGTTAAGTCCATTAATGGCTATTAGCTAGGATGGGTAAGGAATGGTGTCCCTAGCCTGTGTTTGTCAGAGGATGGAGATGGATGGCAGGAGAGAGATCACTTGATCATTGCCTGTTGGTCCACTCCCTCTGGGGCACCTGGCATTGGCCACTGTCGGTAGACAGGATACTGGGCTAGATGGACCTTTGGTCTGACCCGGTACGGCTGGTCTTACGTTCTTATGTCCTATGGACGGGACGGCTCTGCTTCAACCCGTTCTGGGCACCACCAAAAATTATACAAACCTGTCGCCCATGCCCATGCAGGCAGGGATTTCCCTACACCCCCCTGAATTTCCCCAACACCCCCCAGTGGTCAACTGGTCACATGCAGTGTTACCAATTGAGTCATTGGTTGGAAATTGTAATTGAAATATAAACATTAATACACACTTTAAAAGCATATACAGTGTATGATAAAATACTTGTACCTGGAAAAGTGTAATAGGTTTGAAAAGTATGAACAAAGACTAGCATCTTGTCTTCATGCAGCTGTTGTTTTTTTTGACAATGTTGGCAGATTCGTTTCAGCAATGTTGGCCAACCTTATAATTTCACATTATAATTTGTAAGCAATGTCTGAATGAGCTCTTCCCTGACAGCTAGTGATGAGCCAAGGGAGGGAGGGAAGGCTTTAGGACCAGACTGTATTTACATGAACTCACCTATTGTACCTAGGTATCCAGCAGACAGAGCTTGTGTTGTCCAAGTGATCAGTTTTGGCTGGTGTTGGGTTAAAAATGACTTTAGTATTGAATGTGGGGGTCATGGAATGTTGTTACCCTTATTGTATGAGTAAAGGACAGCAGAACTATACTTAGCCTGTCCTGATTGAGGGGGTCACCCTCAATGCTTAATTTTTGCCAGGGCTGAGCCCGGCACCTCTAGGCTTGGCAGTTCATAGCCCCGGGACCTCTGGGCTTGCTGCATCAGTTACGAAAGTAAAAAACTTGCTTGAGCCCTGGCACCTCTTTCATTACAAATTAAGCACTGGTCACCCTTAACTGAACAGCACTCACTAAGCAAGGTGTGACGTTGCACCCCATAAGGCTTTATGGAAATTTGCTTATAAATGTATATATGACATAACTGGAATATGTTTTATGCTACCTATGCCATATAACATATTTCGGTGAAGGTTATGATCTGCTGAATCTATTCCTCCTATTTGTATGCATGTATCATTTTTGTGTTCGAAGTTATGAATATTGGCTGTGTACTTGCTTGATTTCTAAGTAGCCTTTGGTCAGCTTCTTGAGAAAGGAATGTGCAAGTTAAGAGCCCAATCAAGAAGCACTTAATGGACAATGGATCTTGGAAGGCTCCAATCCACATAAGAAGTCTACTTGAGGACGTTCAAGGCAGCATGTGAACCATGGCTGCTTACCTGTAAGTTCTGAGTCATGCATGGACATGTGACTTGCCTATGTGACTCCAAAACTCCATCTTGGAGCTGGACTTTGCATAGGAGAGAGGAGGGGGTCTCCACCCACAAGAGAAAGTCTGTTTAAACCCTTGGGAGACCCCTCCATTTTGTCTTCAGCTGACTCAAGAGATAGCCTCTCCACCCCCAAGGATACCTGAGAGAAACTGGAACAAAGGACAGTAACTACAGGGGGTGTGAGTGATTGCTGGACCCAGACTAGAAGGAGACTAGTCTGTAAAAGGAAGCTTACTGGAACACCTCTGAGGGTGAGGTTTTAGCTGTATTCAGTTTTATTACTGTATTAGGCTTAGGGCATGGCTACACTTGCAGACGTAGAGCGCTTTGAGTTAAACCAGCCTTCGGAGAGCGCAGTAGGGAAAGTGCAGCAGTCTGTCCACACTGACAGCTTCAAGCACACTGGCGTGGCCACATTTGCAGCACTTGCAGCGGCATTGGGAGCGGTGCATTATGGGCAGCTATCCCAGCATGCAAGTGACTGCAACATGCTTTTCAAATGGGGGTGGTGGGGTGGAGTGTGACAGGGAGTATGTTGTGTGTATGCGGGGGGAGAGAGACTGGGTTTTTGGGGGTCTGAGAGCATGTCAGCATGCTGTCTTGTAAGTTCAGACAGCAGAAGGCCCCCTCTCTCCCCCCGCCTCTCTCTCTCACACACAGCGTTCCACAGTAATGGTTGATTTGTCTCGGAGCAGATAAGCAGCCGGCTGTCAGAAACAGAACTTTCAAAGGGCACTTCCGCATTCCTGAAGCAATTCAAAACAATGACAAAAGTGGCCACTTGACTTAAGGGGATTATGTGACGTTTTCGGAGGCTGATCAGAGCGCAGTAATGCAACACCTCGTTCACACTGGCGCCGCAGCGCTCCAGCGGGAGCGCAGCAAACATTATTCCTCTCGCCGAGGTGGAGTACCAGGAACGCTCTAGCCACGGAGTCAGAGCGCTCTAGGTGCCTTGCCAGTGTGCACGGGGAGTGAGCTAGTGCGCAAGGGGCTCCTTTATTGTACACTAACTCGCAAGTGTAGCCAAGCCCTTAGACTTGCGTATTTTGTTTTATTTTACTTGGTAATTCACTTTGTTCTGTCTGTTACTACTTGGAACTATTTAAATCCCACTTTCTGTATTTAATAAAATCACCTTTTACTTATTAATTAACCTAGAGTATGTATTAATACCAGGGGGAGGGGGCAAATAGCTGTGCATATCTCTCTATCAGTGTTATAGAGGGCGAACAATTTATGAGTTTACCCCCATTGGGAGTTGGGCATCTGAGTGTTAAAGACAGGAACACTTCTTAAGCTGCTTTCAATTAAGCTTACAGCTGTTAGGGGACGTGGTTCAGACCTGGGTCTGGGTTTGCAGCAGGCTAGCGGGGCTGGCTCAAACCAGGCAGGGCACTGAAGTCCCAAGCTTCCAGGGCAGGAAAGCAGGGGCAGAAGTAGTCTTGGCACATCAGTTGGCAGCCCCAAGGGGGTTTTTGTGATCCAACCCGTCACACTAGGGGTTTGGATGGCAGATCCCAGTGGAGAGAGAGCTGGGGGGGACGGGACACAGGGGTTTTGCTTGGTGGTGTGGGCTGTGCCTTAGGGCACGTCTACACTGGCAAAGTTACAGCACAGCTCAGAGATTGCTGAAGAAAAACCGCTGTTGTGTGTTCACACTGACAGCTGCCTGCACAATAGTGTGTTCACATTTGCGGCGCTATTCAGAGCAATGCACTCTGGGCAGCTATCCCACAGAGCACCTCTTTCTCTTTTGCCGCTAAGACTTGTGGGAAGGCAGAAGGGGTCGCGGGGCATCCTGGGTCCTGTCCCAATGCCCTGTGATGCATTGCTTCGCATCCCAGCAATCCCTGTGCTTCCGTCTGCATTTGGCACCATCTTTCAATGGTTTGTGTACTGCACGCCCTGCTCTGCCTCTTTCTGGCTGCAGGAATGGATCCCGAGCTGTTGACCAGAATGCTGCTCGCACTGACCAACACGTCACGAATGGCAGTGGAGTTATTCCTTAAACTACAAAGGCAAGAGGAGTGTGACACTGATCTCGCCACACGTAGTAGCTATGATACGAGAATGCTTGTGGCATTCATGGAGGTGCTGACCACAATGGAGTGCTGCTTTTGAGCTCGGGAAACAAGCACTGAATGGTGGGATCACATCGTGATGCACATCTGGGATGACGAGCAGTGGCTGCAGAACTTTCACATGAGGAAAGCGGAAGCCACATTCATGGGACTGTGTGATGAGCTCGCCCCAGCCCTGCGGCACAAGGACACGAGAATGAGAGCTGCCCTGTCACTGGAGAAGTGCATGGCGATTGCACTGTGGAAGCTGGCTACTCCAGACTGCTACCGATCGGTCACTACCCAGTTCGGAATGGGAAAGTAGACCATTGGAGTCGTGTTGATGGAAGTGTGCAGGGCCATTAATCGCATCCTGCTTCAAAAGACCGTGACTCTGGGCAATGTGCGTGAGATTGTGGATGGCTTTGCATAAATGGGCTTCCCTAACTGCGGAGGGGCGATAGATGGCATGCACATTCCAATTCTGGCACCAGACCACCTAACCACCGAGTACATTAATCCCAAAGGATATTTCTCAATGGTTCTCCAGGCGCTTGTGGATCACCGTGGGCGTTTCACAGACATTAACGCAGGCTGGTCTGGAAAGGTGCATGACGCACGCATCTTTCGGAACACTGGCCTGTTCAAGAAGCTGCAAGAAGGGACTTTCTTCCCGGACCAGAAGATCACCATGGGGAAGTCGAAATGCCCATTGTGATCCTGGGAGACCCCGCTTACCCCTAATGCCGTGGCTCATGAAGCCATACACAGGGCAACTTGACAGCCACAAGGAGCGGTTTAACAACAGGCTGAGCAAGTGCAGAATGACTGTGGAGTGTGCATTTGGCTGTTTAAAATCCCGCTGGCGATGTCTGTATGGGAAGCTGGACATGGCTGATGACAATATTCCTATGCTTATAGCCGCATCTGTATGCTCCATAATATTTGGGAAGGGAAGGGTGAAAGCTTGCTGCAAGCCCCGCCCCCAGGAATCGAGCCGCGCTCCGGCTGGGGTTGCCGGGCTTGGGTCCGGCCCGGAGCCGTGCCGCGGGGGCCGGGCCGGAGCTGCGCCGCGCCGCGGGGGCCGCACCGGGCCGGAGCCGCGCCGCAGGGGCTGGGCCGGGCCCGAGCCGCGCCACGGGGGCCGGGCCGGGCCGGAGCCGCGCCGCGGGGGCCGCGCTGGGCCGGAGCTGCGCCGGACCCGCGCCGCGGGACCCGAGCCGCGCCGGACCCGAGCCGCGCCGCGGGGGCCGGGCCGGACCCGAGCCGGGCCAGAGCCGCTGGGGCCTGCGTGCTCGGCCGGAACCGGGGCCGGACTGGGCCGCGCCTCCCCGGAGCCCTTCTCGCGCCCCCCGCCACCCCAGCTTACCTGGTGCTGCCTGTCCGCCCCTGCTTCTTTTCAGACTTCCCGCGAACCTCTGATTCGGCTGAATCGGCCTAAAGCCGGCCCTAACCGCAGAGGCTCAGCGCCTGGAGGCTGAGTTTGAACAGCCAGAGACCAAGACTATTAGAAGGGCACAGCGCGGGGCCATAAGGATCAGGGATGCTTTGGGGCAGAAATTAGAAACTGAAAGCCACTAATATTTGTTGCTATGCTCAGGATTGCAGTGCTTGTGATGCTAGGAGGTGATTGGTGCACATTATGCAAGAAGGGGCCTTAACATAATTGTATGTTGCTTTGCAGTGCTCTTTTTGCTTTCACTTAATAGAATAAAGATTGCTTTCAAACAAACACAATTCTTTTATTGAAAGACAACAACCAGAGGAGATAGTGAAACAAAAAAATTCATCAGCAGGGAGGGGGATGGGGGAATGGAAGGTCTCACGAGGAGGAGGGGTCTCGGGACGGCTACAGATTTGTGTACGTCCAGGGATCATACCCAACCTTCTCCTTTGGAGTATGATGCAGCGGGTGCTGTACTTCAGCAGGGCCAAACTGCAAATGGATGGGTGTTGAGTGCAGTGGGTATTGGGAGTCCACACTGCTGGACTGTGAGGAGGGAGGAGTGGAATGCTGCGGGTAGAGAGTGGAGCAGGATGTTGATAAGAGTGTGTTGGCGGTGTGTGGGGGGGGAAGGGGCGCATGGGAAAGAGTGTTGTGACAGCAGCTGCAGGGGAGGGCGGGTGCAGAGTTGCTCGGTTTAAAGAGCTAGTATTGCCTGGAGCGTGTCTGCTTGGCACTCCATAACTGTTAAGAGCCGTTCCGTGGCTTCTTTCTGGTGTGCCACGTTCTCCTTTCATTCCCTCTTCTTGCTGTCCCGCCACTCCTTCAATTCCTTTTTCTCAGCAGCGGAGTGCATCATAACCTCATGCATAAAGTCCTCCTTAGTTAGAGTGACCAGATGCCCAATTTTATAGGGACAGTCCCAATTTTGGGGTCTTTTTCTTATATAGGCTCCTATTACCCCCCACCCCGTCCCGATTTTTCACATTTGCTGTCTGGTCACCCTATCCTAGTTTTTCTTGGACGCTTCCTAATTCTTCGCAACCATTCTGCCACCAATAACAAAGAGGGAGGCTGTGCTCCCAAAGTCATCTCTGTGAAGTTTAAATGCAACATTTTACAGAAGTAGTATTGTTTGCAACACAGACAATACTGTTTCAGTGCTTTAAAACACAGCCAGTACTCACACACCTGTCACTAACTGGCTGACCCCCAGGCAAGCACACATAAGCCACAAGACCCCCAAAATGGTGAGTAGCTGCAGGGGCAGGGTAAATCACTATTCCTGGACCCTGCTGTACACTGGACACGTGGCTCTTGGGCACTTGGGGAGAGCCAGCACTGTAGAGTGGGCCTGATAATCATTCCTGTCCCCACACTTTCCACAGGAGGTGATCATTATGGAAGATATCTTGCTGCTGAGGCTGAGCAGGGAATCAAGGGAGGGTCTTCTCCAAGCCTGCGGCTTCTGCCCTGGCCCCTATGTGGCTAGCCTGTGTACAGCAATGGTCCACCCACTCTGCACCCGTGACGGCACAGTGGCGCGGGAAAGTTATCGTTAATGGGGCACGAAACAAAGCAGCTCTGCCGAGGAACCTGTGGGAGCGGATTGCCCAGTGTCTCCACCAGAGTTTCCTGGTGATCTCTGAGGGAGATTCTCATGAAGTGAGGGAGTGTATCAACAGCTGTTCTGCTGCTCAAACTAGGCATGAGGTGGGAGACAAGCCTGCTTTCTGCAACCCTCCTGCCACCAACAACTCGCTTCAGCAATTCCCAAAATCAGATTGACTTACCAAGGGCCTCCTCTCCTGCTTGCGCTTTGCCAAGATCCAACTGCTGTGACTGGCTAGGCTCCTCCAGGGAAGAAAAGAGCTCCTGGCTGCATGCATCTCTGGCCTCCGAATCATCCTCTGCCTCTGGTTCCCCCTCCCCCTCTTCATCCAAGATTGCCTCCTCCTGGCTCGGTCCACTCTTGACTGGCACATGAGCCAACAAAGTATCCACAGGGGCCTTCGCAGTGAAGGTGGGGTCACCACCGAGTATCGTGTCCTGCTCTTTGTAGAACCGGCAGCTCGTGGACGCAGCACTGGAGCGGCGATTGGTAGGCGTTCCGCAGCTCCTTCACTTCGCCCCTGCACTGCAATGTGTCCCGGTCATGGCCCTTTTCTATCATGCACCTAGAAATCTGTCCATAGGTATCATAATTCCAATGGCTGGAACACAGCTGTGACTGCACTGCCTCCTCTCCCCAAATGCTGATGATGTCCAGCAGCTTGGCATTGCTCCAAGTGCGGGATCGCCTGGTGCATGGAGCAGGCATGGCCACCTGGAAAGATGCGCTGTGACCACTGCACACATCACTGAGCAAACAGGAAGGGGACTTTCAAATTTGCAAAGGAAGTATGGGGTGGGGCTGATGGTTGGTCACCGGAGGGCAGGGCAGTAGAGTTCAAACTGATGGCCAGAGAGGTGAGAACAGGCATGGTGGGACAGCTCCCAGAGGCCAATCACAGCGCTGTAATCACCACAGTGTCTACAGTGGCACCGCAGCGCTGTAGCCCCGGCGCAGAAAGCTCTATGCCTCTCGTCGAGGTGGTTTTTTTAGAGTGCTGCATCTGTGCAGTTTCTGCACACTAAGTGGCTTGGCAGTGTGTACACCTCAGGAGTTACAGCGTTTAAAGCTGCTTTACTGCGCACAAACTTGCCAGTGTAGATGGGACCTAAGAGTCACAGGCACTATTTAACTTGCCCCTCTCCCCTATTTAAAGATAGAGCTTATTAGGCTCCATAGAGAGTCTTTTGTTTTGTTAAGTGACCACTAGAGTTGAAATCACTAATAACACTGGTCTACAATTTTTGAGAAGTCGTCTGCTTCAGAGATAAAATGTGCTATTTATTATGTATTTTGATGTGCTGAATTCAAATATGACAATTAAAACAACTGATTGGCTACTGTTTCTAAGATATTTAAGTTTTTACATTTTATGTCTATGTATATTGTGTAGATAGTAGAGTTTTAATCATAAATTGTAAACCTAGGTCTTTTCATGTGTTTATGGTTGCTTTACATGATAATATTTCACCTGTCCTGTTTATGTAACACTTTTTAAAAATCAGCAAAAGGGTTATATAAATAAAATTTATTATGAAACAAAAGGCAAAAAACTACTATGTACATAGTTTAGTCCTATTCAGTGTCTACTCGGCGCTTCTTGGCTTGTCTCTTGTATTCATTAAATGGAGCATCTCTTGTCACTGTCCAGCAATAGTCTGCAAGCATTGATGGGCTCCATTTGCCCTGATAGCGTTTCTCCATTGTTGCAATGTCCTGGTGAAATCGCTCGCCTTGCTCGTCGCTCACTGCTCCGCAGTTCGGTGGGAAAAAAATCTAGATGAGAGTGCAAAAAATGTATCTTTAGTGACATGTTGCAACCAAGGCTTTTGTATGCCTTGAGGAGATTTTCCACCAACAACCTGTAGTTGTCTGCCTTGTTGTTTCTGAGAAAATTTATTGCCACTAACTGGAAGGCTTTCCATGCCGTCTTTTCCTTGCCACGCAGTGCATGGTCAAATGCATCATCTCGAAGAAGTTCACGAATCTGAGGACCAACAAAGACACCTTCCTTTATCTTAGCTTCACTTAACCTTGGAAATTTTCCACGGAGGTACTTGAAAGCTGCTTGTGTTTTGTCAATGGCCTTGACAAAGTTCTTCATCAGACCCAGCTTGATGTGTAAGGGTGGTAACAAAATCTTCCTTGATTCAACAAGTGGTGGATGCTGAACACTTTTCCTCCCAGGCTCCAATGACTGTCGGAGTGGCCAATCTTTCTTGATGTAGTGGGAATCTCTTGCACGACTATCCCATTCGCAGAGAAAACAGCAGTACTTTGTGTATCCAGTCTGCAGACCAAGCAAGAGAGCAACAACCTTCAAATCGCCACAAAGCTGCCACTGATGTTGGTCATAGTTTATGCACCTCAAAAGTTGTTTCATGTTGTCATAGGTTTCCTTCATATGGACTGCATGACCAACTGGAATTGATGGCAAAACATTGCCATTATGCAGTAAAACAGCTTTAAGACTCGTCTTCGATGAATCAATGAACAGTCTCCACTCATCTGGATCGTGAACAATGTTGAGGGCTGCCATCACACCATCCATGTTGTTGCAGGCTACAAGATCACCTTCCATGAAGAAGGATGGGACAAGATCCTTTTGACGGTCATGGAATATGGAAACCCTAACATCACCTGCCAGGAGATTCCACTGCTGTAGTCTGGAGCCCAACAGCTCTGCCTTACTTTTGGGTAGTTCCAAATCCCTGACAAGGTCATTCAGTTCACCTTGTGTTATGAGGTGTGGTTCAGAGGAGGAGGATGGGAGAAAATGGGGGTCCTGTGACATTGATGGTTCAGGACCAGAAGTTTCATCCTCTTCCTCGTCTGACTCAAGTGAGAATGATTCTGGTGCATCAGGAACCGGCAGTCCTTCTCCGTGGGGTACTGGGCGTATAGCTGATGGAATGTTTGGATAATGCACAGTCCACTTTTTCTTCTTTACACACCTTTCCCCACTGGAGGCACCATGCAGAAGTAACAATTGCTGGTATGATCTGTTGGCTCTCTCCAAATCATTGGCACTGCAAAAGGCATAGATTTCCTTTTCCTGTTCAACCACTGGCGAAGATTTGTTGCACAAGTGTTGCAGCATATGTGTGGGGCCCACCTCTTGTCCTGATTCTAATTTTGCAGCCAAAATAAAGGTGTTAGGCTTTCTTAACCATAGTGGTTATACTGCGCTTTTGTGATGCAAAAGTCACTTCACCACAAACATAGCAGAAGTTATCTGCACTGTTCACACAAGTACGAGGCATCTCTGCTCACTTTGGCTAAACAGAAATGTGTCCCTTTGCAAAATCAAACACTGACAAATAAGAGAGCACGACACTGTATGATTTCTAGAGCTGATATAGGGCAATTTGTTCAGCAGAGTGATGTAAGCTTCGTTATGATTGCATCATCCATGACTTCTAGGAATAACATGATGCAATTCATATCATGTATGACGCAATACCAGCTTCAGATTGCATCATTCCTTGTTTTGCCTAAAAAGCAAGTACTGTCCAAACCCAGTCATAGATTTATTCATAGATCCAGTCAAAGATGTATTTTAGTCATTTCTGGTTTAAATTGAGATCCCTTCCCTTTATAACTCACTTATCCTCCGCCATTCCCAAGTCAAGGGTCGTATATACTGACCCAATAGCATATCTTGAAAACTAGAGCCAATCAACAATTTTAAGCATCATTTTCGTTCTCAGTGGCCAGAATTAGTAAAGTTTGACTACATTTATTTCAGAAGCATTTTGGCTGTAGAGCAGTGTAATCAGGTCTGAGTGATTAGATCTGCTGCAGGACAGCATTTCTGTGGAAAAAACAGCCCAGCCTGCACGCGCTGTAAGGTTCCCCCCTTGAGAGCTGAAATCACAGAGAGCTGAGTGGAACCTCAAGAGACCGACTCGCAGAGGACCAGGTTCTGAAACAGCCTCCCACTAGGAGTTGTGAGGCCAAACAACTTACTTAGTTTTAAGAGCGAGCTGGACAAATTTATGAGTGAGATTGTACGACAGGGTTGCTAGTGATCATAGGTGCCGACTTCCTCTCTTCCCCGGGGGGGTGCTTGACCTGCCCCAGGCCCACCCCCACTATACCCCTTTCCCCAAACCGTACCCCTGTCCTGCCTGTTCCCACCCTCGCTCTGCCTCTTCCCGCCCCCTCCCCCGAGCATGCCCCATCCCCACTGCTCCCCCTCCCTCCCGGTGCCTCCTGCATGCCACGGAACATGCAGGAGGCAATGGGAGGAGGGTGAAGAGTTGATCAGTGGGGCCACCGGCAGGTGGGAGGAGCAAGGGCAAGAGGGGAGCTTGGCTGCCAGTGGGTGCAAAGCACCCGCTAATTTTTTCCCGTGGGTGCTCCAGGGTTGGAGCACCCATGGAGTCAGCCCCTATGCTTGTGATAGTAGGGGGCGGGGCTCAGCAGCACTGGAGGGTCCCTTCGGGTTATTGTCTTATGTGCCTACAGCTCATGCTTCAGGGTTTCAGCCACCTTCTGGAGCTTTAAGGGGGATGAGGGTTGGTCTCCTTCCTCTGCATCAGGGATGGCCATGGATGGAGATGGGACATTGGGCAAGGTGGGCCAGGGCTCTGAGGTGGAACTGGGCATTCTCTCTCAGGTGCTTGGCTGGTTGATTCTTGCTCATGTGCTCAGGATCTAAAATGATCACCGTATGTGGGGTCAGGAAGGAATTTTCCCCCAGGTCAGACTGAGAGGGACCTTGGGGATTTTTTTACCTTTCTTTGCAATGTGGGGTATGGGTCACTTGCCAGGATTATCTGAGTCTCTCTCACTTCATCATTTCCCTGCCATTGCAGGAGCCTTCAGCACCCAGTCCCTCCTGTTCTCTGCCTGTGGCACATAATAGTCTTGTCTCCCGTGTGCTGTAATACTTGGGTCTAATTTTGTTTGTTGGGTTTAGTGGGCAGGTGCTGGGGGCCTGTGCTATACAGCAGGTGGTCAGATTAGAGCAGCGGTTCTCAACCATGGATACGCAGAGGTCTTCCAGGGGTACATCAACTCATCTAGATACATGCCTAGTTTTACAACAGGCTACATAAAAAACACTAGTGAAGTCAGTACAAACTAAAATTTCATACGACTTGTTTATACTGCTCTATATACTAAACACTGAAATGTAAGTACAATATTTATAAACCAGTTGATTTATTTTATGATTATATGGTAAAAATGAGAACATAAGCAATTTTTCTGCAATAGTGTGCTGTGATACTTTTGTATTTTTATGTCTGATTTTGTAAGCAAGTAGTTTTTAAGTGAGGCGAAACTTGGGGATATGCAAGACAAATCAGACAACTGAAAGGGGTACAGTAGTCTGAAAAAGTTGAGAGCCACTGAACTAGATGATCTGGTGCCTTCTGGCTTTGAATTCTGACTTTGTTGTCACAGTTGAGAGCAACTGGACCTGTATTTCCCGACTGTGATCCAGGAAGGGCACCCGCTCCCGGGCTTTCAAACTCCCCAACTGTTGCCTTTCTGGGTGGAGACCTATGTCTCTCTCCCTTCTGACTGGGGTTATTTCCAGGCTGCCAGCTCTCTGCCTTCACTGTGTTATTCCCAGCAGAGGCTTGCTTTCTCTTTAGAGAGGGATAAGAGTGACTGTCAATAAATTACCACACTGTACTACTTATGCAAGCCTGTCTTATTCTTAAGGTGAAAGCATTACAAAAAAAACCAAAAACAAATAAATAACAATAAAAGAGCCTACATGCCTGCTAATACGGTTACCACAGCTCACCCCAGTCCTAACATGGTCTCTGGCAACAGCAGTCTTTAAACATCCATGGGGTCTCCTGTGTGGTCACAGATCAGTTCAGAACAAGCACCCAGTCTCATGGGGCTTCAGCAGCCCAGTCCTTCCAACACTTTCGTAAGGATGGGAGGGCCTCCATGGACCAGGAGTCCTATGTTTGCTTCATCAGAAAGAAGGCCCTGAGCCAGTTTAAAACCAGGCTCTTTATCCAAAAATCCTCTTTGTCTATTGGTCCACGGAGAATCTGGTTTGTACTAGTATACATGGACATCTCCAGCGGGTGGCTTCAAAGGGCAGATAATGGAGGAAGTACATTAGCCTCCTCCTGCTACTAAAGAAAATACATACAATGCCACAGTAACACATACTTAATTTCATTTTTAATACAATATACCCCAAAGGTATTAACCCTAACTCAGTAAGATTTAACTTAATTTGATAGAGTTTATTTTAATTCCATAAGGTTTGTTCAAGATCAGGTCAGTCTATCAAGCTGATTTTTTAAAAAGGTTCCAGAGTCAAGGAGTTTCGCAAGGGAGTTCTCCAGGTGAAGGAGGAGCTAATACAGCATCTGTGGGGTAAGTGACTGTCTGTAGTGTGTGTTTGTTTGTGTTTGGGGGTTACTTGCTGTGTGCTGAGCTTGTGTTTGGTTGTTTGAGGGACCGTGTGCTCTGGCTGGCAGTTGGAGGCAGGTTTGAAAGCTCAAAGCCTCTGGTAATTGGCTGAGCCTTAATCAGTGGGCGGGGCATTCACTCAGGCCAGGGCTTTATAAAGCCGCACACAAGCGACCAGGGGCTGCTAACAGGGAGTTTCGCAAGGGAGTTCTCCAGGTGAAGGAGGAGCTAATACAGCATCTGTGGGGTAAGTGACTGTCTGTAGTGTGTGTTTGTTTGTGTTTGGGGGTTACTTGCTGTGTGCTGAGCTTGTGTTTGGTTGTTTGAGGGACCGTGTGCTCTGGCTGGCAGTTGGAGGCAGGTTTGAAAGCTCGAAGCCTCTGGTAATTGGCTGAGCCTTAATCAGTGGGCGGGGCATTCACTCAGGCCAGGGCTTTATAAAGCCGCACACAAGCGACCAGGGGCTGCTAACAGGGAGTTTCGCAAGGGAGTTCTCCAGGTGAAGGAGGAGCTAATACAGCATCTGTGGGGTAAGTGACTGTCTGTAGTGTGTGTTTGTTTGTGTTTGGGGGTTACTTGCTGTGTGCTGAGCTTGTGTTTGGTTGTTTGAGGGACCGTGTGCTCTGGCTGGCAGTTGGAGGCAGGTTTGAAAGCTCGAAGCCTCTGGTAATTGGCTGAGCCTTAATCAGTGGGCGGGGCATTCACTCAGGCCAGGGCTTTATAAAGCCGCACACAAGCGACCAGGGGCTGCTAAAAGGGAGTTTCGCAAGGGAGTTCTCCAGGTGAAGGAGGAGCTAATACAGCATCTGTGGGGTAAGTGACTGTCTGTAGTGTGTGTTTGTTTGTGTTTGGGGGTTACTTGCTGTGTGCTGAGCTTGTGTTTGGTTGTTTGAGGGACCGTGTGCTCTGGCTGGCAGTTGGAGGCAGGTTTGAAAGCTCGAAGCCTCTGGTAATTGGCTGAGCCTTAATCAGTGGGCGGGGCATTCACTCAGGCCAGGGCTTTATAAAGCCGCACACAAGCGACCAGGGAGCTTTGCGACCAGGGGCTGCTAACAGGGAGTTTCGCAAGGGAGTTCTCCAGGTGAAGGAGGAGCTAATACAGCATCTGTGGGGTAAGTGACTGTCTGTAGTGTGTGTTTGTGTTTGGGGGTTACTTGCTGTGTGCTGAGCTTGTGTTTGGTTGTTTGAGGGACCGTGTGCTCTGGCTGGCAGTTGGAGGCAGGTTTGAAAGCTCGAAGCCTCTGGTAATTGGCTGAGCCTTAATCAGTGGGCGGGGCATTCACTCAGGCCAGGGCTTTATAAAGCCGCACACAAGCGACCAGGGGCTGCTAACAGGGAGTTTCGCAAGGGAGTTTAGAAGGGGAGTGTGAAGGGAGTGGGAGTCCCTCGCCAGCCGTAACCCCATCCCCGTGGCCCCCCCCTAAAACCTATAAACCAAACCACATTCCAAAACTCCCTTCTGTAAACCACCCTTTCACTAACTAGGATACAATGCAGGCAGAAGCCCAGCAGCAGAGTGGGGGCTATCCAGTTTATTGCACCAACTGTTGCATGTATGATTACCTGCCCTGTGGGCGGGTGGCGTATGTGTGCAGTTGGTGCAAGGAGCTCCTGGCCCTCAGAGACCATGTACGGACTTTGGAGGCCAGGGTGGCGGGACTGGAGGAGCTGAGAGAGGCAGAGAGGTATGTTGATGAGGCTTTCCGGGACACTGTAGAATTGTCCCACCTCCGCTTAGACAGCACCTGTGCTGTTAAGGAGGAAGAAGGGCCCAGGGAAGTAGAGCAGTCAATGGGAGCAGAGGGAAACTTTCCCGTAGTTGGGACCCTCCTTCCAGATGGTTCTGGGGTTGCCTCTCGCACTGAGGTTGCCTCTCCGGGGGAGGGAACTCCAGTTTCTAGGAAAAGGCAGGTGTTAGTAATGGGAGATTCGATTATTAGAAATGTAGATAGCTGGGTCTGTGATGACCGGGAGAACCGTATGGTGACTTGCCTGCCTGGTGCGAAGGTTGCGGATCTCTCGAGGCATCTAGATAGACTTATGTGTAGTGCTGGGGAGGAGCCGGTGGTCGTGGTACATGTAGGTACCAATGACATAGGGAAGGGTAGGAGAGATGTCCTGGAAGCCAAATTTAGGCTGCTAGGGAAGAGACTGAAATCCAGGACCTCTATGGTGGCATTTTCAGAAATGCTCCCAGTTCCACGCGCAGGGCCAGGTAGGCAGGCAGAGCTTCAGAGTCTCAATGCGTGGATGAGACGATGGTGTAGAGAGGAGGGGTTCACGTTCATTAGGAACTGGGGAAACTTCTGGGATGGGGGGAGCCTATACAGGAGAGATGGGCTCCACCTAAACCAAAGTGGAACCAGACTGCTGGCACTAAACATTAAAAAGGTTGTAGAGCAGTTTTTAAACTAGGAGATGGGGGAAAGCCGACTGCTGCACAGGAGCGTGTGGATCGGACACAGACTTCTCTTAGGGGAGAGTCTGATGATAGAGAATCTCCAGGTTATAGTCAGAAGCAGAGGACTGAAAAGTATAATGTAAGGGCCGGATCAGATGATAAACAGCCACATAAAAAAGAATCTGGCACATCAGAAAAAGGCAGGCTAATAAACAGGGACAAGTTTTTAAAGTGCTTGTACACAAATGCCAGAAGTCTAAATAATAAGATGGGTGAACTAGAGTGCCTTGTGATAAAGGAGGATATAGATATAATAGGCATCACAGAAACCTGGTGGACTGAGAGCAATCAATGGGACACAATCACTCCGGGGTACAAAATATATCGGAAGGACAGAACAGGCCGTGCAGGGGGAGGAGTGGCACTATATGTTAAAGAAAGTGTAGATTCAAATGAAGTAAAAATCTTAAGCGATTCCACAGGTTCCATAGAGTCTCTATGGATAGAAATTTCATGCTCTAGTAAAAATATAACATTAGGGATCTATTATCGACCACCTGACCAGGACAGTAATAGTGATGATGAAATGCTAAGGGAAATTAGAGAGGCTATCAAAATTAAGAACCCAATAATAGTGGGGGATTTCAATTATCCCCATATTGACTGGGAACATTTCACTTCAGGACGAAATGCAGAGATAAAATTTCTCGATACTTTAAATGACTGCTTCATGGAGCAGCTGGTACGGGAACCCACAAGGGGAGAGGCGACTCTAGATTTAATCCTGAGTGGAGCGCAGGAGCTGGTCCAAGAGGTAACTATAGCGGGACCGCTTGGAAATAGTGACCATAATACAATAGCATTCAACATCCCTGTGGTGGGAAGAACACCTCAACTGCCCAACACTGTGGCCTTTAATTTCAAAAGGGGGAACTATACAAAAATGAGGGGGTTAGTTAGACAAAAGTTAAAAGGTTCAGTGACTAAAGTGAAATCCCTGCAAGTTGCGTGGGCCCTTTTTAAAGACACCATAATAGAGGCTCAACTTCAATGTATACCCCAAATTAAGAAAAACAGTAAAAGAACTAAAAAAGAGCCACCGTGGCTTAACAACCATGTAAAAGAAGCAGTGAGAGATAAAAAGACTTCCTTTAAAAAGTGGAAGTCAAATCCTAGTGAGGCAAATAGAAAGGAGCACAAACACTGCCAACTTAAGTGCAAGAGTGTAATAAGAAAAGCCAAAGAGGAGTTTGAAGAACGGCTAGCCAAAAACTCCAAAGGTAATAACAAAATGTTTTTTAAGTACATCAGAAGCAGGAAGCCTGCTAAACAACCAGTGGGGCCCCTTGACGATGAAAATACAAAAGGAGCGCTTAAAGATGATAAAGTCATTGCGGAGAAACTAAATGGATTCTTTGCTTCAGTCTTCACGGCTGAGGATGTTAGGGAGATTCCCAAACCTGAGCTGGCTTTTGTAGGTGACAAATCTGAGGAACTGTCACAGATTGAAGTATCACTAGAGGAGGTTTTGGAATTAATTGATAAACTCAACATTAACAAGTCACCGGGACCAGATGGCATTCACCCAAGAGTTCTGAAAGAACTCAAATGTGAAGTTGCGGAACTATTAACTAAGGTTTGTAACCTGTCCTTTAAATCGGCTTCGGTACCCAATGACTGGAAGTTAGCTAATGTAACGCCAATATTTAAAAAGGGCTCTAGGGGTGATCCTGGCAATTACAGACCGGTAAGTCTAACGTCGGTACCGGGCAAATTAGTTGAAACAATAGTAAAGAACAAAATTGTCAGACACATAGAAAAACATAAACTCTTGAGCAATAGTCAACATGGTTTCTGTAAAGGGAAATCGTGTCTTACTAATCTATTAGAGTTCTTTGAAGGGGTCAACAAACATGTGGACAAGGGGGATCCGGTGGACATAGTGTACTTAGATTTCCAGAAAGCCTTTGACAAGGTCCCTCACCAAAGGCTCTTACGTAAATTAAGCTGTCATGGGATAAAAGGGAAGGTCCTTTCATGGATTGAGAACTGGTTAAAGGACAGGGAACAAAGGGTAGGAATTAATGGTAAATTCTCAGAATGGAGAGGGGTAACTAGTGGTGTTCCCCAAGGGTCAGTCCTAGGACCTATCCTATTCAATTTATTCATAAATGATCTGGAGAAAGGGGTAAACAGTGAGGTGGCAAAGTTTGCAGATGATACTAAACTACTCAAGATAGTTAAGACCAAAGCAGATTGTGAAGAACTTCAAAAAGATCTCACAAAACTAAGTGATTGGGCAACAAAATGGCAAATGAAATTTAATGTGGATAAATGTAAAGTAATGCACATTGGAAAAAATAACCCCAACTATACATACAACATGATGGGGGCTAATTTAGCTACAACGAGTCAGGAAAAAGATCTTGGCGTCATCGTGGATAGTTCTCTAAAGATGTCCACGCAGTGTGCAGAGGCGGTCAAAGAAGCAAACAGGATGTTAGGAATCATTAAAAAGGGGATAGAGAATAAGACTGAGAATATATTATTGCCCTTATATAAATCCATGGTTCGCCCACATCTCGAATACTGTGTACAGATGTGGTCTCCTCACCTCAAAAAAGATATTCTAGCACTAGAAAAGGTTCAGAAAAGAGCAACTAAAATGATTAAGGGTTTAGAGAGGGTCCCATATGAGGAAAGATTAAAGAGGCTAGGACTCTTCAGTTTGGAAAAGAGAAGACTAAGGGGGGACATGATAGAGGTATATAAAATCATGAGTGATGTGGAGAAAGTGGATAAGGAAAAGTTATTTACTTATTCCCATAATACAAGAACTAGGGGTCACCAAAAGAAATTAATAGGCAGCAGGTTTAAAACAAATAAAAGGAAGTTCTTCTTCACGCAGCGCACAGTCAACTTGTGGAACTCCTTACCTGAGGAGGTTGTGAAGGCTAGGACTATAACAATGTTTAAAAGGGGACTGGATAAATTCATGGTGGCTAAGTCCATAAATGGCTATTAGCCAGGATGGGTAAGAATGGTGTCCCTAGCCTCTGTTCGTCAGAGGATGGAGATGGATGGCAGGAGAGAGATCACTTGATCATTGCCTGTTAGGTTCACTCCCTCTGGGGCACCTGGCATTGGCCACTGTCGGTAGACAGATACTGGGCTAGATGGACCTTTGGTCTGACCCAGTACGGCCTTTCTTATGTTCTTATGTAATCCTGGCAATTACAGCCCCTTAAGTCTAACTTCAGTACCATGCAAACTGGCTGAAACTATAGTAAAGAACAGAATTATCAGACACATAGATGAACATGATTTGTGGGGAAGAGTCAACATGGCTTTTGGAAAGGGAAATCATGCCTCACCAATCTATTAGAATTCTTTGAGGAGATCAACAAACATGTGGACAAGGGTGATCCAGTAGATATAGTATACGTGGACTTTCAGAAAGCCTTTCACAAGGTCCCACATCAAAGGCTCGTAAGTAGAGAGTCAAGGGATAAGAGGGAAAGTCCTCTCATGGATCAGTAACTGGTTAAAAGACAGGGAACAAAGGGTAGGAATAGATTGTCAGTTTTCAGAATGGAGAAAGGTAAATAGTGGTGTCTCTTAGGGATCTGTAATGGTACCAGTACTGTTCAACATATTCATAAATTATCTGGAAAAAAGGGTAAATGGTGAGATGGCAAAGTTTGCAGACGACACTAAATTACTCAAGATAGTTAATTCCAAAGCTGACTGAAGAGTTACAAAGGGCTCTCACACAACTGGGCAATAAAATAGCAGATTAAATTCAATATTGATAAATGCAAAGTAATATACATCGGAAAACATAATTCCAACTATAGATATGATATGATGGGGTCTAAATTAGCTGTTGCCACTCAAGAAAGAGATCTTGGAGTCACTGTGGATAGTTCTCTGAAAACATCTGCTCAATGTGCAGGGGCAGTTAAGAAAGCTAACAATGTTAGGAACCACTAGGAAATGGATAGATAATAAGACAGTAAATATCATGATGCCACTATATAACTCCATAGTACTCCCCCACCTTGAATACTGCATGAAGTTCTGGTCACCCCATCTCAAAAAAAAAATATTAGAGTTGGGGGAAAATACAGAAAAGGACAGCAAAAATTATTAGGGGTGTGGAACAGCTTCCATATAAGGGGAGAATAATAAGCCTTGGACTGTTCAGCTTGGAAAAGAGGCAACTAAGAAGGAGAGGTCTATACAGTCATGAATGGTGTGGAGAAAGCAATTAGGGAAGTGTTATTTACCCCTTCGCATAACACAAGAACCAGGGGTCACCCAATGAAATTAACAGGCCACAGGTTTAAAACAAACAAAAGGAAGTACTTCTTCACACAATGCACAGTCAACCTGGTGAACTCATTGCCAGGGGATGTTATGAAGGCCAAAACTAACTGAGTCCAAAAAAATTAGATAAGTTCATGGATGATAAATCCATCAATGGCTATTAGCTAAGATAGTCAGTGATGCAACCACATGATCTGGGTGTCCCTAAACCTCTGACTGCCAGAAGCTGGGACTGGGTGACAGGGGATGGATCACTCAATAATAGCCCTGTTCTGTTCATTCCCCCTGAAGCATCCTCATTGGCCTCTCTTGGAAAACATGATACTGGGTTAGAAGGACCATTGGTCTGATCCAAGATAGCCATTTTTATATTTATCTATGATCATACAGATGTAATACATTTGAAGGAAAGTAGATGCTAGAGGGATATCAAAAGTATCAAAATCTTGTTTATCATGTGTACTCATCCCAGTGAGGTTGCCACCCGCCACTTGCCCACACTAAATCAGATAACCATGTTCTTGAGTAGAGTTGGTCAAAATTGAGTTTTGGTTAACCCAAAAGTATCTGTGAATTTGTGTTGCTTTTGCCAAATAGTTGTAACCAAACTAAAAAAAATGAAAATATTTTGATCTGAGGAGGAGGGCTCCCTCACAACCTTTAGCCCAGTAGTTAACGAACTCACCCAGGACATGAGATTTGGGTTCAATTACCTCCTCTGGGAGATATGGGTCTCCCACAGTCTAGGTGAGATCCCTAACCCCTGGGCTAAACATTGTAAGAAAGGCTATATTCCGTTCCCTGGCCATTTTGTAACTCTTGTCTTCCTTTGCTTTTGTCAAAACGCCTGAAATCAAAATGAAAAGTTTTGAATTGGGTTGAAAAAAAAAAGGTTCATTTTGACCCAACTTGAGATGGTTTTGACTTTTCAATTTGCTGAACATTTTTTAAACACTATTTTTGGTTCCACCTGAAACAGAGTATTTTTTTCAAAATTGTCAGCAAACCAAAAATTCTTCACCCAGCTCTTCTCTTGATATTGATAGTTCTGAATAGTGACACAGAGCAGCAGGAATGTGACTGGTATGGAAAAACAAAATGACTAAAATGTATTGGCTTGTTGACATTAGGGTGGTTTGTATTGACTTAATAAAAATGTGTTCTAAAAGCAATGAAGGTTTGCTGTTTATCTTGAAATGTGAGAGAAAACGTGTCCGTCATGAAGAGAAGCCAAACTCCCCTGCTACTCTGTCTCGGTGAAAGGAAGGCATTGTTTCCAAGTCCTTGCATAATAATCTTGGGATCTAGAATTAGACAAGTGCATGGAAACTTATGCTGGTCTAGAAAGTTCATAAGAGGTTAGAGATCTAAAAGAAAAGCTGAGAGGGCCAAAGGCCTATTTTACCCTGTGATCAGTAGAATTTTTTGCTTAATCCTAGACCCCAAATAAGCGATAGCAGGACAAGTCCCTGTTGATGTGAGAGAGGGCACCTCACCCTACAACCTAACTGGGAGGCAGAATCGCCTGACTTTACTGTGTCATGTATAATCTGAAAACGACTTTGAATTGAGTTACTTGTGAAATTAGTGAATATGAATTTGAAAACCATACATTTCCAGATCTTACTAGGGGCTGGCAGTGAAGTCTTCTTCCCACAGAGTACTCATTTTTTAGCTTTTTCACACACATTTGCTCGCTGGAGTCCATATTCAAGTCCATGTCTCCCACCAAAGACTTCAGCCCCTCCTCCCTAGTGGCCAGATGAGAATGGAGCAACGGAGCTTCTGTGCACCCTGAAGGGTGCTAGGGCAAAGATAGGAAGCCCCAGGCTGGCACAGCTGTGGCAGCAGCAGCCATCCCTCCCCCATATTAGCTCTAGGACTATCCTACACACCCGTGAAGGATGGAACCTTGGAACCCTGGCACAGTTACTCAAGGATGAGTCTGACTCAGCGGCCTCAGCTCGTTTGTGGATGGGGTGGGGCTTCATCCCAGGTTTTGGAATCTCCAGCCTGGAAATGATGGTTGAAAACACACTCAGCTGCCCTTGGGGATCTAGTAGTGCTCTGGATTAAGCCACACAGCGGCCGAGAAGGTGGGTGCGAGTCCTTCTGCCGCTAATGCAGGCGAGGTAATAGGGCCCAGTCTGGGAGAGCTTTACTGAACAGGGTGCTGGATTATTACCCTGTCACAGTCCTCATGTGTCCGGGACTTCCAGTCCCTCATGATATGCTCATGATCATGCAGAAGGCGACTTCTTTCAGAACACAAAAGAATGCTCAACTGCAGCCGTTGTGACTGGGAGTAGAAAAAGATGAATTCCTACTTCTTTCATCCCAGGAAACATAGCACAAAAATTGGGTTGAACCACTAGTGATGATAAAGAAGAAGTTGAAGTCAAATCTTCATTTATTCATCATATGATATTCCACTCTGTTCAAATTCTCTATTCTGTCCTGATCACATGGCAGCCCCATTGCAGGTAGTGCCTCACTCCACTCAACTGTCAGTGTTTTATAAGACAGGCATCTGTAAAAGCTACGTAGAGGTTGACAGAATCCAGAAGTTGCTGTTGTAGAGATGTAAAAATCAAGTCTGTGTATTTTACTTTTTCAGCCGGCTTACCAAACACTTCTTGTCCTCTTCATTTAAGGAGTAAATATAAGTGCCCCAATTAGTCAATTTCTGAACTGAAGTCTTTGTTTCTTCCAGTACGTTTTCAATGGATATCTCTCTGATTGATCCAAGAGTAGCTTCCATTGCTAGACAGAGATCTAGTACTGTTGTAGCAGATGTCTGGATGGCATTGTTTAATGACCGAAGTGGTTTCAACAGTAGACTTACAAGAGAGAATGGTGATTGTCTTCTCTGAAATTAGTAGCAAAAGTAGTCCACCAGCCTCACTACTTAGATCCATCCCATCTCGGTAGATACTTTCCAAAGCCAATAATAATGGTTGCAGTAAATTTAAGACAACAGCCAAGGATTGCTCATGAGAAAGCCAGCGAGTTTTTCAAATTTGACAAATTTGAACTTCAGTCCCAGTGTATCTTCTATATTTTCCAAGACGTTCAGTCCCTTTGGACTCATGCTGAAAAAAGAAAGACATTAAATTTATAGCTTTTTAAATTCCTTTTGAAGATTCTGCAGCTCATGCTAGTACTAGTTGAAGTAGATGGTGTGATGTTGCACTCCATATGCTTTATGAAAATATGCTTATGAATGTGAATATGAATTAACTGGAATATGCTTTATGCAAAAGGTCTCTTGTAAGGTATCATTACAAAGCTTATAATCTATTGAGTGTGTTCATCCTATTTGTTTGCATGTATTATTTCTATGTCTGGAGTTAGGAGAATAAGATATAAACTTGTATTACTGATGTAAACATATTAAGTGGAAGCCATTAAGGGTGCTTCCGAATCAATGAACTGTAAATAGCTCTGTTTACTTGCAAACCTTCCTGTGTAGGTATGGGCCAGCCCATGAAGAATGGAGGCTGGGGTCTCACAGGACAATGTCACATGACACTGGAATCCATCTTAAATCTGGTACTTTTCCATTTAAAGGAGGGGTGGGGACCCAGAGAAACAAAAGATTCCTGCCTTGTGCCAAAGCTAGAAAAGGGGGTGGAGCAGGACAAAGGAGGCTGCCAGTCATGAGAAAGCCCCGGCTTACCATCTGAGATGTCTGCTGGAACTAACAAGGACTGTACCAGGGGAAAGGATTGGGCCCAGACTAGGAAGGAGTCTAGTCTCTGAAAGAAGCTTATTGGAACATCTCTGAGGGTGAGATATTACCTGTAATCAGTTTCTTAATGTATTAGGCTTAGACTTGCATGTTTTTGCTTTATTTTGCTTGGTGACTTACTTTGTTCTGTCCGTTATTACTTGAAACCATTTAAATCCTACTTTTTATACTTAATACAATCACTTTTGTTTATTAATGAACTCAAAGTGATTAATACCTGGGGGAGCAAACAGCTGTGCAAATCTATCAGTGTTATAGAGGGCGGACAATTTATGAATTTACCTGGTATAAGCTTTATACAGAATAAAACAGATTTATTTGGGTTTGGATCCCATTGGGAACTGCATGTCTGGGTACTGGAGAGGTAACCTGATGAACTGTTTTTGGTTAAAGTCTGCAGCTTTGAGGGCGTGGCCCAGACCCTGAGTCTGTGTTGCAGCAGGCTAGCGTGTCTGGCTCAACAAGGCAGGGTTCTGGAGTCCCAAGCTGGCAGGGAAAACGGGCTCAGAGGTAATTTCAGCACATCAGGTGACAGTCCCAAGGGGGTGTCTCTGTGACCGAACCCATCACAGATGGCCTCTGCAGTGTATATAGGAGAGTTTAGTTACACTTTTCTCTGAGCAAAGCTTGTACTCCACCACGTTTTCCAGAGAAGTTTGCAGCTCCATCAAATGCACAAGCAGCCATCTCTTTGGGGTTCAATTTACAAGCATTTAACTCTTCTAAGATGTGGGTTGTCAGAGATACAGCCAATGTGTCTTCTATAACCTGAACATCTAGAAATTCATCTACTGCCCTACCACTGACATCAAGAAAACGTATGCAGTGACTTAATACTACTTAACACCCATTTGCATCGGTTCATTCATCAGCCATGTATGCATATTTTCTGAATGCGGTGAGAGTTCTTCACTTTTTCAACAGCTGAGTCTTTCACTGTTACACTGCATGATTCTAACCAGTCAGTTGAGTTTCTTGCAGAAAGATAGTGAGCATTTGCTGGTCTTGGTCGGAACCAGTGTCCAACTTCAGGATTAACAAATGACAGTGCACTTAACTTTGGTCTCCAGTTTCTGGTGTGTGGCATCTCTTGCTTAAAGAGAAAGTATTGTGTGACAGCCGTGTTTGTTTGAATAAACCGTGTTGTGTCTCCAGCATTTTTAACAGCCTCGTTAAGTACTACTAAAATTGGCTTTGACAATGACTGGTTTATAAGGCTTTCCGTGGGTATGTCTACACTACGGGATTAATCCGAATTTACAGAATTTGAATTTTGGAAACAGATTGTATAAAGTCAAATGTATGCAGCCACACTAAGCACATTAATTCGGCGGTGTGCGTCCATGTACCGGGGCTAGCGTCGATTTCCGGAGCGTTGCACTGTGGGTAGTTATCCCATAGCTATCCCATAGTTCCCGCAGTCTCCCCCGCCCATTGGAATTCTGGGTTGAGATCCCAGTGCCTGATGGGGCAAAAAACATTGTCGCAGGTGGTTCTGGGTACAGCCTCACCCCTCCCTCCATGAAAGCAACGGCAGACAACCGTTTCACGCCTTTTTTCCTGGTTGAACACTGCAGATGCCATACCACGGCAAGCATGGAGCCCGCTCAGCTCAAGACAGCAGTCATGAACATTGTAAACACCTCGCGCATTCTTGTGCAGTTTATGCTGAACCAGGACCAGAAAAACGAGGCGAGGAGGAGGTGGCGACAGCAGCGCAGCGAGAAGAGTGATGAGGACATGGACACGGACACAGAATTCTCTCAAACCGCGGGCCCCGGTGCTTTGGAGATCATGTTGTTAATGGGGCAGGTTCTATCCGTGGAACGCCGATTCTGGGCCCGGGAAACAAGCACAGACTGGTGGGACCGCATAGTGTTGCAGGTGTGGGACGATTCCCAGTGGCTGCGAAACTTTCGCATGCGTAAGGGCACTTTCATGGAACTTTGTGACTTGCTTTCCCCTGCCCTGAAGCGCCAGAATACCAAGATGAGAGCAGCCCTCACAGTTGAGAAGCGAGTGGCGATAGCCCTGTGGAAGCTTGCAACGCCAGACAGCTACCGGTCAGTCAGGAATCAATTTGGAGTGGACAAATCTACTGTTGGGGGCTGCTGTGATGCAAGTGGCCAAAGCAATCACTGAGCTGCTGCTACGAAAGGTAGTGACTCTGGGAAATGTGCAGGTCATAGTGGATGGCTTTGCTGCAATGGTATTCCCTAACTGTGGTGGGGCGATAGATGGAACCCATATCCCTATCTTGGCACTGGAGCACCAGGGTACCCAGTACATAAACCGCAAGGGGTACTTTTCAATGGTGCTGCAAGCATTGGTGGATCACAAGGGACGTTTCACCAACATCAACGTGGGCTGGCCGGGAAGGGTTCATGATGCTCGCGTCTTCAGGAACACTACTCTGTTTAAATGGCTGCAGCAAGGGACTTACTTCCCGGACCAGAAAATAACCGTTGGGGATGTTGAAATGCCAATAGTTATCCTTGGGGACCCAGCCTATCCCTTAATGCCATGGCTCATGAAGCCATTCACAGGCAGCCTGGACAGGAGTCAGGAGCTGTTCAACTACAGGCTGAGCAACTGCAGAATGGTGGTAGAATGTGCATTTGGACGTTTAAAAGGTTGCTGGCGATCGTTACTGACTCGGTCAGACCTCAGCCAAACCAATATCCCCATTGTTATTGCTGCTTGCTGTGTGCTCCACAATCTCTGTGAAAGTAAGGGGGAGACCTTTATGGCAGGGTGGGAGGCTGAGGCAAATTGCCTGGCTGCTGATTACGTGCAGCCAGACACCAGGGCGATTAGAAGAGCACACCAGGAAGCGCTGCACATCAGAGAAGCTTTGAAAACCAGTTTCATGACTGGCCAGGCTACAGTGTGAAATTTCTCTTTGTTTCTCCTTGATGAAAACCCGCCCCCTTTATTGACTCATTCTCTGTAAGGAGCCCACCCTCCCCCTTCGATCACAGCTTGCTTTCAAAGGAAATAAAGTCACTATCGTTTAAAAATCATTTATTCTTTATTAATTGATTATAAAAAGAGGGAGAGAACCCGGGTGGGGTTTGGGAGGAGGATCGGCGGGAAGGAAAAGGCCACTAAAAAAAAGGTTAAAAAAATGACAGCCTTTTGCTTGGGCTGTCCACTGGGGTGGAATGGGAGGGTGCATGGAGCCCCCCCGCATTCTTACACGTCTGGGTGAGGAGGCTATGGAACATGGGGAGGGGGATTATACAGGGGCTGTAGCGCCAGTCTGTGATCCTGCTGCCATTCCTGAAGCTCCACCAGACGCCAGAGCATGTCTGTTTGCTCACGCAGCAGCCCCAGCGTTGCATCCTGCCTCCTCTGATCTTCCTGCCGCCACCTCTCATCTCGAGCGTCTCTCCTCTCCTCACGTTGGTCCCTCCTGTCCTCACGTTCACTGGCATCTTTCCTATACTTTGAAACCGTGTCCTTCCACTCATTCAGATGAGCTCTTTCACTGCGGGTGGATTCCATGTTTTCCGCGAACATCTCGTCTCACGTCCTTTTTTTCCCGACGCCTTATCTGAGATAGCCTTCGGGACGGAGGAGGGAGGCTTGAAAAATTTGCAGCTGCTGGAGGGAGGGAAAAAAGGAGAGAATTTTTTAAAAAGATACATTTTACAAAACAATGCTTATACTCTTTCACAGTGAACAACACTATTCACATTACATAGCACATGTGATTTCTGTGCAAGGTCGCATTTTGCCTCGTAAATATTGAGTGCCTGTGGCTTTGCTGCTAGAGATCACAGACGCAGGTCCGGGCAACAGAATTCGGCTTGCATGCGGCCATGGTAAGCCATTGTCTTTCGGCTTCTGCGCCCTCCTTTCCCACATACCAAGCAAAGCCTGTTGAGTGCTGCGGTTTTCCTGTTAACCTTCAGCAGCAGCAAACAAACTACCCCCCCCCCCCATCCAATTCTCTGGATGATCGCTTTATCCCTCCCCCCACTGCGTGGCTGGTATCAGGGAAGATCCCTGCTAGCGAAACGTGAAAAGCTCAGGGCCAATTCCACCCCCTCCCCCCCGCGCTTGGCTAACTGCAGGGAAGGATTTCTTTTCAACCACAGGCAAACAGCTCAGTAGGAACGGCCACCTCTGTCCCCTTAATTAAATTCCCATATTTCAACCAGGTTACCATGAGCGATATCACTCTCCTGAGGATTACACAGCGAGATAAAGAACGGATGTTGCTTGAATGCCAGCAAACACCGGGACCATACGCTGCCAGGCTTTGTCATGCAATGATACCAGATTACTTGCTACTAGCATGGCGTGGTCAAGTGTCCTACCATGGAGGACAGAATAAGGCTGCACTGCCCAGAAACCTTCTGCAAAGGCTTTTGGAGTACCTCCAGGAGAGCTTCATGGAGATGTCCCTGGAGGATTTCCGCTCCATCCCCAGACACGTTAACAGATTCTTCCAGTAGCTGTACTGGCCGCGAATGCATCCCAAGTCCTCAGGGCAAATTAATCATTAAAAAACGCTTGCTTTTAAACCATGTTTTATATTTTAAAAGGTAAACTCACCTGAGGTCCCTTCCATGGGGTCATGGTCTTGGGAGGGTACTTCAGTCAGGCTGAGAAAAAGATCCTGGTTGTTGGGGAGAACGGAGTGCTGTATGCTCTCCGCAAGCTCGTCCTCCTCTTCCCCGTCCGCAGAATGGCTGATGAGATTACCCCCGCCTCGGAATCCACGGTCAGAGGTGGGGTAGTGGTGGCGGCCCCCCCTAGAATTGCATGTAGCTCAGTGTAGAAGCGGCATGTCCGCGGCTCTGACCCGGAGCGACCGTTTGCCTCCTTTGTTTTTTGATAGGCTTGTCTGAGCTCCTTGACTTTCACGCGGCACTGATCTGAGTCCCTATTGTGGCCTCTCTCCATCATGCCCTTGGAGATTTTTTCAAAAGTTTTGGCATTTTGTCTTTTAGAACGAAGTTCTGCTAGCACTGAATCCTCTCCCCATATACCGATCAGATCCAGTACCTCCCGTACGGTCCATGCTGGTGCTCTTTTTCGATTATCGGCCTGCATGGTTACCTGTGCTGATGAGCTCTCTGTGGTCACCTGTGCTCTCCACGCTGGGCAAACAGGAAATAAAATTCAAATGTTCACGGGGCTTTTCCTGTCTACCTGGCCAGTGCATCCGAGTTCAGATTGCTGCCCAGAGCGGTCACAATGGTTCACTGTGGGATAGCTCCCGGAGGCCAATACCATCGAATTGCGGCCACACTAACCCTAATTCGAAATGGCAATATTGATTTTGGTGCTACTCCGCTCGTCGGGGAGGAGTACAGAAATAGATTTTAAGAGCCCTTTATTTCGAAATAAATGGCTTCGTTGTGTGGACGGGTGCAGGGTTAATTCGATTTAACGCTGCTAAATTAGAATTAAACTCATCGTGTACACCAGGCCTGTATGTCAATACAGTCCAGAGGATTGGTGTTTTGCAGCCTTTTCACATAGTTTGTCAGCATTGGCTTTGCTGATCAGTCTGGCAAGCCAAGCTCCTCCACTTTTACTATAGAAATCCATGGTATGCTCACCTTTTGAATACTGCATACAGTTCTGGTCGCCCCCTCTCAAAAAAGATATACTGGAGTTGGAAAAGATAAAGAGAAGGGCAACTAAAATGATTAGGGGTATAGAACAGTTTCTATATAAGGAGAGATTTAAAAGGCTAACTTTTCAGCTTGGAAAAAAGAGGACTAAGAGGGGATATGATAGAGGTCTATAAAATCTTGACTGGTGAGGAGAAAGGGAATAAGCTCCTTCACATAACACAAGAACTAGGCGTCACCCAATCAAATTAATAGGCATCAGGTTTAAAACAAACAAAAGGAAGTACTTCTTCACACAACACAGTCAACCCATGAAACTTTTTGCCAGGGGTTGTTGTGAAGGCCAAAACTATAACAGGGTTCAAAAAAGAACTAGATAAGTTCATGGCGGATATGTCCATCAATGGCTATTAACCATGCTTTGAGAGCCTCTGCTTGCCAGAAGCTGTGAGTGGATGACAGGGGATGGATCACTCGATAATTGCCCTGTTCTGTTAATTCCCTTTGAAGCACCTGGCACTGGCCTCTGTCAGAAGACAGGATACTGGGCTAGATGGACCATTGGTCTGACCCAATATAGCCATTCTTATGTAAAAATTGATTATAATATGATAAAAATATTACAGAAACTGCCCAAGATAACCTCTCGAGATAGTAACGTGAGATAATGACCTTGGCATATAATGCGTTTTAAAAATCTTGGCCTACTAAGAAATGTATATTTATGTAAAGTATCAGAGGGGTAGCCGTGTTAGTCTGGATCTATAAAAAGCAACAGAGTCCTGTGGCACCTTTAAGACTAACAGATGTATTGGAGCATAAGCTTTCGTGGGTGAATACCCACTTCGTCAGATGCATGTGTGTCCGACGAAGTGGGTATTCACCCACGAAAGCTTATGCTCCAATACATCTGTTAGTCTTAAAGGTGCCACAGGACTCTGTTATATTTATGTAAGTTTCTCAGTCACAAATCTAGCATTCTGGAGCAAAGTCACTAAAACGTAGTCCCACAAACATTTCTCTTTAGTGCCCCTCCTTTCTCCCTCTACCGCACCCCATTCATAGTTGTTGTCCTTGGTCAGTGAAGGCCCAGACCCAGTTCAGAGCTGCTTTCACATGAGTTCACCTCCCACCCTGGGAGGGTGCGGGAGAGAAGGGACCTTGCTCATTCCTCCAGCTGCTCGCCACTCTCCAGCCACTCACTCTGTCTGCTGTTGTTTGTTGTGCCACCATTCACTCCACTGACGATGGCCCTGCTCTGTCACCCTCTGCTGCCACTGTCCTAAGTTTCCTGTAAGCTGCGCGGCTGTGCAGCAACCTATTTAGCGCTATGCAGGCACTTAGGGAACCCGCCCTGGGACCTGCCGCGGTCAGAGGAGGGACACCCCTCCTCCAGCCCCAACTCACCCTGCCCAGGCATGGGAAAAATTTGAGGGAAAACTGTGTTCCCGATAAGCTGTGCACTTGAGCAGCCGCACAGGAGAAATTTAAGTGCTGCCCAGCCAATTAAGAGAAGGGTGACCAGACAGCTCGCTGTGCAGGGATGGGAGGAGGGTGCTGATGTCAGCGTGTCCCCCTTTCCCCAGCCCCTGTAGCCCATCTCTGCAGAGTAGGGGAGAGGCAGGGGACAGAGCCTGGCTCAGGACTCAGAGCTCCTGCAGGGAAGGGTGAGGGGTTGAGTGCCTTTCTTAAAGAGACAGTTCACTGTTTCAGAGATTTCCCCAGCAGCCAGCTCACAGTCTCTCTCTGTCACACACACACACTCTCTCTTTCTCCCCCTCCCTCTGTCCATGTACCCTAATCTCTGCAGAGTGGGGGAGGGGAGACAACAGGGCTCAGGCCAGAGCAGGCGAGCTTTCAGTGAGTGTCTTAAAGAGACAGTGCAGGGCATCTCAGAAACTTTCCCAGCAGCCAGCACAGACGATGTCTGCATCTCACCCACAGTCTCTGTGACAGTCGCACACACTCTCTGTCACAACACAGCCTGTGTCAGTGTCACACACTCTGTGTCACTCACACACACTGTCTCTATGTCACACCTCCCAACACATACTTGTATTATTGTTGTTGATACTTCTCGTTACCTCTTGCAATGCACATATATTCTCTGTAATTTTATTCTTTCAAAGTGTGTTATTTTAGTGTTTTGACTGGTCTATGCATGTCAATTTTTATTTCTCTTGCACTTAAATTTAATTCTTTGAGTAGTGAGTTCTAAAATGCCTAATCTGTCTTGGCTGGAGTAATTATCCCCATTTAATGTTTAAAAAAAAATGTATATTATATCTAGGTTTTTTGTTTCTACTGGTGGCGCACAACCGCACATACCTCGCTGCACATAACATTTATTCCAGACATGGATGGAAAAAATTAGAGGGGACATTCACCCTGACCGTTAGAAAGCTTTTTCTCATTTCCAGCCTGAATTTTTTCATGACTAGTTTATATCCATTTGTTCTTGTCCTAACAGTCCTTTAGCTTAACTAGCTCTTCACCCTTCCTGGTGTTTACCCCCAATGTGTTTAGAGAGAGCAATGAGATCCCCTTCCAGCCACCATTTTGCTAAGCTAAACAAGCCAAGCTCTTCCAGTCTCTTCTCATAAGATAGGCCCCTCCATTTTCCTGATCATCCTATTATCTCGTCTCTGCACCTGTTCCAGTTTTGAGTTTATCATTCTTGAACATGGGTGACCACAACTGTACACAGTATTCCAAATTAGGTCTTACCAGTACCTTGTACAATAGCATTAATACTTCTCTATCTTCACTGGAAATGCCTTGCCTGATACATCCTAGGATCGCATTTGCCTTTTTTGCAGCCATGGCTCATAGTCATCCTGTGGTTAACCAACACATCCAGGTCTCTCTCCTCTTCTGTCATTTCCAAGTGACGAGTCTCCAGCTTGTAGTAGAAATTCTTACTGTCAGACTTTAAGTGCTTTGCACACTTAGTGTTATAGAATTTCATCCCATGTGTATTACTCCAGTGTTCACAATCATCCAGATCTTCCTGTATAATATTCCGATCCTCCTCAGTATTCATGATGCCTCCCAACTTTCTATCATCAGCAAATTTCATTAGCACATTCTTACTAACTGGGGAAAAAGACAGACCTGACACTGTAAGAGAGTGGTCCTGCTGGGTTCTGGGAAGTGGGCAGGCACAAACCCACCCATGGCTAAAGGCTCCTCCCCCAGCCTAAAGGGAGGATCTACTCAACCTGGGACACAAATCAGTACAGGGGACAACAAAAGAAAAAACAGGGATAGGTGTGACGGTCAAAGGGTCAAAATTAGGGAACCTGATGGGTACACAGAGCAGAGAGCCCCAGACAGGGCCCACTGCTCCTTGAATGTGTCAAGGGAGCCAGTGGATGTGGCTCAGAGGAACTGTGCCTGGATACGTGAATGGAGAGAGGAATAGAAGTAGGCCCCACAATTGCAGAGAACCCTTCAACAAAGAATGTAGTTGTTTTTTTTTTTAAATCACAGAAAACTAGGATCCCTGATCACTACTAATCATTTTAGGGAAGTAGGAGTGAAGCCCACTGGAGCAGAAATTGGTGGAGGGAAGGAAGGAAAAGAAGAATAGCAAGAGGCAACAGCATCTCTTACAGTAACAGGCCATTGTGACTCCTCTTGGCCATCTGCACTTTATGGCCACGCTCCCGCCCCTGCATCCCAGACAATGACCTCTAGCTATAGATCAGCTCAGACCCCATCAGCAGAGGCAGTTTATTGTTGAAACACAAATGAAAGACACCCCCCATGTGACACTACAGAATACAAAAGACACAGAAAGCTCTGAAACCCACCCTGCCCAGAGAGTTTATCTTGGCACATTACCTATTCCCCTGCCTCCCCCCGCCAACCACACACTGCACATCTACTGCTCTGCTTGCAGACTGGAAGGATGGATATATTTGACATTTTTGCTAAGAGATATAAGTTGCAGTGTTTGCTAAAGGAACTGAAACCACCAGAGGAGTGGCCCGCCAACAGCATGGACACCCACTTCCTCAGCCAGTCAGCTCCCAAGAGAAGTTTTCTTCCCACAAAGCGACCTTTGGCCAGAGAGATTCTGCAGCTGCAAAATGTAGGCGTTCTACATGCACAGCTGGGAATGAGAGAGAGATTAAGGGGTACAGGAGTATTTGACAGCTGCATGAATCTGTCTGCACAAAATCACTGAATTCAACATGCTCATTTGCATTTTATCAATTTCCTCTGGAGTCACCCTGGAGCCATGCACTGAAGGCAGGGATATTGCATTGCAGAAACAAGCTGAAGTCCTGTCACCAATAAGAAGTAATGAAGAAATCAGATGCCTGACAGTCAACTCTGGCACAGCCGTACAATCTTCTCCAGGTCAGCTCCCTACCAGCCTTCTGCAGTTAGGTCAGAGTTTCGCCCTTTGTTACCTGCCAAAGGAGAGCACAGCCTGCAGTCACCAAGGGCTAATCAGTGTGCCCACTCAGGGAAAGTTAATGAGCTCCCGTACACTGGGAACTGGGTAAAAGTCATCCCTCGCAGCAAGGCTGGGAAGGGCAGGAGTCCTCCCCAGGCCAGTGTCACCAATTCACCAAGATCTCAGTTCTCTCTCCAGCCGTGTTGGCCAAAACCAATGCCCCAATGTAAGTACTGCTGGGATGCCCATCAGAGCGTAGAGGGCAGGAGCTCCAACACTATTGTTCAGGAGAAAGACCTGCAACACCACCCCACGGTAACAACTAACGGAGCAGGGCTCTGTGTGGGAGTCCCACACATCCCCCCACTTTGTAAAGAGCAGATTAGCTGGCGGGTGGTGCAGGGCACAGCGTTACTGCCTAGCTGGGGGGGTGGGGAGGATAGCAGGGCAATACGCACTGGAGATGGGGTAAAAGCCGCAGGGGGGCTTGAACAGCAAGGCCCCGGCTGTCCCTGAGCTGCTAAGCGTGGGCTGAGCCCTGCACCGAGCTACTCGCAGGGCAACCCCTCCTCCCACGCCGGGGCTGTCCCCTGGTGCCACCTCCCCTGCTCTACCCCTCACCCTGGCCTCGATGTACTCGATCCGTCGCTCCAGCGCGGTCAGCTTCTCGTTAAGGGTGGCGAGCCGGGAGCGGCAGGACATGTCTGCGGGAAGAAGGGTCGGGTCAGGGGCTGCACCGGGCTCAGGCCCCGCGGTACCCGGCCAGGACAGGTGCCCCCCGCCCCTCGGGGAGCTCCGACCCCAGAACCCGCCCGAACAGAGCGCGGCGGCCGGTAGGGCCAGGGTGGGGTGGAGCCGGGCCTGGGAGGATGGAGTCTAGAGCCGGGCCGGAGGGTCGAACTGGGGTGGGTGGCTGGGGACGAAGGTGGAGCCGGCCCGGACCTTACTGGGGGGATGGAGTCGAGGGGTGAAGGTGGAGCCGGGCCAAGTCTGGGGGTAGAGCCGGCCGGGGGAACCGGAGGGAGGAGGCGGACCGAGCCGGGCCTGAGGGAGGAGCCGGGCTGGGCGCGCACGCACCGAAGGAGTTGAGGAAATCCGCGATCTTCTTGATGGAGCTGGTGATCACTTCGATGTACTCGCGGTTGGCCCAGTCCTGGTGGATCTCGCGCTGCACCGGATCTTCTTGCAGCGACATGGCCGCCGCAGTCACCCCGCGCCCAGCCCCACCCTCCGCGGCGCCGCCGCCGCCGCCAGCGCGCCCAGCCCCCTGCCGCACTGCGCATGTGCAAGGCACGGATCACCAAGGGGCCTGGAGGCACGGAGAACGGCTTCCCGTACAGGACGGAGCCCCGCCCAAGTTGCCGACCCCAAGTGCCAGGCAACACCAGCCGGGCAGTGCGGCGCTCCCGCTTTCCCGTTGTTAGGAGACCCCACCGACTCCCAGCCCAGGATCCTGTCCCGCGCGCGGCTCCGTGTGTCTAGTACCCATCCCTGCTCCCTTCACCTATCAGCCTCGATCCTTCTCGGCCCGAGTGCGCAGGCGTGAGAACGGTAGTGGGTACAGGCGGCGTAAATAGCTCCCGGGCTTTTATAGCGCCGCTTCCCGGCAGCCCTTTCGCCAACTGCGCTGATTGGCTCAGGTGGCGGCGGCGCGCCCGCGCTGTGCTGTTCTCCTGTGAGCGCGCACGTCCTGCCCCGCCTGTTGCCGTTCGCTGCTGCTGCAGCTCGGGGGGCCCGTAGAGCAGGAAGCGGCGTTAGCGAGGCGAGACCGAGTCGGGCCTGCAGGTACCGGGCGTGGACTGGGCCTGCTTTCCCCTCGTGCTCCGGGGCTGGCGCCTTTCGGCCGCATCCCGGCGCGCCCCTCCCCCCTTCTGCGGTGCGAGAGTGCAGGGTCCTGGGGACAGGACCCCCGGGATGCCCCACCCTGGTGGGAAACCGGGGGCGAAGGGGGTGTGTGAGACCCGTGGGCGGGGTATGGGGAGTTACAGGGGCAGAAATCGTTGTCTTGTCTTCCTACGAGCCTAGTGGGTGATACCTCAGGGGTGGGCAGGGGTCGCTCTCTGCTTTTCGCCCCCGGGCTCTGGGATGTGCCAGTGTCATGGGTGAGAGCTGGATCTGTGGAATCGTGAATAGGATGGGGAGGTGTCCATGTGCTAATTCGCTATTAAAATTCGTGACCCCTTATGGGAAAGTTTGAGGGCTCACTAGTCTGATTCTTCTCTGTTCCAGGCTAAACAGCTATAGTTTCAGTTTTTGCTTTAGGTCCAGTTTAATAGTAATCGTATGTTAAATTTCTCTGGATTTCTGTTTTTGTTGAAGAAAGGGTGACATCTCTGAAGGGGCTTGGTAGTGAGAATATTTTTCAAATATGGATCTTGTGTACATACAGAAGTTGTACTGGTTTAACTTTGTGTGGGGATCAGCCTTTAGTAAACTACTTTGAGCGTGTCCTTTACTTAAAGAAAACAGGCATGAAAGCCATAATAGGATTCTTTATGAGCACAGGGACATTTAGGAGATGGTGGTGGTGGTGGTTCTGTATCCTTGAGTAAATGTTTTTCGCGTGTTGGGGTATATATTTGCTGTAATTACACAGTGAGTTAACTGTGAAAATTGCTATTTCAGTGGGTGTAAGAAGTTGGTTTCTTGTGTTAGTACTGTGTTTGCTACACAGATAATTTTATTTCATAGTGTGTATATAACTGGCATATGTTAGGTTTTTGTAGCAGGTCCTAGTTAAGCTCACAAAGACATTTAAGTGTGTATTGCTATCACAGAGTTCAGTTTTAAATACAATTGAATTTTAAAGGTGCAGGGAAGCACTGTCAGCTGCAAATGGCATAACAGCCTTACATTAAATATAGCTGAAAATTGATTGCTGCTCAATATGTCCTTTGATTATTAATCATTTCTTCCAGTGCGAGATGAAAGTAAGTGAGAAACTTCAAGCCTTTAGTACAGTGGCTAGAGCAATGAGTTTTGTCATGGAAGATACACCTCTACCCCGATATAACGCGACCCGATATAACACGAATTCTGATCTAATGCGGTAAAGTAATGCTCTGGGTGGGCGGGGCTGCGCACTCCGGCGGATCAAAGCAAGTCAATATAACGCGGTTTCACCTATAACACGGTAAGATTTTTTGGCTCCCGAGGACAGCGTTGTATCGAGGTAGAGGTGTATTTGAAAGTACTGTTGCTCAGTCAGAGTAAATTTTGATTATAAAGGATCAGATTTATCAACATTTGACATATCTATAATGTCTTAATTTTTTTCACTCTATTCCCAGCTCTTGTTTTTCTTCTAGGACTTCTCTTCCCTGACACCCTCCACAATAAGTAGGTAGATATGTGAGGAGCAGTGGGGGTCTCTTCAGATCCATTAAGCCTCACCTTCTCATATTGCAAGTCATGAAGGCTTCAGGAAAAACTAGATTACTCACAAAAATCTAGCTATGGGATGAAAGGCTTATTTCTAATATAGAGCAGATAAAACATTATCTGGTGTTTAGATAATCTAAATGACATAGGTTTTTAAAAGATAAAACTGTGTAGTCTTACTTTTTGACTCTCAAAAATACCCAAACTTGAAGATGATAATACTTAAGATGTGTAACAACTTAATACCCAAGTTTTCCATGACTCAAATTACCAGCCTGTACTTTGGAAGTACAATGTTTACTTGTTGAGACCAGTGTCAAGTCTGTACCTCCCTGGAAGGACCCTGCTTGGAAATTTTTGCTGTTTTTCTGCAGGTGAGCTGATCTGTTGTAGCAAACTCCACCCCCTTTCTGACAGTCACCAGAGCACTAGCATTTTAGATTGAAACTCTTAATTCTGGAGCATAATGGCAGTTCTGACTTGGGCTGAGATATAAAAAAATTAGAACAGTCAACATTTCATTTCAGGAAGTTTTCATGGGAATGCTTAATAGGGTGTTCAACTAAACAAAGTAAATCTTGCATTATCCCCCATAGCTCATCAAACCCAAGCTCTTGCAGATTGCCATATGGAGTGAGTGCCAAAGGCAGGGACCCTGTGCTGAAGAAACAGACAATTAAAAACACCCCCAACTGATCTTAATGACCATCAGGGTGTAGGACTAGCAACTGCACTTCAGATAACCTGGTCTCTGATCATTCCAGGGCTTAAAGGGTGCTTTGGCATCAACTGAAACAAAAAATGGCAAAAATGAACTCTTCCCCCTCCCTTCTCACTTGCTCTGGCCTCCCTGCCTGTCTCTCAACCTTTTTATCTTCAGCTCCCCTCTTATCTGTTTCCTCAAACCATTTACACGTCTCCAAATCCTGCCAATTTTTCCTTGACATAATTTCTAGAATCTGCCCAAGCCCTGACTTTCTCATTTTGACTACTGCAGTGTCTTCCTCTCTACCTGGCCGCAAGGAGAGTTGAAACAATTGCAGCAAGCCAGACATTTCTTGAGAAATAGTTCTCGCTGCTTTCTGCATCAAGTCCATATCTCGCTTTTGGATGCAAAAACATCTTTGCACTGAGACAAGTTCAGGATCTGTCAAACCTGTGTACTAACTTTATCACTATACAAGTCAGAAATCTGCACCCTCTGACAGGCAGACTTGGAGCAGCTAGAGACATTCCATATGCGCTGTCCGTGCCAAATCCTGAGCATAAAGTGGTTTGAGAGACAAGGTGGGTGATGTAATATCTTTTATGGGACCAACTCACCAACAGAAGTTGGTCCCATAAAAGATATTAATTCACCCACCATGTGTCTTGAACAGGGGTAGGCAACCTATGGCACGCGTGCCGAAGGCGGCGCGCAAGCTGATTTTCAGGGTCCTGGCCACCGGTCCGGGGGGCTCTGCATTTTAATTTAATTTTAAATGAAGCTTCTTAAACATTTTAAAACCTTATTTACTTTACTTTACAACAATAGTTTAGTTATATATTATAGACTTATAGAAAGAGACCTTCTAAAAACATTAAAATGTATAACTGGCACGCGAAACCTTAAATTAGAGTGAATAAATGAAGACTCGGCACACCCCTTCTGAAAGGTTGTCAACCCCTGGTCTTGAATATCAGGGGACCAATGCGGCTACAACAACACTTCATATGTAAAGTGGTTTGCAAGATTGACATTTTGCAGAAAATCAAAGATCTGGCTTTCCTTCACTCACTCATTATATTCAAAAGTGACGTTGCTTGCTCTTTGGCCATGTTGCCAGGATGGAACACCCCAGCTCTCAAACTCTCCATTGACTTTGCCTACTGCGCTGACCACAGTAAGTCCCTCTTCAAATCTTTCAAGCTTTCCTTTACCTTCTATGTTAAATTTAAGCATCTTGTTCTCTGCAAAGCTTTATAACAACCTGGATGCTCTTATCTTCCCCATCCACTTGGCCTGAGACATGCTTCTCTATCCCTTAGGGCTTGTTTAAAGTTTTTGTTTTTTTTACCTATAGTTAATTATCAGATTATTTGAGGTAGTTAACGTATTTGTAAAGGTTAGTCTGGACCTCCTCTAAAACTTTGTTCCAAGATTCAAACATCTGTAGCTTGCTCTAGTCTAGCAGTATGTCTACACTCTGATCAGGATGCATGATTGCAACACATGTAAGCATCTCCAAGCTAGCCAACTTTCTGAAAATAGCAGTGTAGCTGTGGAGGCACCAGCTTTTAAGAATGTGTGCTTCTCCCCCTCCCCCCTTTAGGTTAAGTTATTTAGGTTTATAAGTAATTGCTTTTAAACTAAAATAAAAGCCTGGTGCCACTTTCTTTTATAAGAGAAGCCTTTAATGTCCACTCACGCTAGTCTGTGAGCCACTTCGTCTGCAGCTCCTTATTCCTAAACACCTCCCCTTTCTTAAGTCAGCCTGCCATGTCTTCTCTCTCCTCTTCCAAGTCCCTCGTTAAAATACACTTTTTCAAAAGGTCTTTTGACCTTCAACTCATTAAAGTAGTACTAACAAAGTAGGTGACTGAAAATCTTTACCAGAAGGGTGAAAAAATAAATCTCAGAACCAGTGGCATATTTGGAACTTTTCTTCTCAGTCATGCTGTTTTCCATTCCCTTTTCTATTCAATCGTGCTGTTACCAACCCCCCTTTCTGCATTTATACACTTTTTTTAGTAAGGTCTGGTTTACACACAATTTTTATACCAATGTAATTATTTCAGTTAGGGGGTATTGTTAATAGTTATACTGGTAAAATCCCTCAAGTGGATGCAGTTTTATTAATATAAAGGTGCCTGATACTAGTACAGCTCCTTTCCCATATGGAAATAACTGTCAGTATAAAACACTTCTTTAGTGATGTTACTGTATCCACTCTGGGTGGGGTGGGGCATGGGGGGGCTTGCGCAGCTTTCACTATACCAGTATAGTATGCAGACAATAGTGCAAGATTGAGAGCTTTTTTTTTCCATGCCTTTCTCTAAAGCCCCAACCACACTGCTGCTGTACCAAAAACAGATAAGATCATTGCTACCACTTTGGATTGAATCTGGAAATGAACAGGCAGCTGTTGCAGATACTTGAGCAGTTCAATCCACTGCTGTGATAGGTGCCCTGACAAACCTAAAATAAATAGCTGCAGCATTCTTCAATAACTGAAGCTTCTGTGTGGTCTTCTAGCGTAGCCTTAAATAGAGTGCATTGCAGTACTTTAACCTGGAGGTGACAATGGTCTAGATAAAGGTTGTGAAGTTTCTATTAGAAAGGAATAGCTGTCTTGGCTGGCTGTAGCTGATGAACCGTCCCACATACCATCACAACTACTTGAGGATCCAATAAGAGATAGCTACAATCAATTTTAGTGGAAGCTAATCATGCTCCTTCAGTAATGGTGCTGACACCACTTCTTCCTGTTCTCTGCTGATCAACAAATATCACATCAGACTTATCTGGGTTGAGTTGTAGCCTGTTTACTTAAATCTAAACATCTTTCCCAATCAGAGGCAGAGTAATGACATCACAGAGTCTGGGTGCAGTGAAGGGTGGTTTTGAGATGATCAGTTACCATAACAAGGAGCACTTCATAGATATGAAGACAGATAAATAGGATAACCAGTTGGAATAATGTACCAAGAGTCACAGTGGAGTCTCTATCACTGACCATTTTTAAATCAAGATTAGATATTTTTTAAGAAGAGATGTCCTAGGATTTTTTTGGGGGGGAGAGGGAAGTCATGGCTTATGTATACAGAAGGTCAGACTAGACGATAACACTGGTCCCTTTTGGGCTTGGAATCTATGAATCAGCTGCTTAACATTGCCTTCTGGAAATTCTAATATTTAATATATGGAGATATCCTATCTCCTAGAACTGGAAGGGACCCTGAAAGGTCATCAAGTCCAGCCCCCTGCCTTCACTAGCAGGACCAAGTACTGATTTTGCCCCAGATCCCTAAGTGGCCCCCTCAAGGATTGAACTCACAACCCTGGGTTTAGCAGGCCAATGCTCAAACCACTGAGCTATCCCTCCCCACTCTCTGTGGGGACGGAGCAAACTCATTGAAGGACCATTCAAGATACCCCAGCTGAGTCATCTATGTACTTCAAAACCTGCCAATTTCCAAGTATAACTGTAAGTGAGATACTTATACCATTGCTAGATGGTCAGCCACCTTTTGCCTTGTGTATAGTCTGAATTCCGTAATCAGGTTTGAAATCAGACTGAAAAGGATAAAAGAAATCACTAGAATATGGTTATATCATTTTGGCTTTTTTCCACATACACAACAGAAATATTTATTGAATGCTTCACGGATGTCCTCTTAAAGAACTCTTAGCTATCATCTGTTAAAAGATTCCTCAAAGGACTGGTTAATGACTTTTCATAGATTAGAAAAGCGCTCTTGCTGTCGTATCTCATTGTGGCGCTGACAAAGTTAATTGGTTCATTTTTGAACCTCTGGTTGAGGGCTCTTTATTCTACCTGTTGCTAAAGAGAACTTTTTGAGAAGGGTGAGTGACTTACAGCCTTTCACAACTGATCCTTCTTTCACTATATGTATCACAGGGATAAAGTTAGAGAGACAGGGTGGGTGAGGTAATATTTTATTGGTCCAACTTTTGTTGGTGAGAGAGACAAGCTTTCAAAGCTTTTCTTCAGCATTGTGTAGCTTGGAAGCTTGTCTCTCTCTCTCTCTCCAACAAAAGTTGCTCCAATAAAAGATGTTACTTCACCCATCTTGACCTCTAATATCTTGAAGTCAACATGTCTACAACACCACTGCATACAACAATGGAAGATATAGGGATAAAGTTGTCTTGCATCATTGTCCAACATTTTTACCTAAAGTAGTGTCAGTTTTGCCTAAACCAGACAGTTAATCTCCTAGTTCTCGTAGTGTCCTCTGCACTATGGGTTGCTCCAGTCAGTGTAGCTTGGGCAGTGGAACGTAAACAAGCAATGCCCACTGAGACACTCATGTCCTCCCCTCAGTGTTGGAGCACACACTGAGGGCAGGATATAAGAGAGGGCTTGGTGCTCTGACTGCCTCAATTCCCCCACCACACACCCCCTACCCCCGCCGCAGCATTGGTCCCAGGAAGTGGGGGCGGTGGGCAGGGAGTCTGAATATGCAGAGTTCATCTCGAAGAACTCTGGTTACAGGTAAGTAACTATCATTTTTCCTCCAAAACCTTTCTCTTTTATGAGGAAGAAACAAGGCTCCATACCCTAGTTTTTAAGTGTGCTTTGAGTTTTTACTGATTAGTGTAAATGACTTCCTGAAAGCCTTAGTCTTAATCCCAAAAGATTACGTAAAATGTAAGGGGAATACCATTTCCACGGACAGTTTATTGAAATGGACTATGTTATTGGTTTGGTTTGGGGAGGTTGTCGGTGCCTGAGGTTTTTATGAATTTACGGTTAAGATGGCATTGATAGCAACCCTCTAATGTTTCCATCATAGAAACCTAGAGAACTGCTATCTGGAGTTCTGTATGCACATTTATGCAGCACCGTTTTCTCAATTTGGCATCTCAATCTGATGCTTGCTTTAGGCAAACGGTTCTCTAGTCCTTGTTTAGAATTAGAAATCCTCAGCCCACTTCCCGGGGGATTGTACTGCTAGCTGTACTCCTACAAAAAGAATATTCAGAGGCTGCCTGGAAGGAAGGCTAATTACCATGGTAACTAGGTCGAAAGTGTTACCTTTGCATATTCATAATATCCAGGCACCTTCCCCTCTTCCACAGACTTCTAACCTTATGGGACTCTGCAGTTTAGCAGAAGAATTGGGTTGGGTGGGGGACTTCATGACTTCTTGTAATCTTGCCTCTGAACTTTTAGTGCTATGAGGGGATACGCATGTGGTCCAGACAGGCACTGCTTTTCCAGAAGCTCAATGTTGCTGCAGTGGGAAGTGTCATTCTACAAATGTGAATACAAAAATTCAATTGTCTCCAAGAACCACAGTGACTGTTAAATAGCCTCTTCTCCTATGGGTCTGTCTGCTCTCTTCTCTCCCAGCAAGAGAAGATAAGTACCAGAAAGTAGGAGGAGGTCAAAGGAGTTGAGGTGATGCATCTAAAAGGTTTATCCTCAAGTCCTTGTCTGTAATGCAGGTGTACTAGTAGTGTCAGGGATGAGAGTAACAAGGTGGGTGAAGTGACCTGAAGAAGAGCTTTGTGTAGTTTGAAAGCTTGTCTCTCTCACCAGCAGAAGTTGGTCCAATAAACGATATTCTTACTTCATCCACCTTGTGTCTCTAATATCCTGGGACCGACACATCTACAACTGTACTGCATACAGGGATCAAAGTAGAAAGAAAGAATGCAGACTTTTTTCTCCTTACTTGAATGCAAATCTAATAAAAGCACTTCACTTCACACACATTAGTGAATGTGCACAACTTCCCTGTAACTACATCAATATTAACCTAATTTTGCTTAATATGATCTTAGTTTCAATGGTATTACATGAAGTGCTCTCAAAAGTTGCCAGGAAGGACATACATTATATAAAACTGGTCAACACCAGTTTGTTGAATAGTATTATCATTAATTTGATATGCACAGTCCATGTGTGACACTGTGCAAGGTATGGAAAGGCACAGAACCAGGGGGTTCACAGTTTTGCTTCTGCTAGTGTTTGCAGTGCTTGTCGAGCCACCCAACAGCAGCTTCATCAGCACAATGAAGGGCTCTAAGGCCACCATGAAATCTAGTCAGTTGACACTCTTCTACAACATGCGTCATTGACTGATGAAGGCCACAGGGACAGAGTGGGTCGTCGTGCAGACCCAATGTTTAGAGGTTGGCTATGCATATTCCTTGGCCAGTTTGGAGCCTGTTCAGCAGAGTCCAAAGGTGACGTGGCAGGTCAAATCCAGGAAGTTGAACGGCTGAATCAGCAACAAGGAAACCATTCCTAATGTCTTTATCCAACCACTCACTGCGCCATAGGGTTGCTGCTGATAGATTCAGATCTGGCAGTTGAAACCACAATGGACACCTCAAAGTAAGTTGTGCTCTGGGGTGACTGAAAATGTTCATGTGCAGTGGGAGACCTGAGTAGGCAAGTAGCTTTTCCACCAATCTGGCTGTAGACTCTCTGCGATGAATGTGGAGGGGCTGTGTTGTTCAGAACTGGTAGCCGTGGGAAAGGAGTGAGATGCAGGGTACCTGTGTTGATATACATGATCGAGTTCAATTTGACGTCAACCAATTTAGTGTGAGGCGAATGATACCACACAGGGGCACAGTATTCCACTGAGGAATAGCACTGTGCCAGAGCCAATGTGCAAAGTCTGTGCACCTGTGTCCCATGTCAAACCAGCTAATTAGTTGATTAGATTATTGCTGGCCTGACTTTTTTAGATGGTCATGGAAAGTCAAAGAGCAGTCCAGTTTGACAAGGTAGACTGGTTTTGCCTCGTGTTTCAGTTGTTTTCCATTGAGGAAGATGTTTAACTCATATTTAGTGCTTACATTGTGGAGGTGGAAGACACTCAAAACTGTCTTAGTCACAGTTGGTTGGCGCCTCCAACTGCTATAGTAGTCTGCCATCTTGACCAAGATGTTCTCCAGTCAGTGAAAGAGCATGACTAGGATGTCATCGGCATAGATAAATTTGCGTGACAGTCAGTGGCAGGACATTTGTGCATAGACTAAACACAGGGTGGATGCAAACACAGAGCCTTGGGATAAGCAGTTGGATTGCCTTCTCAATGCATTGTTCTGTCTCCCACATGTACCCAAAAATGCCTGTCACAAAGTAGAAATTCAGCAATGTCCACCAACCATGCTGGGAGAGCTTTTGACAGTTTTACCAGAAGACCAGCATGCCATACTTTATCATAGGCTGCTGTCAGGTTCAAGGAAACAGCTCCTGTCTTCAAGTTCCATTGAAACCTGTTTTCTTAAATTGGGAGAGATAGACTGAGTGATGGTATAAACTAGACTTTTGTAATGTCTTGGACTTAGTACCGTGCAGCATTCTGATTTTTAAACAATAGTGCTGTACAATATCAATAAAGCACACATTTAAACAGATTAACAACTGGCTGACTGATTCCTCTCAAAAAGTCAGTGGGGAATTATAGTTGAAAAAGGAGTTAGTGGGGATCTGCAGGGATTAGTTCTTGTAGGGCTGCACTATTCAATATTTTTTTTTATCAATTATAAGTAAATATAAAATCACTGCTGAAAAAACTTATGGATGACAAAAAGACTGGAGTGGTAAATGACTGCTCTGTAATGACTGCCCAAAGAATGCAGGTATTATTACAAGAATGGAGCATTGGCTCCAAAACTTTATTGGTTCACATATCACCTTCTTAAAAAGTTGTTGTGAAGTGAATGGATGGAACATCAAGCTTATGTACCACCAGTGGTACACATACCGCAGTTTGGGAACTCCTGGAATGGAGTACTGTATCCTGGAAAGAAGTGACCCTGAAAACGGGGTCCTAATGGACAAACATCTCCATGTGGGCTCTCAATGCGATGCTGTGGCAAAAAGGACTAATATGATCCTTGGATGTATAAACAAAAGTAGTGAGGTGGGAGTAGGGAGGTGATTTTTACCTCTGTATGAGGCATTGGTGTGATTGATACTGCAATACTGCATTCTGTTCTTGTGTCAACATTTGTAAAAGGGATGTTGGGGGGGAAAAAGATGTGCAGAGAAGAACCAAAAAAAACTATCTGAGGACGGAAAAGGTGCTTTACAGTGAGAGGCTTAAATCTGTTTAGCATATCGGAAAGAGGATCAAGAGGTGATTTGATTACTGTATAAGTACTTTCACAGACAGAAAATACCAAGAACTAATGGATTCTTTTAGAAAATAGAAAGGGCATGAAAAGAACCAATGGCTGGAAATTAAAGGCAGAAAATTCAAATTAGAAGTAAGACGAACATTTACCAGTGAGTGTGATTTAGCCAGTGGAACAGACTACCAAAGGAAGTGGTGGATTTGCCATATCGTGAAGTCTTCAAATCAAGACTGGAAGCCTTTCTGGAAGAGATGCTTTAGTCAATCACAAGTTACTGAGCTCAATACAAGAGTAACTGGTTGCAATTCAGTGGCCCAGTCTGACACCAGGTATAATACTGATGATCTAAAGGTCCTTTCTTGCTGAACAATCTATGAATGCTGACACTTACCCAGAGAAGAAATTGAAGTCAGTGCAGACTGTGGAGCGTAGGCGTGAAATCCTGTCTGTGAGAAGCACTACTAAGGAAGTGGTCCCTTATATTCTGCATTATATGAAGCTTCAGAATGCTGGTTAGGTATAACCACAAGTAGGGTGCATGGCAGTAATGCAGTCTGAAGGAGCTGCCTTGTGAGGTCCATATCCAGAAGAAGAGGTCTCCATCTCGTAACCAGGTGAAGAGGAAAAAGCATTTTGGCTGCTGCTGCTGCTTGATCTAAAAGCAGCAGGGACCCTAGGTTGTGCACTTCACTGACAAAAGGTGTAAAACCCCTCTATATGGGAACAGATATCAACTCTTGTTATCTCCTCTGAATGCTTTCCCCAGCTCACCAGCACTATCTGTATTGAGCCTCAACCAGCTAGCCGTCATCCAAGCTGTAGTCTCAAACACTGAGCTGAGACTACACCATCCACATCTGATTTGGAAAGAAAAAAGTGTAAATGACATATTGATGTCAGCAGCCTGTACTACCTCATTATCTTGCCTGACAGCCTCCTATTCTCCTTGTCCTTCTAATATAAGCTCAAGGAGATATTCAATTAAATGTGTAACTAAACTTTGGAACTCACTGCCACAAGTGGTTTTTAAAGCCAAAAATTTAGCATGATTCAAAGAAGGATTGGACATATATACACGATAACAAAAATGTCCAGAGTTGTTGCAAACAGAAATTTGGAAGGGATATAAACCCTCATTGTTCAGGGCTTAAACAAACCTCTACCTATATGGATTGGTTGGGAAACTTTTGGGAGGGGGCAGAATATCTCATAAATACATTCTGTGGCGTTTGTTCACTATCCTCTGAAGCATCAGGTACTGGTCACTGTCAGAGATGGGATACTGTACTAGATGGACCATGGGTCTGATCCAGTCTGGCGATTCCTATGTTACATATACACTGAATGGGAAGGGTTACAAAATAGAACTTTGTGGTGTCCTCTACAAGAAAAAAGAGGAGCAAATGTTCAGCACAACATCCTGGGTTCTTTCTTGCTGCCTAGTAGCAGTGAGAGCAGAAATTTAGAGTGATGTGACTAAGATGCTAACAAATAGGCAAACTCATTAAAATCTGCTTCGATACTTGAGCATAGCAAGTGATATACCCATCTTTATAAAAAAAAAACAAAAAACACCCTATTGTTGGTCTAGTTGTCAAGATGATTTCAAAATAGAATAATACACCTACATAGGAACAAACCAGCAAAACATCTATAAAGGAAAATAGTGCCTCTTTAGTCTACTACAGATCTTTGAACTTGTCCAAAAAAAGAATGGATAAAGGATAACTGGTTGTTCTAAGGGCTTGGCTACACTTGCAAGTTAGTGCACAATAAAGGAGCCCCGTGTGCGCTAACTCACTCCCCGTCCACACTGACAAGGCACGTAGAGCGCTCTGACTCCACGGCTAGAGCACTCCTGGTACTCCACCTCGGCGAGTAGAATAACGTTTGAGTGCCCCAGTGTCAGTGTGTACGAGGTGTTGCATTACTGCGCTCTGATTGACCTCTGGAAACGTCTCATAATCCCCTTAAGTCAAGTGGCCACTCTTGTCATTGTTTTGAACTCCTGTAGGAATGTGGAAATGCCCTTTCAAAGCTCCGTGTCTGACAGCCGGCATGCAAGCCATTACTGTGGAATGCTCTGTGTGTGTGAGAGAGAGAGAGGCGGGGGGGAGGGGAGTCTGCTGCTGTCGGAACTTGCAAGACAGCATGCTGACGTGCTCTCAACCCCCCAAAAACCCACCTTCTCTCCCCCCACATACACACAACACACTCCCTGTCACGCTCCACCACCACCCCATTTGAAAAGCACGTTGCAGCCACTTGCATGCTGGGATAGCTACCACAACGCACTGCTCTCTGTGGCCGTTGCAAGCGTTGCTAATGTGGCCACGCCAGTGTGCTGTCAGCTGTCAGTGTGGACAGACTACAGCGCTTTCCCTACTGCGCTCTACGAAGGCTGGTTTAACTCAAAGCGCTTTACATCTGCAAGTGTAGCCATGCCCTAACTTACTTGGACTTTCACAAAGCCTTTGACAGAGTTCCTCACAAGAGGCTAGTAGGCTCATAAGTAAGTTCTGTCATGGATTAGAAACTGGCCAAGAGACTGAAAACAAAGAACCAGAATAGTCCATTTTCAACATGGCCAAAGGCTAACAGCAGGGAGCTGCAAAGTTCTGTACTAAGACTGCTGTTGACTGTTCGCTTTTTCCAGAGACAAAGTGGGTGAGGCAATATTTCATTGGAAGAAGAGTTCTGTGAAACTTGAAAGCCCCCCCCCCTCTCTCCAACAGAAGTGGGGTCCAATAAAAGATATTACTTCATCCACCTTCTCTCTCTTTCATATCCTGGGAGCAACACAGCTACAACACCACTGTATACACCTTTTCCAGATCATTTAATGTATTAAAGTGGCAAAACTTGCAGATGGCAAAGACTAGAGAAAACTTCAGGTAGAAAGAACTGAACAGGTATCTGGGACACAGAATGAAAAATGAAGTTAACTGTGGACAAATGCACAGTAATACCTGATGGAAGGAATAATTTGATCTACTCAGACACCCCACTGGCTTCTAAATTAACTGTCATTTAGGCCATGAGCTATTGTAGTCAACTCAATGAAAACATTTGAACAATTTGCAGCAGTGGTCAGGAAAAATACATCCCAACACTTTTCTTTCTATCTAATTATATATACTATAAATATTTTAATGCCAATATATAAATTGGTGGTACACCATTAAATGGAATATTTTTTTTTCAGTGGTCATCACCTGTCTCAGAAAGACTATAGAAGATATTGAGCTCCGAGATAGGCAACAAAAATTATTAGAGGCATGAAAAGACAAAATCCTTATGAAGAGACTGAAAATTTGTATTAAGTTTACAAAAGAAGCAAATGACTGTGATAGAGAGATTCATTATTTTGTATAGTATAGAGAAGATAAATTGTGTGCCACGTATTCCCCTGCCCATAATACCACAATAAAGGGATAATAAATTTTCATTTGAAAGGCAGCAAATGTAATCAATTTTACATCAATGATTAACCTGTGGAACAGATTGCCAGTTGGGGTATGTCAACGCAGCAATTTGAGCCTGGGCTCAAGCCTAACTCCCCCTTGCGTCCTGTGACAGACCCAGACCAGTGGGGTACAGGAGTCTGGTAGAGGGCAAATATACTGGTCACTGGATGAGTAGTTTTCTGTTCCCTGAGTGACCAGAGCAGGGGCTGCACTAGAGTAATCAGGAACCTGCTAGAACCAGTTAAGGCAGGCAGGCTAATTAGGACACCTGGAGCCAATTAAGAAGAAGCTGCTAGAATCAATTAAGGCAGGCTAATCAGGGCACCTGGGTTTTAAAAAGGAGCTCACTTCAGTTTGTGGTGTGAGTGTGAGGAGCTGGGAGCAAGAGGTGCAAGGAGCTGAGAGGGTGTGCTGCTGGAGGACTGAGGAGCACAAGCGTTATCAGACACCAGGAGGAAGGTCCTGTGGTGAGAATAAGGAAGGTGTTTGGAGGAGGCCATGGGGAAGTAGCCCAGGGAGTTGTAGCTGTCATGTAGCTGTTACAGGAGGCACTCTAGACAGCTGCAGTCCACAGGGCCCTGGGCTGGAACCCGGAGTAGAGGGCGGGTCCGGGTTCCCCCCAAACCTCCCAATTGACCTGGACTGGGGGTTCTTCCAGAGGGGAAGGTCTCTGGGCTGCTCCCCAACCCACATGGTGAATCTCTGAGACAAGAAAATCCGCCAATAAGCGCAGGACCCACCAAGATAGAGGAGGAACATTGTCACAGTCCGCACACCCATTGTGTTAACCTAGGGTCCGAGACTGTGTTAACCTGGGACATAGGGTCCAAGCCTATAGCTTTCCTGTGTGCACACAGCTTTGGCTTGACTCTGGTCCTGAAAATCCTCCGGATGTATTCTAGAGTTCCTAGGGGCAGAGGAGCAGCACTCCAGGCAGCCAGCGCAGCGGCCAGAGGTGCCATTACTGGCTGGCCGAGGGTGCTCCCTGTTCCTGCTCCTCTTGTGGTGATGGCAGCTCCTGTTCCAGCTCCTTTTTGCTGTTGTGTGGAGCTCGGTCGGAGCAGGGAGCAAAGCTGACAGGTGGGAGGCAGCTCCCTGCTGCTGGGATGTAGGGGGTTATCCCTCCCTCAGCAGCACTGAGCTGGGAGCTCTCCTGCTACCCCTCCCTGCAGGACAGTGCTTGGTCACCGTCCTCCTCTCTGGCCCTTACTCCTGGGCCGTCCTTCCCATCCCTGGGGCTGCATGTGCAGGGGCACCCAGGCTGTGTGCACTGTCAAGACAGTGAGTGGGAGCCAGCCCCAAAACTTCCCCACAGCCCTCCATGGATCTCTTATGTCTACCTCCTGGCATGTGGCGGGGCAGATATAAGGGATCCCGAGGGGTGCTGGAACACACTGCACCCCACGCCCTGGGGATGCACTTCACTGCTCTGCAACTAGCAGCAGCCAGGCTGGAGGTGTGTGTGTGTGTGCGCACGTTTTTCCTCTGAAACCTGCATTTTATGTCAAACTTCAAAACAGATAAAAATAAATAAATAAAACCAAACAAACGCTTCCATTCAATGTCCCATTTTAAAAATTAAGAATCACAAAAAGTTTTAATTTTCATAGTTTGACAGCCCTGGAGCCTGATGCCTAGTTACCCTCAGAACAGGTGCACGTGGGCATTTTCCTGCCAATGTGACTCAGTCTAGAGGGGGAGAACCCAATTCTCAGATTAGATGGTAGTTCAGTATAAAGCCTTCTCAAACTGCAGTCATTCTACTGGGACAGCTATCAAAGGAGCTCATTATGCAGTGTGTGTCCTCCTTATGGGAACTTGAGTCCCATCAGTAGTACCATCACAGTTACGAAAAAGGGTGGGCAGTAGAGTTTTCCTTCAGTGCAACACATTCATAGGGCTAGAGTATTGACGCTGGGGTGTGTGGTAGGTACTCTGGGATAAGGTTACTTTGACTTGGGTCTGTGCACCACAGTGTGGATGCTAGAGCCCTAGGTTCAAGCACAGTTCAGAAAATCCTTAACCTAGAGTTAAAATGCTGTGTAGATGCTCAAACCCAGGGTTTTCTGATGCAGGTCCGCTGACTTGAGTCCCTCAAGACTAGGCTTACACTGCTGTGTAGACCTACCCTTGATGTCACTGGGATCAAGAGATTGGCTAGGGGTGTGTGTGTATATCTATATCTATGTATAGGCAATGAGAATATCCACAGTTAAATTAGCTTGGATTAAAAATAAACAAAGAGATATAAACTTGAAGTTTGTAAGCCAACTTCCATTAGTTATGAAATTTCCCCAACAGGCCGTTTATTCCATTATTGTCCATTATGTTGCACCTTCCTCTGAAGCAGTCTGGTGCAGGGCACTGTGAGAGACAGGACACTATACTGAATGTACCTTGTCTCTAATCTGGTTTGGCAATTCCTGTGTTTCCGGCCTCCTTTGCTAGTGTTATGCTTCCAATATAACTGCTATGGAAGCTACAATACAGTTATATTGGAAAGCTGCTCCTCAGTTATTACTTCATTCATTTTTTCCCCACTCTTGGTATCATTTCCCTAATATTGAGTAAAATTCTGTGGTCAAGTATTGAAAATCAGGCAAGATATCTTTAAGTTCTGAAAAACAAAGCGTCTTGCTGCTGCCGTAATATGTTACCCTTTTAAAAATGGTTGTTCGTCCAATATTATTGTGGTGGTGCAGCAGGTCTTTGGGTTGTTGGTATTGGAAAGTACCTATTCTTCCTAAGGGCTTGGCTACACTTGCGAGTTACAGCGCATGAAAGGAGCCCCAGGTGCACTAGCTCACTACCCATTCACACTGGCAAGGCACGTAGAACGCTCTGACTCCACGGCTAGAGCACTCCTAGTACTCCATCTCGGCGAGTAGAATAACGTTTGATGCGCCCCCGCTGGAGTGCCTCAGCATCAGTGTGAACGAGGTGTTGCATTACTGCGCTCTGATCAGCCTCTGGAAATGTCCCATAATCCCCTTAAGTCAAGTGGCCACTCTTGTCATTGTTTTGGATATGCCCTTTGAAAACGCCGTTTGACAGCCGGCATGCTTATCTGCTCCGAGACAAAGCAACCATTACTGTGGAATGCTGTGTGAGAGAGAGAGGCGGGGGGGGGGGGGGGAGGTCTGCTTCTGTCTGAACTTAAAAGACAGCATGCTGACATGCTCTCAGCCCCCCAAAAACCCACTCTCTCCCCCCCTCCCTGTCACACCCTATCCCACCCCCTCCCCGTTAGAAAAGCACGTTGCAGCCACTTGCATGCTGGGATAGCTACCACAATGCACTGCTTTCTGTGGCTGTTGCAAGAGCTGCTAATGTGCCACGCCAGTGCGCTGTCAGTGTGGACAGACTACAGCGCTTTCCCTACTGCGCTCTACGAAGGCTGATTTAACTCAAAGTGCTCTATATCTGCAAGTGTAGCCATGCCCTAAAAATCTGCTGGGCAGTGCGTGTAATTTCTATTTCTGCAAATGAGCCCAAAATCAGACCCTGCAAAGGGTCTATTGAAACATTCACTGTAGGATCACAAACCAGTTTACTGTATAACTTGGCTGCATGTCTCTTTCTAACATTGAGATTAACAAAAGAGAGGGTTTTTAGGAGAGGGTTTCCTGCTTGTGCACATTATAGTTAGCTTCTAACCATTGGTTTTCTTTTTAAAAGTTTAAAAAAGGAAACTTCTGAAACTGCTTTTTGTTTGAGAACATTAAGATTGATCTTTGATCAATTTTGAAAACCTCAGTGAACCCTTATTCATATTTCATTGAACTTTCAGCATAGACACTTTCAGCAGTAGAAGTGGAGAAGGCAGGATATGCATTGATTCATGAGGTCTCTGGTAATGGCTGATGACATTCAAAGCAGAGTGGAGGTGGCAGCTGCAAAATGGATTAGTTAGTGAAAGGAAAGCAGAGTGAGCTGTCCTACACTCATTACTGTAATAGTTGAGAAGCCAAGCGAATTCTTCACATCCAAAAGTAGCATGCCACTCTGGGTGCTAGCTGAATTGTATGTTGTAACTCAGGATTTGCCTAGATAGAAAAAATGATTGTGTGTGGATCAGGGTAAGTTAAAATGTGTTAGCTAACCCAACCTAACCTTGATCTTTTCCCCCAGTCTAGACAAACTGAGTGGAAACCATCTCACTGACTAATGTCAGAAACATCCAGAATATTATTTTTTACCCTGTTGCTTTAAAGAAGAATGTATTTTTAAAAAAGCCTCAGAATCAGTAATGAAAAGATGACCGAGTTATTCAATAAGCATTATGGTTATCAAAATAGCATATGTTAAAATATATGGGCTTTTAAATATCTTATCCAAACAATGAGAAATTAGCAAGTATGGTACATTTGTGTTATGACTGAGTATCTGTTTGAAATGAGAGCTGAGACCGCAGGGTTTCCAGCAACTGTCTGTGGAAAAACTATATCAGAAGGCTGTACACATTGTATAGGAGTAGGAAATATCACCAAATGTTATTGAAACTAACTTTGAAATAACTGCTTTTTGTTGGCAGATATGTCTCCTGGGACTAAACTTGTCTCCTAACTTCTAAATCCAGTTTCTAACAATTATATTTGGAGAAGCAATCTTGTTTATTTAGATGTATCCAAGTAGCACGTTTGAGGGAGGCAAGGGAAGAGAAAATAGGAAGAACTTATTTTTATAAAAATTGTCTCAATATTCACTTTATGATATGGCCATTAAACAGCAGGAGATTTAATCATAACTTTCTGATTTTTGTAGTTTGATTTTTATTCTGATGTGTAGCTTCAGAGGAGCAGCCCAACCCAGGAAGTGATGAGATGAGTCAGTTATCCTGTGGTCCCCGCTAGTTCAGAAAAGAAGCTATTCTCAAGGGCCCTGCGTCCCCTGAGGCATAAAGGAGCTGGTCGCATGCTTGCTCAGGCTGGATTGATTTAAATCATTTTATCTCAGTCCAATTCTAATAATTTAAATCAGTGAGTGGAAAATTTGGATTTAAAGAAAGCTTAATTGTTTTGTTTGCGCTTCTTCATTACCTTCCTAAAGAAAATACCAATTTATGATTACCACAAAATATAGCCTTTATACTAGATCTGGTATGCCTTTATGCTAACCAGAAGAATACACTGTAACTATACACATTTATTTATGTAATTACAGTGTTATAGTGATTAAAATGTTCAAATTCTTAATGCTACATTTTTCAATAGATTAGAAAATGATGACTGTTGTACAGTATTTCTTGTTTAATAGGTTGCACATAAAGCATTATGCTAAAAGAATACAACTTAAAAATTGTAGGGCCAAAAACTGAAAACCTTATTTCTGCCAACTTGCATGTCCAACCTGTGCACTTACTGAGGCCAGGGTCCTGTGGAAAAAACAGAATGTGATCCTGCAATTAAAGACTATATTGTAATGGGTCAGAATTACAGTTGTGCAGGCAGCCATAATTCTTTCATTTTCCAACTTTTGAGAGTTTGACTTTGCAACCGAGAGTTATTTTAGCATAGTTTGTCTATGTAACTTCTGGTTTTTTTTTTTAAAAGAAAAAGGTAAACTGTTGTGCAACTGTAACAACCACCTTCTTCCACATCCTGAATCACCATCAGGGCTTGAACCCCAAACTGTCAGCTCCACAGTACAGGCTGCTACTTCTTGAGCTACAGGATTTAATTATATTAGCTGGCAGCAGGGAAAGGGTATTTTGCCAGAAGAGGGGATGGGAGTCTGGCCTCTCCTGCCTCCAAAATGGGAGGAGCTCCTGCCCCAGAGCAAGATTGGCCACTGAGTCCAAGGAGTATTTAGGAGGTGCCAGACCTACAGCATATCTCTCTCTCACTGCATGGGACTTTTCCAGGCTCCTACCCTATGTGGTGCTCCCAAGGGGATTGAGGGTAAATGTGCCACTGAAGCAATGTGCTGGATCAGAAGGCTAACAGGGTGAGGGGCTTCCCCCTGCTACAACTCCTGTCAGCTTCCATGTTTTCCCAATGTAGTACAGTGTGTGTTGCTGCTGCTGGTCTGGTGACAGGCCTCAAAATGTTCATTTTGGAAGGTTGTCAGATTTTTTTCTGAGGAACGGAAGTGAAAGAAGGCAAATGGCATTTTTTAGCCCTTCGTGTGTCAGCCAAATCTAGAATTTCATGGGGCAAAGAAAAGACACTTCTGTAGTCTGAAGGTGTTCCCTCTGGCTAATATCAAAAGCCTGCTGCAAACAGTACTGGTGTGAGAGCTTTTTAAAGGAAAATGTAGCAAGAATCCTTTGTAATGGAAAGTATTAGGCAACCTAAATAGAGTGGCTGATACCAGCTCCCCCGCAATAAAAGATTTACTTATCATTTGTGACAACCTGAATTTGAGTGAAAGTTGAATTCAGTTTAGCACAAACATTTTAAAAAATGTTGTTACCTTAAATGTGTGGATACATTTAAAAAAGTTTATCAAAACATGTTTCACATCTACAGCTAACAGATTTACTAAACAAAGGAAGCTTTATGTGTAATCATTGAATTCATAGATTCTATTGTGATCATCTAGTCTGACCTCCTATATAGCACAGACTATAGAACTTCTGAAAATTATAACTAAAGCATATCTTTTATAATAACATCCTATCTTGATTTAAAAATTCAGTGGTGGAAAATCCACCACAACACTGGTAAATTGTTCCAACGGTTAATTATTCTCATTGTTAAAAACGTAGGCCTTATTTCCGGTCTGAATTTGTCTAGCTTCAACTTCTAGCCATTGGATTTTGTTAATTCCTTTCTCTGCCAGATTGAAGAGCCTATTGTTAAATATTGTGAGCACCAGAACTGGACACAGAGTGGTTTCACCAGTGCCAAGTATAAAGGTAAAACAGCCTCTCTACTCCTACTGTTTTTGCAGCTCACGATTGCATTAGCTCTTTTGGCCGTAGTGTCACACTGGGAGCTCATGTTCATGGATAATCCACCATGACCCCCAAAATTCTTTCATAGTCACTGCTTCCCAGGATAGAGTCCCCCACCCTGTAAATACAGCCTGAGTTCTTTGTTCCCAGATATACACATTTACGTTTGGTTGTATTAAAACACACACTGTTTGCTTGTGCCTAGTTAACCAAGCAAGCTAGATAGTTCTGAATCAGTGACCTGTCCTGTTATTTACCACTGCCCAATTTTTGTCATCTGCGAACTTGATCAGTGGTGGTTTTGTGTTTTATTCCGGGTCATTGATAAAAATGTTAAATATCATAGGGCCAAAAACTGATCTCTGTGGGACTTCACTGTAAACAGACCTGCATGATGGCAATTCCCCATTTACAGTTACATTTTGTGATCTCAGCCAGTTTTTAATCAATTTAACGAGCATCATGTTTTCTTTATATCATTCTATTTTTAATCAAAATGTCATGCAGTACCAAGTCAAACCTCATACAGAAGTCTTAAGTATATTACATCAACACTATTACCTTTGTGAACCAAATTTATAATCTCATTAAAAGCAAGTTAGTTTGACATAAACCTGTGTTGATTTGCATTATTTATATTACCCTCCTATAGTTCTTTATTAATTGAGTCTCACATCGGCTGCTCCATTATCTTGCTTGGGGTTGATGTCAGGCTGACAGGCCTACAATTACCCAGATCATCCTGTTTATCTTTGTTGTTAATTGGGACAACATTAGCTTTCTTCCAGTCTTCTTGAATGTTCCTGGTGCTTCTTGAAAAACAACACTAACAGTCCAACAACCTTCCCATGCAGCTCTTTTAGAACTCTTGGATGCAAGTTATCCAGACAAGTTAATTTTAAAATGTCTAACTTTAGTGTCTCTGGAGGATGTTAAACAGCAGCTACTAATTTAATCATCACTGCATGAGACTATAAAATCTGTTTTTTCCCCCCCAAATACAAAACAGAAATATTTATTGAACACTTCTGCATTATTATTTATAAATTTACCATTTCCATCTAATAATGGATAAGTACCATTATCAGGATTCTGGTTGTTCATAATATATTTTAAAACCTTTGTCCTTAACTCTGCTGGGCATAGATTTCTCCTTGTGTCCTTTGCTTCCCTTATCAATTTTCTACAATTCCTAGCTTCTGGGTTATATGCATTTGTGGTGTGTGGGTGTTTTTTACTGCTGCCTTTACTTCCCCTCTAAAGCAGGTTGTTTTTTAGCCAGCACAGACTTCTTAATTGTTGATTGTGGCTTTTGGGGCATCTAGTAAGATGTTTTTCAACAATTCTAAATTTTCATTCACATTTTTTCTGATTAAATTCATTCTCCCAGCTGATTTGGCTCATAATTTTTTCAGTTTTGTGAAATTGTCCCTATTAAAGCACCAAGTATATATATTACTGGTCTGGACTTCATTCTGTTGGCACATCATAAATGTGGTCAAATCGTGAACACTTTTCCTAAGCGACCATTAACTTCTGGGATCAGTCCCTCTTCATCTGTTAGGAAATTGTCAACTATAATGTTTAACGTTTAGAAAACTATGATGTTTTACAACTGGCAGCACAAGATCTCCATTATATGTCAAATTGAAGTCCCCTGTGATCATGAAGGTTTTTTCTGTGCATTATAAATACGTGTGTAGATCTCCATGTGTTTCAAGTTCTAGAACTAAGAGCTGTTATCTCCCACCTCATTTTTATTTATAAAATAGAAGATTAAGACAAACTGTTCTGCTTTTTCAATACCTGGTCAGGTTCTAAACTTTGAATAAGTTAGTCCAACTGAAGAAATTATTTTTCATCTCAAAAGATGGTATTGCTGTTAAAAGCCATTCAGCACTTTAGCAAACTCTGGCTCCAGGTTCTAGCTGGTGACTTTCACCATTTTAGCAGTTTGACTTTCTTTATGGCTTTGGCAACAAATATGTACTGTTTTATGGTGCACCTCTAGCCCTGACATTGATTATGATTGGCATGATTGATAGACTATTAGGGGCTCATGTCACAGCAGCATATTCTTTGTCAGTTAGGCTATCCTGATACTTTGTGTTGCAAGAAAATGAGGTGGAATGAGTGTTGGGTCTATCCATTCCTTCACTGCCTGGAATTTTTCAGTAGTTTTGTTGAAGTTGTTTCCAGATTTCAACAGTATCTGCAATAGAGAAGGTTCTTTTGCATTTGGTCACTATGGAAACAGGTTTCAGTAAATGCTGCATATTTTCTACATCTTTATTTCGATGTTGACTGCTTTGGCTATAATAGTTCCATCTGTTTTTGTCATGACTTTCTTCACAAATTGTAGCAGGATTGGTCCGTTCTTAATAAATAGTTCAACACTATCAACAATGTTGACTGCAGACAATGGACTAGATTTTTGTAAAATAAAGGACTGTTTTGCCAGCTGTCATGATACTGTTGCGAGTCTCACAATAACTGGTATTTTCCTTAGAGCCCAAGTGTATAGAGTCCTATGAGTATGTGACAATCTGTTTTCATTATTAAAAAAAAAAAAAAAAAAAAGTTCATACCTTCCTGGCTGCAGCAAAATGAATGGAAAACTGACCCCTATGTATCCTAAAGGTTCCCAACCCAGAAGGCAAATATGCCAAAAGTAAATTTTTTTAGATCTTGTGATCTTTTCCTGCCTCACTCATGAGGGTTTTTTTCTTTTTTCTTTTTCTTTTTTAATTCAAGCAGTGTAGGGGATGATTGATTGTATTACCGTTGCTCTTTTCCTGCCCTTTAGTCCTCTGACCCAAGCTTTTCAGCTGGTCCATCTCAGTTCAGCCCCCTTCCATGGGGGAACAGATCCATGTACAGTTCTTCCCTAGGCCTGTCTAAATTCCCTTCTCTCAGGGCACAGCCACTTCCCCAATGGCTGTTGGGAGGGTGGGGGACAGAGGACCCGGGCCCACCCACTACTCCAGGGCTCAGCCCAGGGATTCTCTGAGTAGCAGCCACATGCCACATCCCTTTAACTTCTTTTCCTTGGGCCACTTCCCCATCTTAATTGAGTCCTGGCAGCCAGGAGCACCTCTTGCTCCCCCGGTCCCTGCTATCAGACTGAACTCACTCTGGCTGTGCAGCTCCTTTTATATGAGCCTGCTGGGCCCTCATTGGCTGATCCCTGCAGCCTCTCTGATTGGCTGCTTGCCCTGCAGTGACTGTAGTGCTTGGAGGACCTCCCCACTGCTCCTTTCCTGGTATGGGTGTGGCAGCACCCTAAGGCCTCCAGCAGGAGGGATTTAAGGAAGATAATGCTGTAGCTTTGTGGATGTGTATATGAGGGGCAGTGAAGATTGCTTGTTTGCAAACTTAACAGGTGGGTGGGCGATGGAGGCTAGCATCTTGGGGAAGATTGTAGATAGGAGATGACACTTCTGTAAGGAATGAGAGATGATAGATAAGGTGGGGGATGGGCTTGGAAAGTGAAGATAAGCAGCTTATGTTTGATGTAATAGGAAGGGGGAAAACCAGTGGAGGGATTCATAGGGAGGGGGTGACATGGTCAAAGCAATGGGCTAGAAAAGTGATCTTTGTAGAAGCATTGTGAATGGATATGAACAGGGCAACATTGCATTTGTCAAGGCCAGAAAAAAGAATGTGTGACCGCTTACAAGGGCACTCCCTAGCATAGATCCTAAGGGGTCAAAGCAGCAGCCAATTAACCCTGACTTACTAGAGAGAGCAAGGGCAATATAATGGGCCACCTGGAAGGCAGCAGTGGGAAACAGCTGGGTGTGAGCTGTCGCTGTGCCCCCAAGTCTATATATGGAAACTGCTGCTTGTTGCTGTTTGTATTTGTTACTACTGGTTTTTGTTCTGCTTGGACTCTTTATAAGTTTTCATAAACATGTCCCAGGGAAGAAGGGATGACAACTGACAACTAACTGAAACCTGCCTGACTGCTTTATTTTATGGGCTGGGAAATCAGGGTGATGTTGTAGTTCTTGAGACATGATATAAAAGCTTAGATGAGAATGTTTGTTGTGTGGATGGATAGAAAAGACTTTATCTTAAAGATGTTATGTGGAAAGAATCTGCAAGGTTTAGATGTAGCTTGAATATGAGGACTTAAAGGTCCAAATCAAAGATGACTCCCCGATTATGGACCTGAGTTACAGACAGGATGTGGTGTTGTCCACAGTGATTGAGAAAGGAGCAGGGGGAGAGCTTGGGATGGGGGCAGGGGGAGAGCTCTGTCATAGGCATGTTAAGCGTGAGCTGACAGACATCTGCGCAGAGAGGCTGAGATTTTAGTTTGGACAGAAGGAATGGATGGGTGGATCTATGAGTCTTCAGCATAAAGCTAATTGAATTTGTTTGCAAATGAGATTACCCCAAGATTGTGGCAGTGAAGAAAAGTAATAGGTAGTTATTGCTGAAGCAGGACTGGGAGAAACAGCAGAGCAAAACAGACAGCTGCAATGTCCCATGGTCCTGTTGAAGCAAAAAAGAGAGCTTCTGCTCACGGTAAATGGCATGGAAAAGAGAAAAGAAACTGTATTAGAATTGAAGTCTGCCTGAAAAAGTTGAAGGAGGAAATCCTAGTATCCACAAACTTTAGTTAAGGGGTCGTTAAATTTGAGCTCTGTGGAAGAGGTGACACAAAACCTATAGACTTCATGAAATTTCATCACTGTTGTCAAAATGAATTTACTATGAAAAAGGCTAGAGAACATTCAGAACTTATACTCCAAAGCCACAAGCTCAAGTTTGTCCAAAACCATCTCTCTCCTCTTTAAAAAAGAGATTAGAGCTGGGTGAAATTTTAGCAACACTTAAAAGGTCAGGAATTCACTATAGGGTGGGGGTTTCCATTTGACTTCTAATTAAGCTTTCAGTATCACTCACATAGACCCTAAAGAAGGGAAGAACTGACAAAAAATCATGACCGATGGTGAAACCCAAGAAAAAGAGGGTAGGAAAAGAGACCCTCTACAGAAAAGTCAGTGACAGATGTGGTATTGTGAAACAGGAGAGCTCAGATACCTGAAGATTAACCAAAAGGGATTTACTGGACATCATCCAAAATGAGGCGTTGAATAATAACTATATTAATGAGAAGAAAATACACAATTCAGTTTTGATTGGTGTAAACGTGTGTGTGTAGTAGCTGTGCTTAATATTTAAAATATAGAGTAAATTAATGTTTAGGGGGTGTTGAGTAGAGTTGTGGAGTGAGCGATCTTGAGAAATTAAAGAATGGATGCAGAGGAATCTCCATGGATTCTGTGTAAATCTTCCTCGCGTAACTCAAAACGTAATATAATAGACTGTTCCGAAAGGTGAGAGTTGAGGTTCCATGGGTGGAGAAGGTATGTCTCCGGCCCTGCAAAAGGTAAGTATTCCCAAATACTTAAGAAGGGAGAATACAGGGGGTTGAGGTTCAGCAAACAGATCTGTCATTTGGAGACTGACATTATTGTGATTTTTTTATTTTTTATTTTTTACTTTGGGGTTTAAGATTGGGAATACAAATGGAAATGATACAGAAAGGAGAATGTGGGTGAGTGGAAGTGAAATGGCTGAGGATGGGAAATTGATTTCTTTTTTTAAAAAAAGGAAAAATTTGGAAGTTTCCGAGAAAAAAAATTATGCTAAATCCAGGCATACAGAATTGTGGGAACAATATACTCAGCAATGGACACTTGTCAAACAGAGGGTAGCATATAGATGACTTCTTCAGAGACAGTTTCCTGCCCCCCCCCCAAAAAAAACCCTACAACAAACATTATATTTGGAGGGGTTTTTTTTGTAGTAATCGTAAGTTTGACAGACTTCTCTGGGTTTGTAAACGTTAGTAAAGACAAAATTTTCTGTGTGTAAGAAAATTCTCAAGCCGTACATTTTGGGTAGTGTAAATGTTTCTCTAAACTAAGTGATAAGCTCATTTTGTAATGGTTAATATTTTTGTCATGGGGCTTGCAAGGAAATGAGTTGTACATTTGTTAAAACATCCTAAATAAACCTTTAATTCGAGAATCCTATTTATAGTTGTGTACAGTATACTGGTAATGCGACAGGGCACATGTAGTTAGGGCTCAGTAGCAGTGAGAGAACCTCTAATCTTAGGGCTCGTCTACACTGAACATTTAAATTGGTGTATCTGCATCTTGCAGGACTTGTCTATGCTTGAAACGCTGCAGTGGGGCTAGTGCACCACTGGATCATTTCAAATGAAAACACTACCTACACTGATGGGGGAGGGGTTTTCCCACCAGCATAGGTACTCTGTCTCGACCTACCACTGCCTACACTGGAGATTAGGTTAGTTTAACTGCATTGCTCGGCAGTATGAATTTTTCACACCCCGAACAATGTAGGTATACTGACCTAATTTCCTAGTGTAGACCAGATTCTGCCATCACTGTAGTTAATTCACCTCCCTGGGAGGCAGTAGCTAGGTCAGTGGAAGAATTCTTCTGTTGACCTAGCACTGTCTATCCCAGGTGTTACGTCAGCATTGCTATGTTTCTCGGGTGTGGATTTTTTACACCCCTGAGAGACATAGCTATATGGATGTAAGTTTTCAGTATAGATCAGCCCTAAGACTAGAGGTTCTCTTACTGCTAAAAAAAAAAAAGTGCTGCAGAGTAGGTTCCCAATATGTTCAAGAGGGAAGATTTCTACCAAGGTGCTTTCTAACCCCCCCCCCAAAAGTTTGGCTCCCCCAGCCCAGACACACTCTTTACCCCCCCAGAGGCCAGCTGCATGGACCCCCAGCCCAGACACCCACACCCCCTACCCTTCAGAGCCTAGCCACATCTCCCTCCAAGCCCAGACACTCACACCCTCTATCCCCCAGAAGCCAGCTGTGGGGCCCCCTGGCCCAGACACACTCACCCACTACCCTTCTAGAACCCAGGGATCCAGAGGGAGAAACAGCCTGATATTGGGCCTTGGCTTACACAGAGTTTCCTGCGTGCTGCCACCACCTTCCTTCAGAGCGTGCTGGGAACTGCAGCTGCTGGGATCCCTCCAGTTCCCTCCCCCCGGCCTTGTCTTTTATTTGCTAGCTGGGCTCTGCGGGGTCCAGCAGCCCCTAGTGGTGACCAACATCTCTGCAGCCCATTTCTGTGGGAGGAAAAGGAAATTCTGCTCTCCCAACATTAATTTCTGCAAAATTCTGCATTGTGCAGTGGTGCAGAATTCACCCAGAGTATATGGTGGTGTCAGTCTTGTACCAACTGCCACTGATGTACATCTGGAACCTTGTGTGTGTGTGGGGGGGAATCTCCTCCCATTTTCTAAAATAATATAGGGCTTTCCTGTTGAAGGTTTTAGCTGTGTAGGTAGGGGGAGGGGCACCCACAAGGGAAAACACAGGAAATGGGGAGAAGGACTATAAACAGCACTTCAGCTCTTACAAGCTTTTTACAAACAGTCCGCCCTACATCCCAGTGGAAGTAGGTATTCTCCATGTTGCTAATAGGGAAACTGATGAATGCACATGAAGTGACCTTGTCCAGTGCCACAGATCAGGTCAGTGGCAGAGCTTGGATTATAAATTGGGACTCCTGATTTCCATTCCCATGCTTGTACTGCTAGAACTCTTTCATTCTTGGTAGAGGCACAGGGTGCTGCTAAAGGCAGTTGATTTAACACCTAGAAGTATGTGCCTTTTGACAGTATGTGTTGAGGTGACTGAAGGTACAACACAAGCAGGCTCTGGAAGGCTGCTTCCTACCTCCTCTCAATATTCAGGCAGTAGGAAAGTTGTCACGGGGTGGGCTATTAGGAGAGGAAATAACCAAGGCCCATGACCTTTGTGGCAGAGATTTGTGACTGTGGTAATTGTATCAGACTGAAATTATCCAGGCTTTCTTGTCTCCAAAGGAGTATATTTCAAAGCTTGAGCGGTAATCAGATGTCCTGAGTATAAAGAGTGGAAAGAAACATACTCCTTCCATTATAAAAACTATATAGATTCTGGTGACCTTTAAGCAGCTTTTGTGCCAGTGGCTAGAGGTGGAAAGTTAATTTGGCTTGGAGTTAGCTTTCATGGAGAAGTGCCTTTGAGTTCTGCATCAAACAAAATGGTTTGGATGTGGCAATGGAGCCTTTGAAAACAATCTAATTTTGCACATGTGTAATACAAATGATCAGGGTGGATTTGATTTAAATCACTAGTCAGGAAGACTTGATTTAATCATAATTTCTACATAAAAGTGCAATCTTGTTGGTTGTTATAACCTTAATACATATTCTTCACAACTCAGATAGATTTAGGTTTCATTTTTAGAAGATACTTTAAAAATGTATATAGTGTGTGATTTATTTTGAAAATGTTTCAGATTAGTTTTACTGCTATATCAGAAAATGAATGATTGGTTATTTCATTTAGCAAAGGTAATTGAAGCAGATATTTATGAAGTCATTGGGAGGTGAACTATCTCCAATTCAGCAGATTAATCATTAATATTTGGAGGGTTTTCTTGCCATGCTGTATTAGGAGGAGAACATCACGAGACAGACATTAAAATTGTTTTATTTAACTAAAACAACAATGTTATGTATTCTGGATTTTTTTTCTTCAACAGCAAACATATCATATTTTAACAAAACAAGCATATGAATTTTTGAATTTAGTTAAACATTCAAATTTTTTAAAATCAGGTTTGTTTATGTTAAAATTGTTTTAAACTAAAATAGTTAAATTAAATATTTAAAAAAAAAACATAAAAATTAAATCGACTATGTCAGCCAGGTCAACACGAGAAACTTAAAATATTGGCTTCTGCAGGTAACTCAGTCATCTTCACCTTCATTTTCCTCTTTGTTCATAATCTGGAAAAGAAAAGCAAGCTTTTTTGCTTTTTCAGTTCCCAAAAGATTTCTCAATTTGGAATGAATTAGTCCAAAGGAAGAAAATATTCTTTCTACGCCGGCAGAAGAAGCTACTGCTGTTAAAAGTGAGATTATCACTTCAACAGTCTCTGAATCCAAGTGCTTAAGTGACTTCCACCAGTTCACTGGTGTGACTTTCTTTAAAACATCATCAGTAAACATATATCTTAAATGGTTCACCCTTAGCTCTGAAGTTTATTATAGTTGGCATTATGGAGGGATGATTACTGGATGTCCATGTCATAGCCAACTCCTCTTCTTCAGCAGTTAAGGTTTGACCCTGGTACCGAGTATTGAGAATACACCTCTACCCCGATATAACACGACCCGATATAACACGAATTCAGATAGAACGCGGTAAAGCAGCGCTCCGGGCGGGGGGGGAGCTGCGCGCTCCGGCGGATCAAAGCAAGTTCAATATAACGCGGTTTCACCTATAACATGGTAAGATTTTTTGGCTCCTGAGGACAGCGTTATATCGAGGTAGAGGTGTATTTGCAAGAAAATGAGCTGGAGATAGTGCTTGTCCCATTCATTTTTTTAATGCTTGTAATTTAACTTTGTCACTGCATATACCACAGGATCATTGTGGACATTGCTCCACCCATCAAGACTCAGGTTAACAATTTTACCCTCTAGCCCTTTTGCACACTGCTCAATTTCTCTTTCATGCACTTTATCCAGCAATTTCCCTGCGACATCTGCTCTGTTGGATGAACTGTATCCTGGTCTTAATGACTTAACCATGTTAATGAAGTGTGGGTTCTCAATCATACGGAAAGGAGAGTTTTTTGCATAAACAAATCGGGCAATTTTTTCATCAGTTACCTCTTTTTGTAATCTGCTGGTTCTTATCACAAACTTATCTATGGTTGTTTCTGGATGATGGAGTTCTTTTTTTTTTTTTTTTTTTAATTACCACCATACTGCTCATTTAGTATTGCTCATTGCATTCACTAACACTCAGTACTACTTTCAAGGTGAAATTGTAAAAGGAAGATCTGCCTATTTCAGATATTTATTTTTTATCACAACTGCATCTAAAATGATAGTACCATAGAGTATCAACTATATATTTTTGCTCAAACATGAGAATTCAAGAACAGTCCAGAAGGAAGACAGGCAGTCCTTAAAAAAGAAGTATGAAATTAAAAAAGTTTACCAACCTGAAGATCCTGCATGTTCAGACATGTTCCTTTCATCATCATCATCATTAACACAGCTTCCTCCTGAGAAGGAACACTTCTCCATGATGTTGTTTCATTTGGGCAACCAGGCCTTGCATTTCTTTGTTGCACTGTTTGTATTTTGCATGCCTGTCTTACCCACAGGTAGAGGAACTTCATTAAAATATTCCCAAACTGGGTCTCTTTTATGGCCTGCTGCCATTATAGGTTTTTCCTTCTAGTGAGAGAATGCTATGGTAGATCTCAAATCAATGAAGGCTAAACTCAGACCCCAAGACTTCTGGAATATGCTGCTCAAACAGTTTCACTTTTTGTTTCTACTTCCTGTCCCTCCCTTCTCACATTTATCTCCAGACTTCTCCTTGTCCAGATCTGTTCCGCCCCCAACAATCTTCTATTCATTGAACTTTCTGAAATGTTGCACTTTTAGAGAGAGGTAAGGGATTGACTGTGTGTACACAAATTTGCAGAGGGATAATAAGGTTGAGGTCTGTTATTTCTCACCTTTATATATTATTTACTTATTTATTTAAAAAAAAAAACAGCTTATTATCTCTGGAGACACAAATCCACAGTTTGAGAACTGCAAAATTAAGCATCTTTGATGGTATCTTCTAGACTGAGCACCGAGTCCTATTGGGTAGATAGAAAGCTTAACCTAAATAATATATACAGAAGCCCCTGAAACCCCATAAGGTTGGGTCCCTAATCCATGAACTATTGGAACTCCATTTGCAAAACTTTTCTTAAATATTACATGAGTATATTCTCATACTATAGAATTAGAATTTATAATCCCTATTCCATGATGAGATATCTTCGAGCTATAATGTATCTTAATTAAAACTACCTTTAGATAGATTTTTTTTTCCTCAAAAAAATCCGATTTAAATATAATTGATTTTTATCCACCCTGCAAAATAGACTAATTAAAAAACTCTATTTTATGTATACACAGATGTAGGATAGGTTGTGCTGTTGTAGTGAAAAACTTAACAAATGATGTGCTGTGAATGAAGCAGAGTTCTGCAGGAGCCCTTGATTCTCTCTACCAACGTGTTTTTAGGGACACAGTGGGAAACCTCTTCCAGAAGATGGGCATGATAGATCATTACAGTGGTATCTAGCAAATGTTTCCATACTGTGGATATTCTTTCTTTTCTTTCAGAACAAACCTCTAGGAAATTCTATTAAAAAAAAAAAAATGTAACAAGGACAGTAAAGTTGCCCACTGAATCAGTCTTTTCTGACTTTGGAGTATTAACAGCCTTAAATCTGTTAATTTGCATATGTTACGATAGTCTGCTGGTACATGATTAATATTTCTCTGTTTAATACTGTTTTCTACAACTTCAGTCGTATGTAGCATCTTGAAAAGTACTCCAGTTTTTCTATTTATACTAACTTCATTTGCACACTTCTGTGTGAATCTTTGATTTTGACTTTATTTATAAACTTTTATCATCTGAGTCAGATAGGAAATAAAGGCCTATGATGGGCAAGTCATTCATCTGACCTCTCTGATAAACAGTTTTATTCGCCTCCACAGAGCTCCGTATTATTATTTTTTCAGCTGGCTGTTCTTTAAAAAACTTTTTTTTCCCTAATCATGATCTCTTGAACTCCATACAGCTCCGGTCTGGAGGGTTCTTAAGGTGATTTAAACCACAATTGAACCTTTCAGGCTACTCAGTTATACAATAACAATGAATACTTTGCACACTCTGTAGTAGCTTCCACCTGAGTATCTTGACGTTCTTTTACAGAGATATATTAGTCTCTCAATTCCCTGTGCTCTAGGTAAATATCTCCATTTTTTTGGAGGAATATAAATCTACAGCATTAGTAGTTGGCTTTAATCTTGTGGCTTTATGGTAGGTTCTGTCATTTCCCTTTCTAATCCATTCTTCTTAGTGCTAGTCATTCCTTCCTGGAAAAGCACAACTCTTGTTACCAGAATTGGAGCCTCCCCAAGGTAGGCTTGCACTGAAAGCAGGCTCCTGACTCTCTTCTATCTGTCAGTCATGGTAGTGAGGTCACCTGTTGTCCTCTTCGTTTGTCATGTCTCTTTCCAGTTCAGTTTTGATGTAAGCAGATGACAGTGGTACCTATTTTTGGCTGAGCTGAGAGGTTGTCTAAACAGACTGAAAGCGAAATAACTAAATCTGTTTTAATTCATCTCTTTAGTTACTTTAAGTCTGTGCGAATACTTACTCCAGAATACTAAGGATGTAAATTAAAACAGATATACCGTATATCCTTGATCATAAGCCGGTTCATTTATAAGCCGATACCCCCAAGATGGATAAGTAAAAATGGAAAATCCCTATAATTCAGGGATCAGCAGACTTTGGCTCCAGGGCCATCAGGATAAGCTGCTGGTGGGCCGCAATGGTTTGTTTACCTCGAGCGTCCACAGGCACGGAGGTAAACCTAAGGGCTGGTCCACACTAACCCCCCAGTTCGAACTAAGATACGCAACTTCAGCTACGTGAATAACGTAGCTGAAGTCGAAGTACCTTAGTTCGAACTACAAGGTACTTACCGCGGGTCCACACACGGCAGGCAGGCTCCCCCGTCGACTCCGCATACTCCTCTCGCGGAGCAGGAGTACCGGCGTCGAAGGTGAGCACTTCCGGGATCAATTTATCGCGTCTAGACAAGACGCGATAAATCGATCCCAGAAGATCGATTGCTTACCGCCGAACCCGGAGGTAAGTATAGACGTACCCTAAGTAAACAAAGTGTCCCGGCGCACTAGCTGCTTACCCTGACGGGCCGGGACAGCAACTGGTGGGGAAATTTTTTTGGAGGGAGAGCTGGGAGTCAGGGGAGTAACCCCTGTGACCACCCCCCACACAACCCCACCCCTAGCATGGGACCCCCCCACGCTCTCCCCATCCCTTCCTGCCTTATTTGGGGAGGGCCGGGGGAGGATGTCTTTGGCCTGGCTGGAGCTGCTCTGGCAGACTGGGCAGCGCGGCCACAGCCTGCTCCGGCGGGCCAGACCGGGTGGCGCAGCCGCAGCATGTTCCGGGCGGCTGGGCCGGGCGGCATGGCAGCAGTGTGCCCCAGCTGGGCCGGGCGGCATGGCCACAGCGTGCTCTGGGGGGCGGGGCCAAGCGGCATGGCTGCAGCCTGCCAGCCCCGGAGCTGCAGCTGCTTCGGAGCCTGTGGGGAGAGCAGCGTGGCCAGAAGCGGAGAGACTCTGGCTCCGCCTCTTCCCTTCTCGCTCTGCTGGCTGTGCTGCCTCTCCTTGCTCCCTCTGTTGGCGGGAGGGGCTGTGTCCCACTTCTCCCTCTCTATACCCGTTCATAAGCTGACCCTCTTCTCTGGCGCTTCCCTTTTTTACTAAAAAAATTCGGCTTATGAACAAGTATATACGGTAGATATTTTTGCTTCAGTTTGTGTATAGACAAGCTCTGAATTTGGCCGAGAGTTCATAATAGAGAAAACAGTTTAAAGAACTATCCTTAAACCTTTGGCTTTTAGTGAACTGTGTAAGTACTGAAGGACAGCCAGTATTTGAGACCCCACTTTAAGCTTTACTATTTCCAAAATGCTTTTCCTTTAAAGTTGGAAGTCCTATGGTTTTAGATCAAGACTAACTACTGTACAGCAACAAGAATCTACATTCTCACTCTTCATCCAGACTTCACTTGGAGAGTTTCCACAGGCAATGACATTCCTGCTTATAACCAAGCACACTGTCCAAGAAAAAACATTTGCATTTCCTTTGAGAGAAACTTGGCATAGTTTTAATCACAACTCTGACTGAATACATTCTTTTTATTGAATCACTGCTGACAGAGTATTTTGCTGTAATTCTAGATTAGAGAGCATATTTTGATAGGAAGGAGTGTAACTTCTAAAGCTGTTATAAAAATGGAAAATCACTTTCCTGAAATTTTAAATTTGTTTCACAGGGGTCAAAATAAAGCAGTCGTTCTTTTTCTTTACATTTTTCATGAAACATCAATGTCTTGTTCTCCCCTTTTTTGCCAGTGAGTGCAGTGTCCAGGGTTTTTTCATGGCTTTTATCCTCTAACTTCTCCATCTTTAGAAAAGTTAGTGGCTCAAGGAAAATTGAAACACTATAACTTTTTGTCACTCTAAAGTTGGACATTTTAAAAAGTTAGAGTGGAAGAGGTGAAGCGGGGGGGAAACAGTGTTTATCCTTGTCAAGGCTGATTCCCCACTCTGGCATTTTGAGTGCAAAAGGTAGGGGCCCGCAAGGACTCTAAAAATTAATATTTCCACTACAGGTTTGTATTAAACTCCCAAGGTTACAGCTTTCTCTGACCTTGGGATTGGTAAATGCTGCCACCACCCAAGTGAAAAATCCCTCTGAGAACCCAGGAAGGCACATTCGGGGAACTTCCTGTGGGGAACCCTCAAGTCCTTTCACCCCTGCTCCAGGGAAGAGCTGAGAAAGAAAAACAAAGGAAATCGGCTGTTGCCACCAGCTAATTAAATAATATGTGCAGAAACCTCTTAGGACACAAAAATTCAGTTCTGTTCTTTAAAAAAAGGTAAAGTTTATTAAAAAACAAAAGGAAGAAAATACATTTTGGGAACTTAGGCTATTGCTAGATTTAAAGAGAGCAACTACAATGATTAAGCATCAAGAATAGTCTCTTGAGGTCCAGCTTAAAGATTATAAGCAAAACAAAAGCATCTGGAGTTAGCACAGAGGAGTCCACAAGCCATAAAGAAATAAAAGGAGATAAACCTGATCGCGTCTTCCTAGACATTTCCTTATCTACTTCCATATCTGTGGTTTCGAATGAGTATTTCTAGGTATGATACTGATGATTTTTCATACTTGGCCCCAAGCTTCTTACATCATGGTTCCAGCCCTGTCTGCCTCTCCCTGAGAACAACAGACAGATAAAAGGAGAGTTTTGTTTCAATTTTAAAAAGTTCTAGCCTTCCCATTGGCTCTTTTGGCTAGGTGTCCACTCACTTCCTTTTACCTATGCATAGTAGTGACTTTTAATCCTTTACAGGTAAAGCAAGTAGAGAACAGCTACTAAGAGGGATTTAATAGCTAACTGGCTGGCTGGGTCCATAAAAGGGAGCTCTTCCTCCCCCTCCCCCCCACCCCTTTTATTTATCACAATTCTATTGCAGTCAACAATAAAAATTTGGGGGCAGGGGGAAAACCGCATCTTACTTTTTGAAAAACAGAAGTATTGATTTTGGCTAACATAAATTTTCCATTGAAAAATTACATCAAGATTTGGCTGTGGAAAATTTCATTTTTGATCAAACTTCATTTTTCAGCTGGAAAATTTTGTGGGTGAAAAACTTCAACCAGATTTAGTAGCTTCCTTTTCTGTCCAGATTCTACAGATTTTAATTTTTATAAAAGTTCCTTATAGTGAACAGTGCTGTTAACATGACTCTAAACCCATGCACAGGATTTTATCGGCCAAAGGCACCAATTCTGTTGGTACTGAAAAGATGTAGGTTTTATCGCATCCCATAAGGCTCTAAAGCTCTCTCTCCACTTTTTTTAAAAGTCCAATTGATAGGTGTCACAACTGTTACATTGGAAATCTAGTGCAGTGCTATGTGGATATTTATAGCTTCGTTGAGTACTGGTCCCTATGTATATTTCACTGTGGGTGGGTACACACATACTTCATGCTCCTGAGACTGGAGAAATCTTGCAAGCCGTGTCTGTTGGTCCACACCTGCGACCCTGTTCTCCTCATGCTCTGCACGGTGGGTATAAGGGCCAGGGTGGACCAACTGCTTTTTCAGTTCCTTCCCTACTGCCACATGGCCTTAGTCGGAACCTCCAGTATCTAGAGCTTCTTCTTCCTCTCCAGCCATCTTGTCTTCAAACCTGTAAATGTTTCAGATTTAGTTTCAGCTTTAGTTTTATTAGTATAGGTAGTGGTTAGTTAGATTCCCCAGTCTGGGAGCACCTCTGGATTCTAGTATAGGAATTAGATTATGCCCAGGACACTGGGCTTAAAAAGTGTCTCCTGACCCCACTCCTTCTCAGTCACTGATGACCACCAGCACTGCCTGTACTGCCTTGGAAAAGAGCACACCTCTGCCAGGTGCAGTATCTGTCACTCCTTCCCTAGTTGGACTCAACAGATGCAGAAATTCTGGCTTAAAAAGCACCTCATGGAAAAGATTGAGGGCCCAGTCAGACCCGGGCCACCCCCCAACCTTCCCCTAGTACACTGGACAAAGTATCAAGGAATGTGCCATCTATCACAAGGCCTGACTTGGGAGCAAGGGAGATCATGCCTACGGATCCTCTGTCAAGATTTCATCAGTAGAGCAGGGATCGGTCTCATAAGCACAAGAGCAGATCCCTCTCTAAGTCAACTCCGAAGAGGACAGATCCCTCCCAAACTCTGATCATGTTGGGCAAGTCTTTGCACCCATCTTCCAAAGACTAAGGATGCTCTAACTTCCAGGACTGTGATAAAAAGGTTCATGGGACAAGGCTCTGCTGGTACCAGACTCCTTACCAACAATAACTTCATTAGTAGTACCATCTGGGTCAAGAGGCCGAGAATTGCCAACTTAAATGAAGAATGGTGGAACCTCAGCCACCGGCAGTACTACAACAATAGCATATGGATGTGGCAACCCAGAGCCTTCCTACATTGGTTCTGTCAGTTTGGGCAGACAGAAACCCCACATGCTCCAGGGCGAGCGGAGGGATGCAACACTCCAGAGGATATCTTTGCTCTCCCAGATCTGCAATCTCTCTGTTGTCAGGACCATCCCTCTTCTGATCCCACCTGGAGACACTATGGGAGAAGTATATACCCCATCCTGTCTACTATCTGAGACTTTCCTTCAGTGGAACTGATGGTACTACTGACTCAGCTGGATCTGGCTTTCTCGTCATCAGGGGAAGTAGATTTACTGAAGCAACCATCGCTGTCTCCTCTGAAGGAGATCAGTTCAGACAGGAAATTGAGTTTCCTGGAACCAGCCTCCTCCCAAATCAGGACATCCCTCTTGGGACCAGTGATGGGTATACCATTCCTTGGGGACCTCCATAACCCACAATCAATCCTTCCTCCTGGGACCCATGGGACGCATATGCATGATGATCAGGATGGGTCTGTGCAGTCTGGTAAGGACCCCTCCCCTCCAAGAGAGTAAGCAGAGTTTCCTCCTGACTATAGGAGAGGAAGACTGTGAGACAGGTCTGGCAGTACAGATAGGGGTATCTTCCTCATCTCCTGATGAAGTGATCGCTCCAGCTTTGTGTCCCTTCTCTTTTCTCCCCCCGCCCCATGACAAAAAGTAGATCCAAGAGCTGTTGTGCAGGGTGGCAAGGAGCTCAATCTCCTTACAGGAGGTCCAGGACACTCAACACAAGCTCCTAGACATCCTGCAGGGTCCAACCAGGTAGCACTCCCAGTGAATGATGCCATACTAGAACCAGCAAGAGCTGTGTGGCATATACCAGCAACATGCGTCCCTACCCCCAGAGAGCTGAGCAGTGTTGCTTTTTCCTAGCAAAGGGATCAGAATTTCTGTCTACCCATCCCGCACTGAACTCCCTAGTTATTCAGGCTGCCCCAGAAAGATCTAGGCAGCAACACCCAAGAGCCCCTACCCTCCAATAAGCATCTAGACCTAATAGGAGGAAAGTTTTTACATCTGCTAGCCTCCAGGTTCAAATATTGAACTGTTGAGCACTCTTGGATAAGTAGGAATTTTGAATTCAGAAAATTGTAGAGTTCAAGTATAAATTACCTCAGCAGGCTAGGGCTCAATTTCAGGACCTTATTGAAAAAGGAAAGCAGGTGGCCAGAACTTCACTGTAATCTGTGGTAGATGCAGCCAACACTTGCATAGAGGTTGATGGCATGTGTTGGGAATCACAGCTACAATCTTCAATTTCCCAGGGCAGTCCTGAACACTGTGGAGAACTTGTCCTTCGATGAGACCAACCTTTTCAACAAAAAGACTGATGGGTCTTTGCATTCACTAAGGCCTCCAGGGTAGCCCTCCACTCCCTGGATGTATATGTACTCACCATCCCTAAAGAGGAAATACTACAAACATCCCTACCAACAAAGGCCTGTGCTTCAGCCATTTTACCGTCAGCAGTCTTGTGAACCGCCACATAAAAGACAGGGAGTACAAAAGGAGAATGCTCCACCTGCCCCTTCCACATCAATTGAACCTCATCCACCAGCCAAAACACACTTTTGCAACTCTCAAACATTCTGTCAACCACTATTGATGCCATATTGAAACCCACTCCTCACGTGTCCTGTGGCTGTCTAGTACTCTGCCATAACTGGAGTACAATAACAACGGACAAGTGGATGCTGGATATCCTCCATTCCAGCTATACTATCGAGTTTCAATTCCTACCCCTCCAAAAACCCCTTTCTCATCTCTCTCCAGGGCCCATTCTCATGAGGAGATCCTACAGGAGGTAGAATCTCCCCTCAAATGGGGAATGATAGTGAGTATCTCTACAACTCCAAGGAATAGTGTTCTATTGGCAAATATTTTCTAGTTCCCAAAAAGAAGGGAGGATGGAGACCCATTCTTAACCTGTGCTAATTCAACATTTTTATTTGCAAACTAAAATTCTGTATAGGTAAACTGGCATTGATATTACCATCCCTAGAAAAGGATACAGTTCACAGCTCTCAGTATGAAAGATGGTTTATGGTGGGTCCTGACCACTGAATACATGGTACTTGCATTCGAAGTCACACCCAGGGTCTTCACTAAAGTGTTTCTAATAGTATCAGCACAATTCAGACAAAACAGCTTCACAGTCTTCCTGTAGTTATAGTTGGCTTCTCGCTGGCAGGACTTGCCTAGAAACTGCTTCATCTTCTGTCATCCCTAGGAGTCTGAAAATTTGGAAAAGTCTATCCTGATCCCAATGCAGATTATAGAATTTATAGAAGCAACCTTGGATTCAGTCAGGTCAAGGGCTTATCTCCCAGTAGACCGATTTCATACCATGAGCAACCTGATAGACCAGGTTACATGCAACCCTCAAACATCAGTTCGGATTTGCCTTTCTCTCCTGGTGCTCATAAAATCATGTACATACTTTGTGCCATTCAACAGACTCCACCTCCGTTACCTGCAGGCTTGGTTCTGAACATTATATGTGCCAAGCAAGTATAGCAAGAACACCATAGTGACAATTCCCAGCATGGAAAGATCCTGGCCAAGTGTGTGGGTGTCTTTCTGACAAGATTACAGATGTCTCCTTGCTAGGCTGGAGAGCTCACATGGACAGACACAGCACAGGCCTCTTAGATGCCCTGAGAGACCAGAATGCACATAACTCTTCTGGAACGCCTTCCAGTCTGAGAGGCTTGCTGAGCTTCTCTACCATTCATCCAGTTTCACCATGTACTCATGTCAGACAACATAAGTCTTTTACAGAAACAAGCCTGAACTATGAGATTCATCCCCCTGTATAAAGAAGTGGTCACCTTATGGACCTGGTTTATCAAAAACCATATCACTTATTAGTGGTGTACCTTCCAGGAGCCCAGAATTCATTGTCAGACAGCCTCAGCAATCATTTTGCTATTGAGCATGAATGGGAATTATATGATTCAGGGGTGTACAGTACTTTCACTCAGTGGGGAACCCCCACTTTGAAGGAAATAGGAAATGCAACGTATCTGCTCCAGGGGAGCTCAAGGAAAGCATTCTAGGCAGAGTGGATAAAAATAGATTTTATTTAAATCAGTTTTTATATTTACATTATAATTTTTTTCTTTTTAAACTTAAATCTGTTTAAAATGAAATCTGCATTTTAATGCAAAATATGTTAAGACCTAAACTTATTATGATCTTTTAAAACATTTAAATGAAAAATAAATATGCTAAATCCATGAGCCTCTGTCAAAAACTTTGAGTTAAAGGCTACTTTTTCTATATAAAGAAAGAATCAAGAGAAAACATCTAACTTTTTGAGGTCAAGCTTTATAAATATGGCACAATAGATCACATACTGTATTAAGGTCTTGATCCTGAGGGGGACCCAGTGGCTGTGATATTAGGGTTAGGAGACTGGCAAACTCATCACAGGCATTGGGACCCAGCCTCTGACTTCAGGAGACACCATCATATATCTCATCACGATCATGCACTGAGCTAATCTATGGTCTCGTAGTCCTGTTTTATAATTTCTCTCTGAGCTCTGATTTGGTTCAGTTCTCAAATTATGAATATTTGACTTCCCCTGCCATGGAAACATACTCTGCAGCTCATAGAGAAATGCTGGTCTGCCTATTAACTACCAACCCTTGGTTCTAGATGGTTCTGGGCACTTCAAGTAAATGGTTGTGCTCTGTCTCCTTGAGTGTGTACGCAAACAGAAATCCATTAATTTCTTAACTGCTTCCCTCTCTGTCTCTAAACAAATGAAATACTGCAGTGCTAAAGGCATGTGCATTACATGAGAAGAAGTCTTGGATTATTAGTTCTTTGGTTTTGTTTTTTGGGGAGGGAGGAGTTATGTAACAAGGGAGAAGAAGCAGAGTATGCAACCAGAAAGAAGCTACACTGGTGTCAAAGTGAGAACACTGTGGAAGAAGGGACAACATTCTTTGAAGTGCAGCATTTAGTGTTGATTTTAACACCTGGGAAGTGGAGGAAAAAACCTGCAATGGCTAAAAGTTGTTTAAAAAAAATTTTTAAAAATCCTATTTGGGAATTTTTCAAGAAATTTCTGAACCTCCAAGTAAAAAGGGTATACGTACCAAATCTAAACAGTGCAGCAACATAGAGATACGAGGCCTGGTTGCCCAAATGAAACAACATTGCGAAAAATGCTCCTCAGAAAGCATTGACTGAATTTGAAGATGATGGTGTGGATTTGACTGAACAATCTGGATCTAATGGTAGTAAACATTTTTGCACAATTCTTATGGACTGCCTACCATGTCTTACTATGCTAGTAAATGTATTTTGGATTGATTATGCATTTCAAAATGTTTATGTTCAAAAGATTATTGGTATGTTTTGGTGGTATTTATCAATTACATTTTTACTGTTACTGCTGGACTTCTGAAATGATTTTTCATTGCTTAGTATAATCAGACATCCTAGGTGTAGATTTCCTGTTTAAAAGTGACGTTTTATTAGGCATTTACTTTTTTTCCCCCCAAAGCTCTTTTGTATGTTCGAGATAAGGGTTTAAATAGATTTTAGATAATCCTTACGATTAATTATTTTCCCATAAAACTGGGTTTAGAATAAATTATATCATACAAACAGCTGCAGCAGGAGGAATCAGTTGTGTTTTTTTTTGTTGTTGTTTGTTTTTTAAGAAATGGACTAATAGTGAAGAGTGACGTGACTTTGCCGTTTGATTTCAGGGTCCAGATTAGACATAAGAGGTTCCGTGTCCAGTATCTGCAAAGTCTTCGGCCTGGTCTACACTACGACTTTAATTCGGATTTAGCTGCTTTAATTCGAATTAACGCTTGACCCGTCCACACAACGAAGCCATTTAATTCGAATTAAAGAGCCCTTTAATTCGATTTCTGTACTCCTCCTCGACGAGAGGAGTAGCGTCAAAATCGGTATTGTTAATCCGAATTAAGGTTAGTGTGGCTGCAATTCGATGTTATTGGCAATTAGATGTTATTGGCTACCCACAATGCAACGCTCTGGAAATCGATGCTACTACGGTAGCTTGGACGCACACCACCGAATTAATGGTGCCTAGTGTGGCCGAATACATTCGAATTTATAAAATCGGTTTCCTAAATTCGAATTATATAAATTCGGATTAATCCTGTAGTGTAGACATACCCTTTTAACTTCAGAATCATATGCTGGTACTGCCAGCAGTGCTGCAACTAAACATACAAATCATGGATGAGTTCATAATCAGGACTAGCAAATTCCAGTTGCTCGGTTCATTTATGCAACTAATTCTCCCTTTCACCTTGTTCAGAACAAATATTGCATTACGACCAGGCTATGCTCCATCTGGTGCAGCTGAATTTGCTGGAGGGTTGATGGATACAGTGTATGAGAGGAAAATTGAACAGTGTGCAACAATTGACGGGAAACAGGGTGCATTTGATTTAAATCAAATTGATTTAAATCACTAGTCAGGAAGACTCAATTTAATCATGGATTTCTACATAAAAGTTCATTCTTGTTGATTGTTATAACCTTAATACATATTCTTCACAACTCAGAGATGTAGGTGTCATTTTTAGAAGGTACCCACTATACATTTTTTAAGTGATTTATTTTGAAAACTTTTCAGATTCATTTTCTGAGATAGCTGTAAAACTAATGATTGTTTGATTATTTCATTTACCAAAGGTAACTGAAACAGATATTTATGAAGTCCTTGGGAGGTGAACTATCTCCAATTCAACAGGTTAATCATTAATATTTGGAGGATTTTCTTGCCATTCTGTATTAGGAGGAGAACATCACGAGACAGACATTTAAGTTGTTTTAGTTAAATAAAACAACAACGTTATGCATTCTGGATTTTTTTTCTTCAACAGCAAACCTATAATATTTTAACAAAACAAGCATATGAATTTTTGAATTTAAACATTCAAGTTTTTTTAAATCCTTTTTTTTTTGGTTAAAATTGTTTTTAACGAAAATAGTTAAATGAAATATTTAAAAAACAAACATTAAACGGACTGTCAGCCAGGTCAACATGAGAAACTTAAAATATTGGCTTCTGCAGCTAACTCAGTCATCTTCACCTTCATTTTCCTCTTTGTTCATAATCTGGAAAAGAAAAACAAGCTTTTCCGCCTTTTCAGGTCCCAAACGATTTCTCAATTTGGAATGAATTAGTCCAAAGGAAGAAAATATTCTTTCTACACCAGCAGAAGAAGCTACTGCTGTTAAAAGTGAGATTATCACTTCAACAGTCTCTGAATCCAAGTGCTTAAGTGACTTCCACCAGTTCACTGGTGTGACTTTCTTTAAAACATCATCAGCAAACATATTTCTTGAATGGTTCTCCCTTAGCTCTGAAGTTTATTATAGTTGGCATTATGGAGGGATGATTGCTGGATATCCATGTCATAGCCAACTCCTCTTCTTCAGCAGTTAAGGTTTGACCCTGGTACCGAGTACTGAGAATATTTGCAAGAAAATGAGCTGGAGATGGTACTTGTCCCATTCGGTTTTTTTAATGCTTGTAATTTAACTCATTGCCTATTTCTCTTTTTAAGATCTCAGTTCCTTCCAAATTTCAACAGCATCAGCAATAAAACAGCTATTTCCCTGCATTTTGTTCAAGGCTACAGAAATAGGCTTCAGGGTACTCAGCATGTGTTCAACATTTCTCTTAAGACCAATGTTGAGAACTTTGGCTGTGACAGTGTCATCTATTTTTTCCCGATTTTGTTCACAAACTGTCATCGGATTAGGCCATTCTTGATACAGTGCTCAAAACAGTCCACTACTGAGTTCCATCGCACATCTTGTGGGAGAGTTAGCTTGGTTCCTCCCACTTTTTTCAGAGCAGCTGCTGCAAAGTGGTTGTTATGGAAGTATTTTGCAATTTCAACAACATTAGCCTTTATTTCTGGAATACTGAAGTCTTTGGCTCGGAGGTGCATTAAATGAGCACTGCAACCATATGTTATTAGCTTGGGACTCTCTTCTAAATAATTTTTTCTCATCTTGGATACATTTGTAGCATTGTCTGTGACCAAGCTGCGTACTAGACATTTGAATTTTTTTTCCACAGTTTTATAGCTTTTACTGCTGCTACTTGTAAGTATTCTGCTGCATTTGCATTTCCTGATGTATCAATTGTTTATGTAAGGAAGACATTCCCTTCTTCTGTTGTCACACAAGCACATACCACAGGATCATTGTGGACATTGCGCCACACATCAAGACTCAGGTTAACAATTTTACCCTCTAGACCTTTTGCACAGTGCCCAATTTCTCTTTCATACATTTTATTCAGCAATTTGCCTGCAACATCTGCTCTGTTGGGTGGACTGTATCCTGCTCTTAATGACTGAACCATGTTAATGAAGTGTGGGTTCTCAATCATACAGGAAGGAGAGTTTGTTGCATAAACAAACCGGGCAATTTTTTAATCAATTACCTCTTTTTGTAATCTGCTGGTTCTTATCATAAACTTATCTGTGGCTGTTTCTGGATGGCGATTTTTTTCTTTTTCTTTTTGCTACAGGCGATATATTGTGGCTCTGTGACATACATGATGTGACTGAAACACTATCATTGGCAGATAACTCTGAAACTATAGAAAATGATGGTGATCTTGAAGGTGGATAGTCTTTCAGAATCCTATATATTGAGGATGGATTCTCCTAAACAAAATAAGTCAATGCAGTTATTTATTATCATCATACTGCTCATTTAGTATTACTCATTGCATTCACTGACACTCAGTACTACTTTCAAGGTGAAATTGTAAAAGGAAGATCTGCCTATTTCAGCTATTTATTTTTTATCACAACTGCATCTAAAATGATAGTACCATAGAGTAGTGGTCTCCAAAGTGGGGTGCACAAGACAATCCATTGGGGGGCGCGGTGGGACGAGCGCCGCTGGAGCAGAAGGGTGGCACGGCAGGAGGTGCGCTGCTGGAGAAGAAAAAGGGGGGGGGGCGGCCGGCGGAGGGAGGGAGCGAGCAAGGAAGCTGTCCCCCTCTTCCCCCCCCCCCCCGGCAGGGCCACCCGGAATGCAGGGGCTTTAGGGGCTGCAGGGCCCTGGGATAAGGGGGCCTCGGGGCCCTTGCCTACAGCTCTAAAGCCCCTTTCGGAATGCGGCCCTGAGTCCTCCGGCCCATGGAGGAGCAGGGGCAGCCGCGCAGCCAGCGGCCGGAAAGAAGCGGTGCTTTCCCCTTCAGAGCCGGCCAGAGAGAAGCGGCGCTTTGAAGGGGAAAGCGCCGCTTCTCTCCGGTCGCTGGCTGCGCGGCTGCCTTGCTCCTCCTGAGTCCTCCGGCCCGTCCTCGCAGGGCCGCATTCCGAAAGGGGCTTTAGAGCTGCAAGCCAGGGCCCCGGGGCCCCCTTAGCCCAGGGCCCTGCAGCCCCTAAAGCCCCCGCGTTCCGGGTGGCCCTGTCTGCCTGGGGATGGGGGGATGGGGGGTAACTTCCAGAATCGTGGCCATGGGAGCGGTGCTGCGCTGCACCAAACAGGAGCTGCCCCAGGTAAGTGCTCTGTACCTCCTGCCTGCCCCAGCCCTGAGCCTCCTCCCGCACTCCCACCCTGAGTGCCCTCCCACACCGTAACTCCCTCTCAGACCCCGCACCCCCACCCTGAACGCCCTCCTGCACGCTAACCCTAATCCAGACCTTTGAATTACTGTATCACAAAGTGTTAAACCAAGATTTTCAGAAATAATGAAGTATATTCAATCACATTGTTCTCACTAAAAATATTAATAATTTTTTTGTGAAAGCAGAGATTTTTTGTACCATTAATAAATAAAATAAAATACAAAATTATTTTAAATATATTGTTTATTTCATCTTTATCTCATCCTTTTTTAATTTCTATTTTTTGTGTGTTTTATAATGTACATAATATATTAGTACAGTAGTACATGTATATAATTTATACATAAATATACATATATTGGGGGTGCGTGCTCAAAATTTTTTTACTGATACGGGTGCGCGATCAAAAAAGTTTGGAGACCACTGCCACAGAGTAACAACTATATATTTTTGCTCAAACATGAGAATTCAAGAATAGCCCAGAAGGAAGACAGGCAGTCCTTAAGAAAGAAGTATGAAATAAAAAAGTTTACTAACCTGAAGATCCTGCATGTTCAGACATGTTCCTTTCATCATCTTCAATGCAGCTTCCTCCTGAGAAGGAACACTTCTCATGATGTTATTTCATTCGGGCAAGCATCAACATCAGACTAAAGGGAATTGGAGAAGATGCACTGAATATACTGAAACGTATTTCCATGGTCTTGGACAAACGGCAGAAAGATTGCTTCTATATTGCTGATGTCTCTTGAAGTTCTTTGGAAAGTCCAACAGCAATGAAGAAGAATACTCAATGACAAAATTAAATTACAGGCAATAAATAAGTGGATGGATCAAGCACTTAACTGCATTTTCTTGCCAGGGTAGATGCCTAACTGCTGAAGAAGATGCTGCTTTGACATGAACATCTAATAATCATCCATACTATGCCAACCATACTAAATTTCAGGGCTGGAGGTGAACCATTCAAGCATTACATGTGTGCTGATGATGTTTTAAAGAAATTCACACCACTGAACTGATGGAAGTCACTAGCTAAAGCCCCTGGAGCTAGAGTTTATTAAAGTGCTAAACCAGCTTTTGACTGCAGTTGTCTCTTCTGCAGGTATAGAGAAAATATTTTCTTCATTTGGACTAACTGGAGAAATCAATTAGGATTGAAAAAGCAAGAAAACTTTTCTCCCTTCCAGTCTGTGAATAAAAATGAGGAGGGAGGGGATGAGATCTTACTAATTTTATAAGTCTGAAGGACTACCTAAGTAATTTAGGAGACTGGCTTATTTTCAAGAGATTTAGGTGAGTAAGAGCTTACGCTCCAGTCACTTTCATTTAGGCATATTTGAAAACTTTCCCAGGCTGATCTGAAATAATCAGTTTAATTCACTGACTATAGTTAATCCTTCTGTTTAATAAATCACTTATTAAATTGCCATCAAATGAGCACAGGCAGCCAGACATCCAAGGCTGAGCCTCAGCCATGAAGGATCTCCAGAGGATGTGGAGAGCAAAAGAAAGTGAAATTATGTACAAAAGTACAGATTTATCAAACCTGTGTACTTCCAATCTTCTTATATTGACCAGAAACATGGATGTTGCTTAAACAAGACATCAGGAGGCTGGAGGCATTTCATATGCCTTACCAGCAGTGAGTACTGGGCATAAAGTGGTTTGATTTTAATCGGGATGAATTACTGAGAACTGACCTTGAGAGCATTTAAGTCATCATCGATCACCACGGGTTGGCACTTTTTAGTCATATAACCTGCATCAGAGATAAAGTCCCCCACACATCGAACCCTGAAGATCAGGGTTGAGGTCAGGAAGGGACGTTACCTGGCCATGGACTGGTGGCAGCCACACGGCCATCCGTGATTAACCTGGCTGTACCAGATCAGTAATAACCCTGTGGAGCTTTTAGTTGCCTGGAATAAAGCCATACAAGGTGGCCATGGACATTCGGCAGAACGGACTCTTGCTGTCCGAGTGTGGTGGTGGTGGTGGTGGTTAAATCATTTAGTTGTAAATGTGAAATATTATTTTGATAAGAGAAGTTTATGTATCCAAAACATTTAAGGTTGTTTTGTTTTAATAAAAAATTTTATTTGTCGTCGTGTGTGTGTGTGTGTGTGTGTGTGTTTGTTTAAATTCCGGTTGCCATTCTAATGCAGCTTGACACAAATCCCGAGCAAATAGTTAACTAGTAAATAAGATATCATTCACCATTTTGTAATGTACTAAAAATGTACAATTAATAGGAATCTGAAAATATTAAGCTATATAACTGCTTAAATAAATGTGTATAATTATAGTGTAACTTTCTAGGTAGAAAAAAGATGTACCAAAGTGTAAAGGTTCTGTTTAGTTGTAAAGCAAAATGTTTTAATAGTTATATCAACCAATGAGAGTGAACCTTCAAAAAAGAACTAGATAAATTCATGGCAGATAGGTCTATCAATGGCTATTAGCCAGGATGGGCGGGAATGGTGTCCCTAGCCTCTGTTTGCCAGAATCTGGGAATGAGGGACAGGGGATGGATCACTTGATGATTACCTGTTCTGTTCATTCCCCTTGGGGCACCTAGCACTGGCCACTGTCGGAAGACAGGATACTGGGCTAGATGGACCTTTGGTCTGACTCAGTAGGGCCATTCTTATGTTCTTACCTTTCTTTAGAAAATTACAAGTACAAAATGGAGAAGTTGAGTAAAATAGATTGTTTAAATCAAGGTTTTCCACTTGATGATTTCAGTCAATCCACCCTGACTACAGGGGCATGCTTTTGTGCTACTTTGAACAGATCAGTTCAGCTATGCCTTCCCTCCTATCCCGCTATTACCTCGGGTTCTATGGAAGATGCAGTTGGATAGGGCATGAGTCATCCTTATCTCCCCCAAATGGCCCAGACATTTCTGGTTGACCGTTTTCCTACAGATTTCTCTGTCTGGGCCCAGCCAAATCATATATCTTAGATGGTGGCTATTTCTACTATTGTAGACTGTCGTCTTACTCTAAAGACGATGGGCCTTTCCCTTAGCTGGCTACAGGTTCACCTGGTGCCCATCAGTGTATGTCACCTGCCATCAGACAGTTACTCCATCTTTAACACCAGAAGTTTGTGAAGGGACTGGAGAGCAAGCCTGCCCTGGCCTGTTGATGGGGCTAGAGATCAAGTCAACCGTGGTGAGGGGGGAAGGAGCTGGAGAGCGAGGCCATCCCACACACAAGTGGCTCCTGTCCTGGGGCTGGGCCTAGCTCTCTGCTCTTGGCATTGTGACCTTGGGGTCTCATTGTCTCAGGGTTCTTTGTTTAGTCATCCTCTGAACAAGCATCAGAGGGGGATGAGACTCATGCTTTGCCAGTGGGTTTCACATATATTTGCTGACAGCAGAGGAAGGGTGGGGCTCATGAATCTCCATTCTAGGTTCTGGAAGGAAGTGTGCTGTAGTGGTCACAGATCCTTCATTTTCCTCCTCCCTTCCCTCCAGCGTTTTCCAGTTTTCCTCTCAACTCTTCCCCTACGCTTCTAGTTCCAGTCTCCCACCCCTGGGCTCCTCATTCAGTCTTTCCCCCCACCTGTCACTTCCCCTCCTCCCCCACGCTTGTCCTCTCTACATCTGAGTGAGGCCACTTCCTGCTCTATGCTGCTTGGGAGCCTGTAGAGAGAGCTTTGAGAGCACAGAAAAAGCAGTCTCCTTGCTCTCCGTTCTGGTGTCCAGCAGGGTGCAGGAGCTGGGAAGAGCAATTGCAGGGAAAGTCCTGCTGGGCCCCTGCATGCCTGGGCTGGAGCATGCTCCATGAAATCTTGGGAGAATTTAGCTGCCAAACTCTAACAAAAGTCTCCAAGTAGGTGGGATCTCAGATTTTTCAAAGGTTTATAATTTAGCCAAAAAAAAATTTTTTTCATGGGCACAGCAAAAGGCACACTGGCAGTCCCCCACAAGCAAAATACCAAGTCCCTGTTCCAAAACTTCTCAACAAAATGGTTGTCAGAATTTTTGGGTGGTTTTTTTTTTTCTTCCCCGATGATTTCAGAAACAGCTGAAACATTTTGCTGAAATTTTCCCCCAAAATCAATCTGAGGCAGACAGTTGGTGTGGAAAAACTTCAGCCTAGAAGGTTAAAATATGGCAAAGTTATAAGCAACTAAAATCATGGTCTTATAATGGGAAATGTTGGGCAACCTTAAGTCTAAGTAGTACTATGTGTTCCACCTACAGTTAAATGTCACAGTTTTGGGGTAACTGCATCTCTGATCTTTAGACATGACAAATCCTGCATCTTGGCAGGGGATTAGACTAGATGACATTTGCAGTCCCTTCTAACCCTATGACTCTATGACCCACTCCATGGTCTGCTCAAGAGAGAGACCCCCGTTTGGTCTCAAGCCTCTGGCTGTCACCTGTCACTCATCCTTTTCCCCCAGACCAAGGATTTAAGCTGCAGTCCCCCTGCAATTCCCAGCAGTTCTGGCCTAGCTCAACACATGCAGTTTCACTCTTTCTCCAGGAATAGTTATTTACCAATGAACTGGGCATCTTCACAAAGCAGAGTACAGTAGAACACCAAAGTTACGTACTGACTAGTCAACCACACACCCCGTTTGGAATCAGAAGTACGGAATCAGGCAGCAGCAGAGAGAAGCAAGTATAGTACTGTGTTAAATGTAAACTACTAAACAAAAAATAAAGGGAAATCAGCATTTTTCTTCTGCATAGTAGTTTCAAAGCTGTATTAAGTCAATGTTGTTAACTTTGGAAAGAACAACCATAATGGTTTGTTCAGAGTTACAAATATTTCAGAGTTACGAGCAACCTCCCTTCCTGAGGTGTTTGTAACTCTGGGGTACATTTATTTTAGATTCTCTGATGTTTTTTGTCCTCTTTTAAAACAATCCAAGGTCTAAACACATACTGAGCTTACCTTGAGCCCTTCAGACCCTTCGAGCAGGGTTTGCCCCCCCCCACCTTAGTTTACAGGTTCATGTTGGTTTTTTTAATCAAACCTGAGGTGCTGCAGTCAGCTCATGCTGACACTTTATACAGTTGTGGAGCCTTTGTTTCCCAGGCTTCCTGAAGCAGGTAAAACAAGTTAATACCCCTTTGATGGAGGAGCAGCAGGGGGGTCAAGCTTCAGATGGTGGGTGTCTGTATAGCCGGTATTGGTATTTTGTGTGAATCACCCCCTTGTGATTCCAGATTCTGCAGGAAACCCAGCCAGTGAGCCAGGAACACACACATGCTGATATCATTTATTGATTGAAAGGTCTATGGATATTCTATGGGCCCATGATGACTGGTATGTCTCAGTACAATAATCTTTCAAGTTTTTAGGCTTCCAAGGTTTGGCTCACAAAAATGCAGATAACTTCTATAATGTGGATGCAGTAGTCTCAAAAATATGCCTTTGTTCATCATATCTGTCACAAAATGGTCAGAGGATGTGTCCAGTGCCAAGGATCCTTATATGGGTGCTGCAATAATGCCATCATTGCTAGAGAAGCTGACATTGGCAGTATGGAAGCAACAGGAGCTGGACCAATGCCAGTAAGGGCTGAAAAAAGATTTTTACAGCTGAGTGGCTTCCAATTTTAATATACAAACAGGTCCGTCCTAAGGCCTGTCCGTTGTCTGCACAAAGAGCAAAGACCAGGTGTACTCATATCCCATCGCCTGGCCGTAGGTGGGTGAGAGATCCCTGTTCTCTGGGGTACCATTAAGTGCAGCACTACCTTTCTGTCATTTGTTAGCAAACAACACAGTTTTATCCTGTTGCCTGGCTGGGGAGGCTCTCTGTCCCCATTTTGCATGTGTTCTCCAGTGCTGTTAATGGGGACTGACGCAGCTCGGGGACTTGGGTCTCTTCCCACTCACTGTTAGACCTCCATCCCCAAAGCATCGTGAAGCCACATCATGGGCTGGGTTGACTGCCATTAGGAATTGAAATCCATTAGTGCTATCCACGCCATAGTGGAAGTCTATTCCCACAACTGACTCTCCAGGATCAGCTCTAATGCCTCAGCTATATTACAGGTATAGCTAACAAATCCAATCCAAAAGTGTCCACAGAGGGTTCAGAAATTGTCCACAATCTTTACAGAAACTTGAAACTTGCATGTTAACGACAGGCCTAAAACATGGCTCATCGGGAAACTGAATTAGGGGGATGGCGGGGAAAAGGAAATGCACACTTTTGTGAGACATACATTTAGGATGGGAAATGTCAGTTTTTTCCATTCTCCTAGCATATTCACTTAGCTTCTTTTTACAAGCATGTTTTGAGTAGACATGGTCTTGGGAATGCCTCTGTGCACCACAAGAAATACCCTCTGGCTGAGCAGAGATATTGGTGTGCTAACTTTCAGCTAACAGGAGCCACTTTGTTGTATCCTACTGTGACTTTAGGGAGTAAACTGTGTCTTAAAGCTCGTGTGATAACTTCTAAAGACCTTGGGCTGAGTTAAGGAAATGTCATCATTGAATCCCTTCCATGGAAACTAATCATCTGATTCATGCTGTGCAGGGTGAGCCTGGTGTGGGTTTCCTCTCCAGTAGCTGAAGCTGCCAAGCTAGCTTATTTTAAAAGAATCCTATGTAATTGCAGAGGGGAAAAGGAGAGTGATTCATTATAAAAATGGAAAAAAATAGTAAGCGCCTGTTATGCTCCATTGCTGTAGAGAATCTTTTCTAAGAAATGCATAGGTTCCATATAAAGCCTCAGAAAAACCAGTCTTTTAATTCTACATGTGTAGAATATTTTTCACAGAATGTTCTATCCCAGTTGCTGTTAAACCCCTCAAAGTGCAAGCCCTAGGTGACATCGTTCTGGATGCTGTGCTTCAGGATTTGTTGGCCTTAGTTAATAAAGTATCTAGCACATTTAAGGTAGTTTTATTTATGTACATTTATTAAAACATATTTTGCAGTTAAAACTAAGGAAGTATTAAATGTAGTTGTTAATGTAGTGTGAATTGTACTTACTGTTTCTGGTCAACTGTCTTTCAGGTTTTTCAAATTCATAGATCACCTCCTCTCCCACCTCATTTTTATGCATAGATTAGAAAAAGAAAATAAGCTTTCCTGCTTTTTCAACTCCCAGTTGGTATCTCACCTGTGAACAAGCTAGTCATTGAACTGAACTAATTGAATAAACTGGAATAAAGGAACATCATCTCTGCACCTGCAGAAGAGGCTACTGTTTGTCATACTTCAAAAAGCTCTGGTTCCAAGCGGTTAGCCAGTGACTTCTACTAATTCAGTGGCTTGAATTTCTTTAAATCTTTGGCAGTAAACCTATACACCTGGCCAGGTGCCTTCACACCTTAACGAATCTTGTGATCATTGGGCAGTTCACTCAAGGTCTTCTGTGCCAAAAATAAACTAGTTATTACCTTTTATTTAAAACTTTTACTAAAAATGGATTTAAAATTTGCTTTATTGTGGCTTTCTGTCATGTTAGATTGCGATTCCTACAGAGGACAGCTTGCTTACTTACCAGATCAATAGTCAGGGTCACCAGTGTTAGATGTTTGGCTGCGTGTGTGTGTTTTCCCTGTGGCTGTTCCAGCTCTGTGCAAACAGCCGGCACAGCAGACCTCAAGTGAGCCGCCCAATGACCACAAGATCCGTTAAGGTGCAAAGGCGCCCAGCCAGGTTTATTGGCAACGAAGCACGGTAATAGCACCTGGCTAGTAAGACCGGTATGCCCATGACAACGGACGCAGCTCAGTGAATGGTGGGACTTTTTATTCCCCCTTGGCTGGACAAAGATACTCTCTCTGAGATACATCTTTATACCCTGATACAAACAAGTTAGTACTGCCTCTGACATAGTTACTGTCCCCTGATGTGACTAGTTATCACCCATTACCTTGTACATGTTGGTTCGATCAAAACATCTCTATTACGTACGGTCATCCTGACCTTATCTTTTAAAAGGGGTCAATGTGTTCCTCTTACCTTTAGGGAATGTGTTTGTACCATTCTTGGTATGGAGTGTTCTGGGACCACCCTTTGGGAATGTGTGTGTGTTTTGTGCCTAGCACTTCTTAGGAATGTGTGTGTTTGCAATATCAGCCCTGTTCTTGCCAGATTCTGTAAGCAGGGCCTGCCTCATACCAGGCCTCTAATACAAGGGCTTAAATATCTCAGGCTCTCTTGCTACTACAGGGGTGAGTGTCCTTGGAACTGGCTGTAGGGGGAGACGATTTGCTTTCAAGAGCCTATGTAGCATATTCATGGAGCTTACTGCTTTAGGAATCTGTCCAATGCACTGAGATAATTCCATCAGTTCTCTTCCTGCATATCAGTAAAGTACTCAGTCTATGTGGGTAGCCCTGGATGTCAGGAAGGAGTGGAAAGCCTCTGGTACCTTTATAGTTAAAATGCATATTCTATTGGCTCAGCATGGCCGGTGTACAGCTCTGGCCATCAGTTTAACAGAATATTTGTGTAGACATTGATTGGCATTACCAAAGAGGAACTTTCTCTGAGAAAGCAAAAGATTCAGAAAGGAGCCAGAGGATACTACTTGCGCTCTTTTGCTTCCCCTGACTTGGTAGGTTCCTGTCTTGAGTCTACAAGACACACAAAGAAGTACTAAGCACTACTGCGTCAGACTATTGGTTTCCCCTCCCCTTTTACCCTGTGATTTACTATGGGAAACAGACAATCACATGTGTTCTTGGGTACCAGATGTCCCAGGAGAATTGTCCTGTTCCTCTGGATGCAGTAGGCTTCCAAACATTTTCCTTAGTTTTCCAGCCACTTTCTACGTTAGAAATGTATCCACTTGTGTCGTAACAATGATCCGATTTATTTATCTGGCCTAGATACCTGATTCCCCACTTCAGATCTGGTTCTGGTTCTCCCTCCTCCAAGTCCACATGGTCCTATGCTGCATGGTGGGGCAAGTGTCCTTAGGGTTGTGAGGTTTTAAGAGGATGGTGAATTGGTCAAAACTGATGACATACACAGCAGTCTTAAGGAACGAGTGTACCAGTTTTCAAAGTTCTTGCTGATTGGGGACATAGAGATAATCAATTACACAGTTTCTAGCATTTGTATTATATAATAGATGATTATCTGTTATATTTGTCAAGCCCAATTTTTTTTTTTTTCTAGCTATGGCAGCCATTCGGAAAAAGCTGGTTATAGTGGGTGATGGTGCCTGTGGAAAGACCTGTCTGCTGATTGTATTTAGCAAAGACCAGTTCCCTGAAGTTTATGTTCCCACAGTGTTTGAAAATTATGTAGCAGATATTGAAGTGGATGGAAAGCAGGTAGGTACACATTTCTGCAACAGTTAAACAGCACTTATTTTATTCAGAATGGGAGGAGACCTATGTATATGAAACCTCTAGAGAGATGTATGTTCTTATAGGACCTAAAACACGTTTGTAACACGTTTGGGGAGAAAGATCTCCTATGAGTGGTGATGTGTCTATAGCTGGCTTTTCTTTAAGTGTCAACAAAATCCCACCAGCCTTCTTTGAGTTGAGAAGGTTATTAAAAAATGCAGTTGTCCAGGGAATGATCTTGTTGCAGTAACTCATTTTTCTGGCAGTGGTGGGTAGAATAATGCCAGGATGTCTTCTTGTGAAGAGAAGAGACTGGGTGGCAGCATTACTGGATAGGTTAGCTGGTTCACTATTTTAGCAGTTCCACCAGTCATAATTTTGCAAACATTATGGTTCCTCTTTGTGGGCCTTTATATATTTCCACTTGTGGGAGTTACCTTTTGGTGGCAAGTATGCAGCACCTTGTTCAAAACAATGTCTGGGGGTTAGCATGCAAGTGCCTTCTGGCAGCACTGACATCAGCCGCTCTAGTCTCTATCAAACAGAATGCACCCTCTAGCTGCCTCTGCTCCTTCTCCATAACCACCAGTAGTGAGAGGGGCCCTCTCTGGTGTCCAAGTTGACTAAGCCAACTTTGGTAAATAGCTAATAAGGATAGTTAGTCTAATTAAAAAGCTCAAAATAATTTTAAGTATGCCTCCCGAGCTTTTACCTAAGGCTCTCCCAAGCAAGGGCAAATGTGCCTGGCCCTGATCCCAAAATGGGGTTTCAAAAGGTGTGCCTCTTGCCAGACCACAATCTGATATGCATGTACATTGCCATCTATGTCTGGGTGGCACATCTTAGTGTGCGATAAGTGGCACTTTCACTTCTGGAACCCACAGGGGTAGATCTCAGACTGCAGGCCCACCTGGCTGCCTAAAGCCTTCAGCCAAATTCAACGTAGGGCCCTGTTCTGGCACTTAGACCAGACAGAACCAGATTCAGTGCCGAGGTCCTTACCTGTGGCACCCAAGAACACTATTTCCTAAGCTCCAGAACCACCCACCATAAAGGGCTTGACACAGGATCCCTCCAGCCTCAGTGGCTGCAGCCAAAGCCATCAAGCCTAAGCTGGCACCAACACAGGAGGCTTTCTCCTGCATATCAAGCATTCAGTAATCTAAGCTGGTTATGCTGCTAGCGGCACCAACTACACAGAACCCCTCCTCCTGCTCAGACAGATTTCTGCTCCAGGCTCTGGTATAGACCATCTGTGCATTGGAAAAGGAGTGCCACCAGTGCAAAAGGAAAGAGAAAGCACATCTTCGAGGAGGGTGGACATAGAAAGAACAAATGGCACCTTCTGTCCTGGTCCCCAGTGAAAGAGTGTGTGCAAAAGAACAACCTCCAGCATCAGCCAGAACAGCAAGGCCATGTTCCAGCACCAGGTACATTCGTGCCTGTACCCTGAGAACTATTGCCACTGAGGATTCCTTGAATGATATCAATACTTGCCAGTCGGAGCTCTGGGCCACCAGTTAGAATCCTAGCTTTTTTTTTTATTAATGGAGATATCCTATCTCCTAGAACTGGAAGGGACCTTGAAAGGTCATCGAGTCCAGCCCCCTGCCTTCACTAGCAGGACCAAGTACTGATTTTGCCCCAGATCCCTAAGTGGCCCCCTCAAGGATTGAACTCACAACCCTGGGTTTAGCAGGCCAGTGTTCAAACCACTGAGCTATCCCTCCCCCATGCATTATTGCCCATCTAGCCCAAAATCTTCAGCTAGCCCCATGGCTGGGTTTATTCCACTCGGGGGTTGGCATGGAGCACCTTTGAATCAGTGTTCCTTTTGGCAACCTCAGCACTGGGACTCGGGACCATTCACTTCCCCTCAGGCATAGGGGTCCTGAAAAGACTTTATACAAGGCTTGCTTCAGTTAATAATGTGGCCCCCCTATGCAGGATTCAGTGAAGACCTTGTTGAATGAAGCAATATTTCCACTTTCCAGGCCACTACAGTATACAACTCCAGAAGGGTTTCCATTGACTCCAGCAACAATGTCCATCACCAGCACTTATGCTATCACTGGTAATGCTATCAACACCAGGTCTTTGGCATCTATCCCACTACCACTCCCTGATGCTCAAGATCATAAGATGGACCAGTTGATTGGGGTGGCGATGATCCATAGGAACCAGATAAGTCCTCTATTGGGAATACTACAGATGCCACTTCCCTAGACAATCAGATTGGAACAGTCATGTCCCCACTGACAAGTACAAACAGTTCCTGAAACTTTTAGGGATGATGGCTTGTATGCTTCAGTTATCGACAGGGATCACAACACGAGAAACATTCCTTATTTGACATTTTACAAGGAGATAACTGCCTAATTTCCCAATAGTGGTCTTTTGAACACAGTCAAGGATATGGCTCTCATCTGTCCCCTCTTCCACCTGTTGTAAAGAAAGTAGATAGGATGTACCCCATCCCCTCCAAAGGTCACCAGTTTCTGCAGCAGCACTTCCTTGCCAACTCCCTGGTAGTGTCTGCTGCTCAGGGAAGATGTTGAGGAGCTAGAGCTTCTCATTCAGCCCACATGAGTACAAAAGGATCCTTTTTGGATGAAGGTCCTATTTGTTGGGAATCTCTGGGCCTCAGAGTGGTGAATTACCAACCCATAATGGTGGGGTACAGCTACATCATATGGATACAATGAACCCCATTTTGGACTTTCTCCCCAAAGAACAAAAAGAAGCAGCCAGAATCCTGGTCAAGTGAGGGCTGGATGTTGGCTCTGCATTCTTGGATGGCAGCATATTATGCTACAGATACAAGTGCCAGGAAAATGGAGATCTCGGAGGGAGGGAGAGAGAGAGTCCTAGCTTAGATATTCAGGGCTAATGCCATAGTCTAAGTAAAATCAAGGATCTGCCCTTCAAGAAAAACTGCCTATTTAGTGACACATAGATTAGATCCTAGGAAAGATCAAGACAACTATAGCCATAGCTCATTCACTAGGTGGTCTTCCAGTGTAATAGTTTCTTCCAAAGGAGGTTCTCATGCCATGATTTCTGTGACCAGAGACAGATCCCAGCTTATCCTCAAGATGTGTAGCACCAAAGACGATACCAGCCACCTGCCAAACCAAATACTGAGAAATTCCAGTAACACAGTGCCAGGATTTCTCCTTGTAGCATCTGCCTCAAAACAGTGGATTTGAGGGTACTTTCAAGAGACAAATACCACTCTAACAGCACCTCTTCAGATCTCTACCCTATCTCCTCTCTTTGGAACTTGTCTCTTCCTCCTGTAGTGATTGCTACTCCCTTACTTTTGGTCATTGGGTACTGGATACCAATCTGCAATCTTGGCAGTCTGTCCAGTTCTGGTCCCCTCACCATCGTCTCCTTCCTTCCTCTTTTGGGGACCAGTCTCATGAGGGAGTTTTCTTATATGAACTGGTATCCCTCCTTGCAAAGGGAGAATAAAATCCCACTGGAATATCGAGGGAATGATACTATTCTTATTGCCTGATGTCTAAGAAGGCAGGTAATTTTAGATCCATCCTAGTACAAAGGAACCTGAACAAGTACACATACACCTTCAAGTTCAGGATACCCATCTTGAGAGAGAGCATATCTCATCCCTATCCCATGGAGACTGGTACATAACCCTTGATTTAAAGGAGACATGGTACGTGATTCTAGATACTTTCACGTATCATCAGGAAGAGCCACATCAAATCCCTGAGGTGTTCTACATGGGAATCAGCTATCCAGTTCAAAATTTTCTCTTTCGGCCTGTCCATAAGCCCCTGGTTATTCGTGTCTAGCAGTGGTGGCCGCCCATCTCAGATGAAGGGGCGTTTATGTATACCAGCACCTGGACGATTAACTAGTAAACACAAAACCACAGCAAGAACTGGCATTTTGAATACACGTGCAACCTGTTCTCTTCTCTGGTACCCCAAATTATCCATGAGAAATTCACAGTACAACCCATCCATCTTATTGGGGCATTCCTGGATTCAATCCACCCCAGAGGTTTCCTCTGAGGTCAGGTTCCTCAAGTTCTAGCAAGCCCTGATCACACTCAGTGCCCAGCCAAACCAGCTGACACGGTTCATTTGAGCCTAATGAGCCCTGTGGCCTCTTCAGCATACGCGACGGCTCAAGCTCACTTTCATATGAGACCCCTACAGTACTGGGTCACAGAACACCACAGTCTAACCATGCAGTTTACAGAGGAAATTTCAGAGGGGTAGCCGTGTTAGTCTGTATCAGTAAAAACAACGAGGAGTCCTTGTGGCACCTTAGAGACTAACAAATTTATTTGGGCATAAGCTTTTGTGGGATATAACCCACTTCATCTGATTGCGTCTGATGAAGTGGGTTATATCCCACGAAAGCTTATGCCCAAATAAATTTGTTAGTCTCTAAGGTGCCACAAGGACTCCTCGTTGTTTTTAGAGGAAACTTGTGATCACTCCTGAAGTCCTACAACAGCTTGGGGCCAGGAAAAATATCTTGTAGGGTATACAGTCCATCCCTTTTGCTCTCACATCCACGTTCGCCACTGACCCCTCCACCTCATCCCTGATGGAAGTCTAGAATCCAAGTGCCACACCATTGTTTTCAGGCCAATGTCAGGGTCCTTAGGGAAATTGATATTGGTTAATAATGAACAACACTACAGCCAGGTTCTTCATCATTAAATAGAGCAAAGAAACTAGACATGGTGTACAAAGCACCAGATCCATCTGGTAGGCATATATCTGTTGGGGAAGAAAATGTGCAAGCAGCCTTGTTGAGCAGCAAGATGCAGACTCTATATGAATGGTCTCTAAAAACATCAGTGGTCAGAAAATTTAATCAAATGGGGCCACCCAAAAACTATACCATTTCACATCAAGACAAAATACCAAGCGCCAACCCTGCTGCACCAGAGCAGAAAAAGGCAATACCTCTTTCTGATAGATTTCTTCTGAAGTGGGACCTGTCTCTCCCCTGCACCTTTGATCCCAGTGTCATTAGAATCACAGTGACTGTCTGCTTTGATTTTTTTCCTAACCTGTGACCATGCCAACGCTGGTACACAAATTCCTGGACCTCTCTAGGTAACCACCCTAACCTGCTCGTCTCTGTCTCCAGACTGCTTGTCTCAGTGTAGAATACTGCACCCGAATCCCGAGATGCTACATCTCACAGCATGAATGACAGCCTGGTTAACTACCGTGGACCACACCTGTTCTTAGATTGCAATCCATCATGCTCATGTCTAGGAAGAGCTCCTCTCTCAAATACTACAAACAAAAATGAAAAGATTTTGCATCTGGACCAATGACAAGGTTATGCCTCCATTCCAAGCTGGGGTTTTTGCAAATCTGGGCTACTTACTGCATCTTGCAACCCAAGGTCTGGTCTGTTGGGTGCGTTTCTTAAGGTTCACCTGGCAGCCAGTTCCGCTATTAGCACCATGTCAGAGGCAGACCAATTTTCCCTCCACCCTAGTCTCCAGATTTCTAAAGGCTTGACTAATGCTTTTCCCCCAACCAAGGAGTGTCCTTCCTCTTGGGATTTAAATCTTGTACTAATTCCTCCTCTTCCCCCCCCTCCCCATTTTGAGCTTCCTAGATCAGCTTCTTTAGACCATCTTATTTCTAAATACAGTTTTCCTTATTGCCTCCACCTCTGCAAGGAGGGTAAGTGTACTCCACGCACAAGGGCTACACCACCTTACACCATGGCTCAAAGATGGTTATGAGGCCCCATCATGCCTAAGGCGATGACCGTTTACTGGTAGATCAATGCTGTTGCGATCAATGCAGCAGCGTCGATTTAGTAGGTCTGGCGAAGACCTGCTACATCAATGGCTGAGCGCTATCCCATTGATTCTGGTACTCCAGCTCCCCGAGAAGAGTAAGGGAAGTAGGTAGGGTTGCCAACTTTCTAACCGCACAAAACTGAATACCCTGGCCCCGTTCACTACATTCCTCCTCCCTCGGTGGCTCGCTGTCCCCCACCCTCCCTCACTTTCACTGAGCTGGGGTTAGGGAGTGGGAGGGGGTGAGGGCTCTAAATGGGGCATGCTGGCTCCGAGTTGGGACTGGGGATGGAGGGGTTCAGGGTGTGGGAGGAGGCTCTGGGCTGGGACAGGGGATTGAGATGCGGGGGAGGCTCCAGCTGGGGGTGCAGGCTCTGGGGTGAGCCTGGGGATGAGGGGTTTGGGGTGCAGCAGGGGGCTCCAGGTTTGGGGGGCTCAGTGTTGGGGCTCGGAGTTGGGGTGCAGGCTTACCTCAGGCAGCTCCCGGTCAGCGACGCAGCAGGGCTAAGGCAGGCTCCCTGCCTGTCCTGGCACCACTCTGCGCCCCAGAAGTGGCCAGCAGGTCCGTCTCCTAGGTTGGGGGGAGGGGCGGCAGGCTCTGGGTGCCGCCCGCAGGCGCACCCCCCCCCCCCGGCTCCAACCCACAGGCACCCCCCGCCAGCTCCCATTGGCCATGGTTCCCGGCCAGTGAGAGTGTGGAGCTGGTGCTCGGGGCAGGGGCAGCACACTGAGCCCTATGGCCCCCTTGCCTAGGAGCTGGACCTGCTGGCTGCTTCCAGGGCACAACGCAGTGCCAGGACAGTTAGGGACTTGCCTGCCTTAGACCTGCAACACTGCCGACTGGACTTTTAACGGCCCAGTCGGCAGTGCTGACCACAGCTGCCAGGGTCCCTTTTCGACCGGGTGTTTTGGTCTAAAACTGGATGCCTGGCAACCCTAAAAGTAGGTGGAAGGCGTCTCCCATTGACACCGCAGTAAGTCGACCTAAGCTGCATCAACTTCAGTTACGTTATTCACGTAACTGAAGTAGTGTAACTTAGGTCAACTTACCATGGTAGTGTAGATAAGGCCTAAGCTGGTATCTGACTTGCACCTCAATCAATACATTTCCCTTGCTGTCTTCTTCCTAAGATGCCATTCCCATCTCAGGGAAACACACCTGCACACTGTTTTAAAATAACTCCCTGGGTTTACCTAGACAGTACAAAATCTCTTAAGACAAACTCTGTTTATAGTTCATGTAGAAAGATTCCCCATCGCATTTATCTCTACACAGATTGTCCCAGTGGATTAAGAGATGCATAGAATTGTTAAATCATAACTAAAGTACCAGTATCTATAGTCTTAAGAAATTGTATTGGAGCCACTCCTACAGAGAGCAGCAACATGGAGTTCAGTGCATACCTTAACCAGGCATTTTTCTTTTGAAATTGAACTGCGATGCGAAATTGGGTAGGACAGTGCTGCAGTCCAAATTTATTAGAGCAGTCCTTGCCTGCCTTCTTCCTAAGGGAACGTGATGCTCTGTACCTCGGGGGAACACCCAGCACCTCCATGTTCATCCTTGTAAAATGATTGTGTGGTATCCAGTGCAAAGTTTGTCATGCTGGGTGTCTTCGGAAGGCTCATGATGCACTGAGCATTGTTGTTACAGTAATGTTACATGAAATTATAACCTATAACATCACTATATGTAGTTATGAGGCTGAAAATGTATCCTCATGGCTTAAAATAAGCCCAGGCAAAAACTGTCCAAGAGCAGAGAGGTAGTTCACATCTCATCAGGGCAGGTATGGGACAAACCCAGCCCAGCCTCACAGGAACAAAGGATGCTGGCCTAGGCAGTAACAAAAGGATCTGTTGGACTCTCGAGTGAGTCACCCCCCACCCCTTTCCTTTGGCCAGTTTGGGACTGCGATGAGGTAGTGCTCACCTGACTCTGAAGGGGGGGGGGGGGGCGGGTGGCAAAGCCAAGAGGGAAGAAAGGACATGATAAAAGGGAGAGACATTTGCTAGGCTCTTCCTCTCTCTTCCACCTACATCTACAGACCCCACACCAAGTGACTGAAAGCACTGATCAAAGGGGAGAGCCTGGCTGAAGAGCAACCAGCCAGCCTGTGGTGAGAAGCATCTAAGCTTGTAAGGGCATTGAAAGTGTTAAGATCAGCTTAGAATGCGTTTTGCTTTTATTTCATTCGACCAAATCTGACTTTTGCTTTATAATCACTTAAAATTTATCTTTGCAGTTAATAAATGTTTGTTTGTTCTACCTGAAGCAGTGCATTTGGTTTGAAGCGTGTCAGAAACTCCCCTTGGGATAACAAGCCTGGTACATATCAATTTCTTTGTTAAATTGATGAACTCATATAAGCTTGCAGCGTCCAGAGGGCATAAAACTGGACACTGTAAGATGGAGGTTCCTAGGGTTGTGTCTGGGACTGGAGATATTGGCTAGTGTCATTTGGTTGCACAATCCAAGGAGCAGCTTACATGTCAGAGGCTGTGCGTGAACAGCCCAGGAGTGGGGGCTCTCACAGCAGAGCAGGGTAAGGCTGGCTCCCAGAGTTAAGGATTGGAGTGACCTAGCAGATCACCCGTCCAGATAATACCAGAGGAGAATGTCACAGGGAACACTACTCACAAGTGTCCCACAAGTGGGAATGCACAGATGCCCTCAAAGTAGAGAAGGAGCTGAGGTGGCTAAAGGGTACGCACTGTTATGTAGTCTAGAGCGGCTCCTTCAGCACTACACAAAGGCACTCGTGCACCTCCCAGGCAGACACTGCTTTAGAAGAGGGTTCCGTGTGTTCACCACCAGGAGCCTGCTCCCACAAATGTGAATGCACAAAGGGGACACAACAAGTTACTGGTAAGTAACTTCTCATTCTGAGCCCAGTTCTGCCCTCTGTTACATTAGTGCGACCTTCCTGGAAATTTATGGCAGATGCACCCTATAATTGAGAGTAGCATTTGAGCTGTTGTCTTCATAAGTTAAACAATTGACAGTTGCTTGGCATTCAAGCATATTGATGTTTGGAGTCCAGTTGCTGCCTGTCTCACTTAACCAGAGCTGCTTGGAAAGTTTCTGAACTTTATTTTGCGTAGGGTCCATCCATTTAGTATTTGCAGTTTTACAAATTTATTATTGTAGTTTTCTAGTTTGTTTGTTTTTTTTCCAAAAAATTCTGTGCTGTAGTTCTCCTAGCTCTGCCCCAAATTGAGATCTTAAAAGATGACCTCATTTATTCAGCCCTTAGCAATAATGGATGTTGCACACAAGAAAGATCAGCAAATTGCAGGTTTAAGTTTCCACTATGGTGGTGGAAGTTCAGTAAAACTACACAGAAATGAGTGGCCCTTTGACATTTTTGTCTTTTAGTTGGAGTGTGGGGTGAATTTTTTTTAATCTGTCCAAGTTCCTGAAAAGCAAGTGCATGTATGTATAGTCCTGTTTTACTGAAAATGTGACCTCTTCGATCGTTTACAGAGTAGTTTCCCAGCCTCAGAGAACTATTTTTAGGCTTACATCCCTTCAGTTCATCCATCTTGCTTTTCTTTTTCTGGTAGCTCCCACTCTTCAGAGGTGTAGGGATGACCACTGATATAATGGAAAATCTTGTCAATATGTTAAATTGATTTTTGGACGCAGGGAATAGACAACTCCTCATTTTCCATTTGTGAAAGTGGAGTGCACTGTGTTCCCCTCCTGTTGAGTCATGTTCACTGAAATCCACTCTCTAGTTTGCTTGGATTACTCACACTTGAATCAGATTTCCCCTTGATGATTTTGGCTAACTGCCTTCATTCTTTTCTGTAGGTTGAGTTGGCCCTGTGGGATACTGCAGGACAAGAAGATTATGATCGACTTAGGCCTCTGTCATATCCAGACACCGATGTTATACTTATGTGTTTTTCAATTGATAGTCCTGATAGTTTAGGTAAGTAAAACTGAATCCAAACCAGGTTTCCTGTATCCCTAGGAGACTGTACTGTGCAGCCTTTAATTCATTTATCCATGGTTTAATATTGAGTGGCAATTGTGATTTCTACTAACCACATTTGTATATACATTGCAGTGTTAGCTTCAATATTTTGTGTAATGAATCTTTGTTCTTCCAGTAGTGTTCCTCTGGGTGCTCCACTTCAGGTGCATGTGCACCCCATTTGCCTTTGATCGGAAACTTTCAGTAGCAGTGCCCATTCAACCAATGCATGTGCCCTACACCTCCTTGTGCCTCCTGCTGAGGATATATAGGGTTGTGCAGGCAAACTGCCCTCAGTGCCTTCTCAATCTCCTCCAACTGAGACGGAGCATCTAGCATGCCTACTTCACTGTTGGTTAAGTTTGCCACCTTTATTTCTAGTTTAGCCTTTTATTGAAGTTTTGTTTAATTAATATCAGAGGGGTAGCCGTGTTTTTGTAAGGTAACTCCCTTCTCTTCATGTGTCAGTATATTTATGCCTGCATCTGTAATTTTCACTCCATGTATCTGGAAGTGGGTGTTTTACCCACAAAAGCTTATGCCCAAATAAATCTGTTAGTCTTTAAGTTGCCATCAGACTCCTCATAGTTTAATTAGTGTAGTTTGCCATTTTTATTTCATTTATTTTTGAGGGTCTTTATTTCCCTCACACACACCCGAGGAGTCCTTTTCCTCCATTGTAGGGGTATGCCAGGATGACCAGGATTCAAATGTTGCCTCACTTTCTGGGACGCTATACCCGTTAACAATGGACATTCCAAGTGCATTCGCTGCTCAGAGGACATACACTTCTGAGGGTTGTGCAATTTTTGTGCAGCCCTTAAGAGCAAGGCTAGAAAAAAACAATAAAACTTGAACTCCTCATGATGGAGTGCTCTCTTCTTCCTGCCCTGGATCTAGGTCAGTGGAACCCCTGTACATCAGCCTGCACGTGAGCATAGTGCCCTGTCTATTCAGCACCACTTTCACCCAGATCTTCAAAAGAAAAGATGTCAGAAGGTACTGGGAAGGCCTGTAAGACGAGGAGTTCCGGTTCTCCCCACAAAGAGCTTATCTCAAAAAGATCTCAGTCTTGGCAGATTTCACCCATTTCTGACCCCTCAGGTCCTGGGCTGAGTACTGCTGAGGCTTCAGGCTCTTCTAGTACCAATAGTGTTTCCAAGGCCCTGAGTTCATTTAGGAGCCACGGTTCCAAGTGGGCTTTGGAACCTAAACTGACTCCACTACCATCTAAGCATGACCAGAGCAGCAAGGAGAAACATTTTGCATCTGTCAAGACAGTACTGATGGACCTTACTCTGCAATCTCCGGTATCTAGCCCCATAATTCCCTGAGTACTGTAGAAGTCTAAGCCATCTCATGCTACTCATTCTTCAAGACAGTCAACATCATCAGTATCCAATGACTTCATTGTAAGGGACTCATCGAATCAGACCCCTCTCTCAGCTCCCCTAAGGCTACGGCTTCAGTACAGGGGGGGGTCGATTTAAGATACGCAAATTCAGCTACGCGAATAGCGTAGCTGAATTCGACATATCGCAGCCGACTTACCCCGCTGTAAGGATGGTGGCAAAATCGACCTCCGCGGCTTCCTGTCGACGGCTCTTACTCCCACCTTCGCTGAAACTCCAGAATCGAGAGGTCTATTTCTACCCGCTGATTCAGGCGGGTAGTGTAGACCTAGCCTCACTCACCCGGTACGGCAGGAGTTTAGGTGCTTCAAGGACCTGTATGTCTCCAATGAGAGAGTCTCCCCTCTTAATCGGTACGTATTTTAATTGTAAGAGTTGTAATTCTGGTGACCATAATGACCTATCACTATCAAGGTCATCATGGTCACCAGAATTACAACTCTTTGTGGTACTACTAGATTTCCCAGCAATTTCTGAGGTAGGCAGAGCTTGTCACATTTTGGTGCAAGATTCCCCTACCTACCAGTATGGAGGCTCTCTTCCTGATGCCTATAGGGAAAAGGATTACTCATGTGAGAGACATTGGTGCTCCTTCCCCTTGGTGTGAGCAACAGTGGATGCCACGTCCTATGCCTAATGTTTCCCTTCATAGGCTATATTGGGATCCTTGGTCTGCCTACTGACAGCAATTTTCATGAGCACCTAGCGTTTCTCGTCAGGACAGGTAGTCTCCTACTCCATCTCTTCCTCCTCCGCCACCTCAGTTGCAGGAAGAAACCTTTGAGGAACAGGAGGCCAGAGTGGGTAAGAAGGATACTCCACAAACTAACATCTTCTCATCTTTCCCAGATGAAGCTGTCATTCCTTCCCCACCCTGCATGGCAAACAACTTTAAGCAAGTTCAGGACCTAAGGAAATTCTATACTCCCTATAGATTCCCCTAGAATAGGTCCAAGAGTCTCAGCAAATGTCACCTTTTGTGTGGATGGCCTTGTCCATAAATGAAGCCCTTCTTGATCCTGCCAAAACCATCTGGCAGACTCTGGCAATTGTACCACCCATGTGCAAGTGCACCAATAAGAGATATTATGTACCAGCCAAGGATTAAGAATTTTTATTTTCACACGCTTCACCTAACTCCGTGGTTGTTTCAGCTGTAAATGAATGTGGCAGTCAGCCCCATGCTAAATTGACCGCATACAATAAGGATCAAAACAGCTTGACCTTTTGGGCCATATGGCTTATTTGTCTGCGACTCTACACTTCAGGATCACAAATTATCAAGCCCTTATGGCAAAGTACAGTCATACCATCAAAAGTCACCTTGTCTATTGAACCACCTTCCAACAGAACATCGTGAACAGTTCCAGGCCATCATAGCTCACGGTCAACTATCGGCTAGAACATTGCTACAAGCCTCCATAGATGCAGCTGATATGGCAGCTCTAGAATCATAGAATATCAGGGTTGGAAGGGACCTCAGGAGGTCATCTAGTCCAACCCCCTGCTCAAAGCAGGACCAATTCCCAACTAAATCATCCCAGCCAGGGCTTTGTCAAGCCGGGCCTTAAAAACCTCCAAGGAAGGAGACTCCACCACCTCCCTAGGTAACGCATTCCAGTGCTTCACCACTCTCCTAGTGAAAGTGTTTCCTAATATCCAACCTAGACCTCCCCCACTGCAACTTGAGACCATTGCTCCTTGTTCTGTCATCTGCCACCACTGAGAACAGCCGAGCTCCATCCTCTTTGGAACCCCCCCTCAGGTAGTTGAAAGCAGCTATCAAATCCCCCCTCATTCTTCTCTTCTGCAGACTTAAACAATCCCAGTTCCCTCAGCCTCTCCTCATAAGTCATGTGCTCCAGACCCCTAATCATTTTTGTTGCCCTCCGCTGGACTCTTTCCAATATTTCCACATCCTTCTTGTAGTGTGGGGCCCAAAACTGGACACAGTATTCCAGATGAGGCCTCACCAATGTTGAATAAAGGGGAATGATCACGTTCCTCGATCTGCTGGCAATGCCCCTACTTATACAGCCTAAAATGCCGTTAGCCTGCTTGGCAACAAGGGTACACTGTTGACTCATATCCAGCTTCTCATCCACTCTAACCCCTTGGTCCTTTTCTGCAGAACTGCTGCCTAGCCACTTGGTCCCTAGTCTGTAGCAGTGCATGGGATTCTTCCGTCCTAAGTGCAGGATTCTGCACTTGTCCTTGTTGAACCTCATCAGGTTTCTTTTGGCCCAATCCTCTAATTTGTCTAGGTCCCTCTGTATCCGATCCCTACCCTCTAGTGTATCTACCACGCCTCCCAGTTTAGTGTCATCTGCAAACTTGCTGAGAGTGCAGTCCACACCATTCTCCAGATCATTAATAAAGATATTAAACAAAACCGGCCCCAGGACCGACCCTTGGGGCACTCCGCTTGAAACCGACTGCCAACTAGACATGGAGCCATTGATCACTACCCGTTGAGCCCGACGATCTAGCCAGATTTCTATCCACCTTACAGTCCATTCATCCAGCCCATACTTCTTTAACTTGACGGCAAGAATACTGTGGGAGACCGTATCAAAAGCTTTGCTAAAGTCAAGGAATAACACATCCACTGCTTTCCCCTCATCCACAGAGCCACTTATCTCATCATAGAAGGCAATTAGGTTAGTCAGGCACGACTTCCCCTTGGTGAATCCATGCTGACTGTTCCTGATCACTTTCCTCTCCTCTAAGTGTTTCATAATTGATTCCTTGAGGACCTGCTCCATGATTTTTCCAGGGACTGAGGTGAGGCTGACTGGCCTGTAGTTCCCCGGATCCTCCTTCTTCCCTTTTTTAAAGATGGGCACTACATTAGCCTTTTTCCAGTCATCCGGGACCTCCCCCGATCGCCATGAGTTTTCAAAAATAATGGCTAATGGCTCTGCAATCTCATCCGCCAACTCCTTTAGCACCCTCGGATGCAGCGCATCCGGCCCCATGGACTTGTGCACGTCCAGTTTTTCTAAATAGTCCCGAACTACTACTTTCTCCACAGAGGGCTGGTCACCTTCTCCCCGTACTGTGCTGCCCAGTGCAGCAGTCTGGGAGCTGACCTTGTTCGTGAAGACAGAGGCAAAAAAATCATTGTACATTAGCTTTTTCCACATCCTCGGTCACTAGGTTGCCTCCCTCATTCAGTAAGGGGCCCACACTTTCCTTGACTTTCTTCTTGTTGCTAACATACCTGAAGAAACCCTTCTTGTTACTCTTAACATCTCTTGCTAGCTGCAACTCCAAGTGTGATTTGGCCTTCCTGATTTCACTCCTGCATGCCTGAGCAATATTTTTATACTCCTCCCTGGTCATTTGTCCAATCTTCCACTTCTTGTAAGCTTCTTTTTTGCGTTTAAGATCAGCAAGGATTTCACTGTTTAGCCAAGCTGGTCGCCTGCCATATTTACTATTCTTTCTACACATCGGGATGGTTTGTTCCTGCAACCGCAATAAGGATTCTTTAAAATACAGCCAGCTCTCCTGGACCCCTTTGCCCTTCATGATATTCTCCCAGGGGATCCTGCCCATCTGTTCCCTGAGGGAGTCAAAGTCTGCTTTTCTGAAGTCCAGGGTCCGTATTCTGCTGCTCTCCTTTCTTCCTTGTGTCAGGATCCTGAACTCGACCATCTCATGGTCACTGCCTCCCAGGTTCTCATCCACTTTTGCTTCCCCTACTAATTCTTCCCTGTTTGTGAGCAGCAGGTCAAGAAAAGCTCTGCCCCTAGTTGGTTCCTCCAGCACTTGCACCAGGAAATTGCCCCCTACACTTTCCAAAAACTTCCTGGATTGTCTGTGCACCGCTGTATTGCTCTCCCAGCAGATATCAGGGTGATTAAAGTCTCCCATGAGAACCAGGGCCTGCGATCTAGCAACTTGTGCTAGTTGCCAGAAGAAAGCCTCGTCCACCTCATCCCTCTGGTCTGGTGGTCTATAGCAGACTCCGACCACGACATCACCCTTGTTGCTCACACTTCTCAACTTTATCCAGAGACTCTCAGGTTTTTCTGCAGTTTCATACCGGAGCTCTGAGCAGTCATACTCCTCTCTTACATACAACGCAACTCCCCCACCTTTTCTGCCCTGCCTGTCCTTCCTGAACAGTTTATATCCATCCATGTCAGTACTCCAGTCATGTGAGTTATCCCACCAAGTCTCTGTTATTCCAATCGCATCATAGTTCCTTGACTGTGCCAGGACTTCCAGTTCTCCCTGCTTGTTTCCCAGGCTTCTTGCATTTGTGTATAGGCACTTAAGATAACTCATCGATCGTCCCTCCTTTTCAGTATGAGACAGGAGTCCTCCCCTCTTGCGCTCTCCTGCTTGTGCTTCCTCCCAGGATCCCATTTCCCCTCTTACCTCAGGGCTTTGGTCTCCTTCCCCCGGTGAACCTAGTTTAAAGCCCTCCTCACTAGGTTAGCCAGCCTGCTTGCGAAGATGCTCTTCCCTCTCTTCGTTAGGTGGAGCCCGTCTCTGCCTAGCACTCCTCCGTCTTGGAACACCATCCCATGGTCGAAGAATCCAAAGCCTTCTCTCCGACACCACCTGCGTAGCCATTCGTTGACTTCCATGATTCGACAGTCTCTACCCAGGCCTTTTCCTTGCACAGGGAGGATGGACGAGAACACCACTTGTGCCTCAAACTCCTTTATCCTTCTTCCCAGAGCCACGTAGTCTGCAGTGATCCGCTCAAGGTCATTCTTGGCAGTATCATTGGTGCCCACGTGGAGAAGCAGGAAGGGGTAGCGATCCGAGGGCTTGATGAGTCTCGGCAGTCTCTCCGTCACATCGTGTATCCTAGCTCCTGGCAAGCAGCAGACCTCTCGGTTTTCCCGGTCGGAGCGGCAGATAGATGACTGAGTCCCCCTGAGGAGGGAGTCCCCGACCACCACCACACTCCTCCTCCTCTTGGGAGTGGTGGTCGTGGAACCCCCATCCCTAGGACAGTGCATCTTTTGCCTTCCAATCGGTGGAGTCTCCTTCTGCTCCCTTCCCTCAGATGGATCATCTAGTCCACTCTCCGCATTAGTACCTGTAGAGAGAACATGGAAATGAATGCTCACCTGTATCTCCATTGCTGGTACATGGACGCTCCTCTTTCTCCTTCTGGAGGTCACATGCTGCCAAACTTCTTCACCATCCTTCTGTCCCTGCTGCGCCTGCTCTGAATCTTCAGAACATTGTGGCTGTAGAAGCATCTCCTGACGTCTGTCCAGGAAATCTTTATTTTCCCTTATGCAACGCAGAGTCGATACTCGTTTCTCCAGACCTCGAACCTTCTCTTCCAATATGGAGACCAGCTTGCACTTTGTACAGACAAAGTCACTTCTGTCCTGTGGAAGGAGGACAAACATGGCACAACCTGTGCAGGTTACAACAGCTGATCGGTCACCTTCCATATCACCTTCCTCTTAAGAGCTTCCTCAGCTGTTGCAGGAACTACTCAGAGAAACCTGATGTAAGACTCAGTGAGCTGTCCCCAGGCAAACTCCCTCTGTTAGCCTCTGCTGTTCGCCGCTCAGCTGGCAACAGTGGATGCAACAGTGGATGCCACGTCCTATGCCTAATGTTTCCCTTCAGAAGCTGTATTGGGATCCTTGGTCTTACATCTGCAGGTTTCTCTGAGTAGTTCTTTTAGTGAGCTTTTATCCAAAACACTTGAATCCAAAACAATACTTAGCTAACGGTACAAACAACATTTGGAAAGATCATTAAGTGGTCCGCCGAGACCCTCAGCAATTTTCAAGTGGTTCGTGAAAAAAAAAGTTTGAGAACCACTGCTCTAGAATACTGAAAAAGAGCTCCCCTTTGATAGGCAGAAACTTCGCTGAGACAATTGATTAATCGTTGCACACCTATATAGAGTCCCTGACTGTGGGGCTGTGGCTGAAACTGCACGCGTATCAGAGAGGGTGGGGGGCACTTTCTCCCCCACTCCCTACCCTGAGTTTCTTGCCACAAATTTCAGCCCCTGCTGACAGCCGGAACCCCAGCCCGAGCAACTTAGCTGCATGCCCCCTGTGGCATGGGGCCACAGACAATTGCCCTGCTTCCCACTCCCTAACCCTGGCTCTGTGCATCACTTCTGTCTACTCAGACACCTGTGTAGTTTCCTAGCAAGGATCCAGCATGTGTTATGGTTGAAGCCAGTTTGAAAAGTTGATGTAGAAATAATTTTAGCAATGAACCGTTTTCTGAAGAAAAGTGTAGGAAAGAGGGGTAATGAAGGGTAGTCGATTGCCACTTCTAGCTAAAGAAGAGTTCACAACAAGGATCCAAACAGCAGTTTAAAAAAAAAGAAAGAAAGAAAAAGAAACCGCAAATACCATCCGAAATATTTGGAATATGGATTTACATGGACTGGCTTTGAGGAAGACCCATGGGCACAGTGTGTCGTGTGTGGTGAAGTTCTGGCAAAGGAGAGCTTAAAACCATCTAAAACGTTATGGCACTTGCAGACACGGCACAGTTCTCTTCAAACAAAACTGCTCGATTTTTTTCCCCAGCAAAAGCTGGGCAAGCTACAGGGCTAGAAAAGAGCACCGAGAATGGCAACTACAGGAAATAAGAGAGCCCTTGAGACATCTTTCATGTGTCATACTGGATAGCTAAAACTGGGACACCACACAATATCAGAGAAACTTTTTTTCTGCCATGTGCCAAGAAAGTGTTTTCAATTATGGTGGGGCAAAGTGCAGCAACTCAACTTAGTGTCAGGAGAATTGAATCATTGCAAGGTGTAGTCATGGATGGCAAATGATGTGACTGAGCAAGTGATTGCCAAAATCAAGCAAAGTCCTTTTTTGCCATTCAGCTTGACAAAACGATGGATGTGTCTGATGCTGTTCAGATACTGACATACATAAAATTTGAGAGTGATGGAAAAACTCCAAGAAGAATTTCTGTTCTACCAGCGATTACCACAGCATGCTACAGGGGAACAGCTCTTTGCACTTTTGGATGCTTTTGTCTCTGATTCTGGCTTGGAATAACAGTGCTGTGTAGGAATTTGCAGGGACGGTGCTTGTGCCGAGACTGGAAAAAAACAGTGAGATAGTCACTCAAGTGCAGGCTGTTGCACTGCAAGCAGTTTGGGCTCACTGTATTATACACAGGCAAGACCTAATTGCCAAAAAAATGCCACCCATTCTAAAACAAGTTCTTGATTAAACTGTGTTCGCACAGTCAACTTCATCAAGAGTAGCTCAACAAGTGTGTGTCTGTTTGGAGTTTTGTTTGACGAGATGAGAGCTGAGCACCGTCCGTTACTTTAACACGCAGAAATTCAGTGACTCTCTCGGGGAAAGGTTCTCCATCGTTTGTTTGAGCTGAGAGAGGAAGTGAGAATTTTTCATTCAAAGATTCCCTGCTGGTGGAAAAGTTTGCAGATACCAAGTGGCTTGCTTTGCTAGCTTACCTGGCAGACATTTTTGAATGCCAGTACCTCACTTCAAGTACGAGGTACTTTCGTCTTTTCTCTCACTGACAAAATCGAAAGTTGATTCAAGAAATTTTCCTTGTGGTATGCTCGTGTGGACTGTAGCAGTTTTGAAGGGTGCTTTTTACTGGATAACTTTTTGGATGAAAATGCCTTGCCAAAATATGATTTGCAATTCATTATCAGCCACCTGGAAAGCCTTAAACTGCAGCTTTGGGAGTACTTCCCTGTAAAGGATCAGAAAACAGGCATGGATTAGAAATCCCTTTAATGCAGAAGTGACTGCAAGTGCTGTTGTGTCACTTTATAGTGAAAGAAACATTAATGGCTCTTTCCTGTGATGAGACAATGATGCTGAGATTTTCTTAACAGCCCTTTGCTAACTTCTGGATTGCTGTGCATGAAGAATATCCAGAGCTGTCATCTGCAGCTTTGAAAGCACTTATGCCATTTTCATCCACCTACCTGTGTGAAGCTGGGTTTTCAGCACTGACTTTACTGAAAAACAAATACAGGGCTTCCATCTTTACCTCACCCACACAGAGCCCTGCTTCAAGCCTTTGTGTTCATCAATACAAGCTCACTTCTCTCATTAGGTGCATATTTATTTTTTACTGCTGGATATAAAGATTGTCTTGCGAGTGGATTGTGAATTGAAATATTTAGTGGCTATTTTTTTGTAGATGTGGCCTTATAATGCATTTTGATTTCAAATATACTAACTATTCTAGAGTTATACAAGGTACTGGGGTCCTGTAGTAATCTTTGTTGTCAGAAGGGGGTTGTGGTGCAATGAAATTTGAGAACCGCTGAGGTAGACTGAGTCTGGGCTGAGAGGGTCCATCACTGTCAGCTGCAAAGAGCTGCTCAAGGATGGACCGTGAGGTCTGAGCTGGGGTTTCCTCAGTGACCTGACTCTCTAGCACTTCCTGGGCAGACTGCAAGCTGGGATTTAGTCCAGTGGATAAGGCACTGGACTGGGACTTTGGAGACCTGGTTCTCTTCCAGACTCTCTGCCACTGATCTGCTGTGTGACCTTGGGGAAGTTCCTTTACCGCTCTATGCCTCTGTTTCCCTCTGTCGTTTCTATTTGGATTGTCAGTAGCAGGGACTGCTACTATAGGTCTATACAGTGCCCAGGATAACAGGGCCCCAATCTCAAGGCATCTAGGTGCTACTGTAATACAAATAACAATAGACCATATCTTATCCCTAGAGTCCATTTGATCTACCAACTTCCAGGCTTAGAACAAGAAGCTAGTTGCAGCAGGAAGGGGACTTTCTGAGGTCATTCCAGAGTGGGTAGTTATCCCAAGTTGTCAGAGCCAAGGAGCCCTTGGTGCCAGGGACTGAGATGGCCAGGAGATTCCTCTCCAGCAACGGTGAGCTCTGTTTTAGTGCCAGAGACCGAAGGGGTGCCATCCTTTGCCTGTATGAAACTCTCCCCAGCTCAGACGGGATCAGCATTTGAGGGCCTCAGTTCAGTTCCTCCCATCTTGGAAGTGGCAGCCAGTCTGTATCCAGTCCATGAGCAATGTTTGCAAATGTTGTGTACTTGCCTGAGCCTGAGATCTTGGGCAGTGATGGTGGCCAATGGGAAAAAGCACTAGGCTGGAACTCTTGGATTCACACAGGAATAGACTCCATTCTCTGGGGTTTATTGGCGTGGAAAGTTTAATCCTTGGCCATGTTGTAGATGAGGACTGCCAGCTATCGGAGTGTTGACAGTGACTTCCACCCCTAGGCCAAACAGTTGCATTGTTGTATCAGCTCCCTGAGAGACCGTATAAAGGAATGTCCACTTCCCTCTGGGTCCCAGAGGTGGTCCAGAGCAGTGTTCCCTCTAAGCTGCATACCTGCGCAGCCGCACAAGAGTTGATCAAGTGCCGTGCATGTCAGGTGCCCCTCCCCCCGTGCTGCGCTGCTCCTGACCTTTGCCTTGGAGCCCCTGGCCAGCTGCTCCTGGCAGCCTCCTGCTTGCTATGCAGAGTGGGGGCTGCTGATGTCAGGATGTCCCCCGCCCTCCCCCCCCGGTACCCCATCTCCGCCGAGCCGGGGGTGGGGGGGGACACGACAGGGCTCAGAAGTGGGACGGAGCTGGTGGTGCTGCTGCTGTGTCTGAACAAGCAGCATTCAGACTGGTGAGTGCTGATCTACTTAAAGGGGCAGCATCTGTCTGTCTCTCTCACTCTGTCTCTCTCGCCCACCTCCCAACACATACTGGTATTATTATTATTGTTACTTCTTGGTACTTCCTGCAGTGCACGTATATCCTCTGTAATTTTATTCTTTCAAAGTGCTGTTATTTGAGTTTTTTTACTAGTCTATGCATGTCATAATTTTTATTTCTCTTACTCTTAAATTTAATTTTTTCAAGTAGTGAGTTCTACAATGCCTAACCTGTCCTGGCTGGAGTAATTATCCCTATGGTAACTTTTAAAAAAAATATATTATAGCTAGGTTTTTAGTTCCTACTGGTGGCGCACATCTGCACATTACCTCAATATTGGTGCACAAAGCAAAATTCATTCTGCACATGGATGGAAAAAAATTAGAGGAAACGTTGAGGCATTCTTCCTTCTGCCTGTGGAGCTGCCCATTAGTTGCACTGAGCTAAAACAGCAAGCTTGATGGGACAGTCTTGAAAGATACTGCTTTCATCTGTCTGTCTCATTGAATATACCGGGTTTGTGTAGGGTAAGAGCTTTGCTCATAACACTGTAGCCTGCTATTTGGCCTTTCTGTGTGCCAGGGGTTTCCCCCAAATGCCTGGTTGTTAAGCTGTGTTTGAGTTTTGTTGAGGTAGATATGATGCCATCTCTACTTCCCATGCTCTAATGCACAGGTTTCCTAGCCTTCACTCACGGTGCAGTTGAACAAGTTATTGGGGTTGCTTATGGGGAATAGCATTTCCTTGATAGTTGTGGCAAAGGAAACTAAATTCTCCTTTAGCATGTATGGGTTGTGCTCTGGAGACCATGGTCGGACAGGTTTGTTTGAGCTACACTTGAGGTCTGGTGTAGGAATTTCCTCTGCTGTGGTGTTGGAGTCTTGTTCTCACAAAGCTCGTGTAGCCAATAGTTCAAACATTTGTCAGACCATTCCCTCCGGGTGGCTGAACACCTGCCAAGTCATATAGCAATCATGAAATATCATCTGTTTCATTTGGATAGTCTCAGCGCTGAGACAGATGGATCCCCAGTCTTGCCTTCATGTGCACCAAAAGTCTAAAACTTGTGGGTAGGTTTGGTCTCAGAGAGATGATTATTTAAGGCCTTGTGTACATGCAGAGCATGGGGCCTGACTTTCTGGATATGAATGGGGCTTGGAGAAATGGACATGCTAGTGACCAGAAAAATGGAAATGAGAGACCACTTCAAACAGGAATTTGGGAAGGTGACAGACAGGCCCTGGCTTTAGAATGTTTGTTTGTGTATTTGGTGGTAGTTGCAACAAGAGGGAGGAAATGTGATGATTAGTGGTTTATATCTCACCAGAAGCTGAATGAAATTTCATGGGATAAAGCAGCATAGTTCTAGTCAGAAAGCAGAGATGATCTTAAAAAGAAAACTGCCCCAAACACTTTTCTTTAGTCTTGTATGTGGATTACGAGACACTTCTGCTTTTTTTCTCCTCCTCCCTGCAGAAAACATACCAGAGAAGTGGACCCCAGAGGTGAAACATTTCTGCCCCAATGTGCCTATCATCCTGGTAGGAAACAAGAAGGACTTAAGAAATGATGAGCACACACGACGGGAGCTGGCCAAAATGAAGCAGGCAAGTATCTTTCTGCCCTTCTTACAATAAAACGTGACAGTTTTTGTAATATGGCTAATGAGCACATTAACTAAGTGTCTGCACTGATTGGCAGCTTTCCCTGGACACCATCCCCTCAGCACCATATCCTGGAACAAAGCTACTTGTCTCCTCATCCTTCTCTAGTGCAGTTTGGCTCCGCTAGGTAGAAGAACAAGTGTTAGATTCCTTTATCGCATCCTGTCTCCTCCACCCCTCTTCTGTGTGCTCCTGTTTCTTGCTAAGCTGATGTAGAGCAGGTCACCCTGGGTGTGTTTTGACTCAGCCTTGCAATGAAGTTTCAGGAACAAAGTGATGATCTATGGGAAATAGCTAAGTGGGGCTTGTATTGAAATTGGAAAATGTTCAGAGCAATACAGATCATAGAGAACGGGCTGGAAATGACAGTTATTCAGGACAGAAAATTGAAAGCCTCTTTTAGATGAAAAATAAACACAATCTGTTACTTAAGTGTTATGGTTGCATAGTTTAAGTCAGAACTAAGTTGTTAAATACAGACGTTAAAGAGCCGAACGATGCCCAGTTGCAGTTGGATATTTTCTTTAGTAGCCTCTTACGAAGGATCTTGTCAGAGGCACCAAATGATGCTTTCCTAACCTTCTTGGGGCTTCCTAGCAGTAAAGGTCACTCTCAAAGAAATGAAGAATTTCTCTCTCATCAGTTAGAGTATTGGTAGATGAATGCCCCAGATTGGAGGAGTGATTCTAGAAGAGTTGGGAGGTTAGTGATAAGGTAAAATCAACACACCAAGCACATACTCAACAAAATAGACGCTTAGGTTACCATGTAGGATACCATTTATCCGGTACTCAGAGTACACTGTCCCACAAAGAAACCATTGCATTGGACAGTGGTTTTAAATAATATCTTGAACAGCCTTGCTTTGGTTTGTTCATGAGTAAAGACAAAATGTGGTTCGTTTTGAAACAATCCCCAACAGCAGCATACCAGGTCTAGTAAAAAGTAGTCATCCTTCAGCATGAGAATACCCTGCCCAAATAGGCAAACTTGACTGTCCTGGCATAATGTTTCTTTTAAACAAAAAGTGACACGGCAATTTTTGTAACTATTAATATTGCTGAGGAGTTTGGTACTGCTACGGTAATGACTTGTAAAATTGCTTTTACTTCCCAAGTATCATTAAGTCACTGGTTCCATGACTTTTAAATTGCCAATGGCAACAGTTTAAACATATATTCCCCTGAAGCGTTTGCAACACAAATGTTGAAGCTTTTATACTATGACATGAGAATTGGACCCTCAATAAATGGACTATAAATAGACACTCACTGATCCAAACTGGGCTATCATTTTCATTGTCCAAAATGTAAATAAATGAAGTGATGAGGTAAATGAGATTTTAAAAATTCTTCAGTAATGTGAGGTGGTGTTGTTACAACCTGTGGGAAAGAAAATGTGTTTAACATTATTCTTAATTAAACTGGGTCCAGAAAATAAACGTGCATTTTAGATTCCAGATGGGATCTAAACAGAGTATGTAGTTTGCACTTCTGGCAAACCTGGAAGACGATGAAAGGAATGACCTGTTCAGGTGCATTGTTGGACCCTACTAATTTGCTTTTACTGTTGTATTCCACAGGAGCCAGTCAAACCTGAAGAAGGCAGAGACATGGCAAACCGCATTGGTGCATTCGGGTACATGGAGTGCTCTGCAAAGACCAAAGACGGTGTGAGGGAGGTTTTTGAAATGGCCACTAGAGCTGCTTTGCAAGCCCGGCGTGGCAAGAAAAAATCTGGCTGCCTTCTCTTGTAAAGCATGGCCAAGGGAAGGCGGCCCAGGCAGCACCCTGCACTTGATTAATTTTGAAGTGCTGTTTATTAATCTTAGTGTATGATTACTGGCCTTTTTCATTTATCTATAATAATTTACTTAAGAGATTTAAAAATCAAATCATCTTGCTACCAATATTTAGAAGCCAACTATGATTTTTATAACAGTCTGCATCAAATTCATCTGTGCACACAAGTAACGTCAACATTCCTTTAACAAACGTCTGCACGTGCAGGATGTGCCAGGCACTAATTGAAGACAATTCTCTAACTTCTTGCTTCTTTCTAGAAAGAGGAAAAAGCTGGTAACACTGAGAATTGGGCTGTAACTACTTTATAACTAGTGTACCATTCAAATTGGGTACAAGAGCTACATGGCTGTATGTGGAGTCCAGAATAACGCCAGTGCTTTCACATTTTAGGGAGATTTGTTTTTTCATGGCTGCATAGGGTGTAAAACGATAGTTTGAAACTGTGACCACCCTGAAATAACAGATCCCATCAAGCTATGAAAAGTGACAGTTCTGTAGTTTCATGTTAGTTACCTTTTAGTTACCATTTAATTAGTGCCACTTAAATGTATGGTACCAAAAATAAATCTATATGCCCCAGCCGCAGTGTAATATTTTTTGTATAATTGGATTTCCTACTACTGTTACTTGTAATCCCCGAGTAAGGTTTTTCTGGTTTTTTTGTTTTTGTTTTGTTAGTTTTTTAAGAAAGTTTATTTGAAAATAAAGGTGAGTGGAAAGCAGCTGATTCCTCCCCCACCTCCCTGCTTGTTTGTAAGTGTCTGACCCATTTGTATGGTATAAATTCTAATCTCTGCACCCAGGAAGAGGTTTTTTCTGTGATCTTCCGGCACCTGCCTTAGGAGCCAGGGAAAGGCAGCCTGTTCACACTCAAGGCAACTGAACATTTCAGAAGCTTTAAGTTAACCTGCTGGACTCAGCTCAAGGCTATAAAAATGCAAGTTCTTTATGTATTGGTTGGTTACCACCTGGTGGCCAAACTCCCATCTGTGAACTTCTTGCTGATCTGCAGCCAACTAAACTCTTCTTTTCTGTATTATTTCTTTTTTCCAACAACTAATAGAATAAAGGCAGTTTTCTAAGCTCCCGGTATCCTGGTGTTTGTGTTCCTCTTTGCAGGGTATTTGTTATGCAGCTGCCCTGAGGCCCTGCATTTGACAGGCTCAGACAAAAATCTCATTTTGATAGAACTACGTCAGAAATTCACCCGGCACATCCAGGCACTTGAATACCTTTAGCAGCAATGGATTCCACACTGGAGCCTGCAGCAAATTCTGAGAGTGGCAGAGCCCAACCATTGAATTCCAGCATCTTCTCCCTGCTCTCTAGTGCCCAAAAATGAAACTCTGTCCCTTGAGGAATCTCTTGTGAAAGACCCTTCAAACTAGACCATCAGCTCCCAGACACTTAGCTGCTGCAACAGTTCAAGTTCACACTTTCTTGCGCATGTGAGGAGAGTGTAGCAAGAGGTGATGTGTCAGCAGGAGGAAAGGTGTTGGGTGCACACCCTGCAGCAGCAGCATGCCTGAGTGTTGTCGAATGTGTCCTGTGCTACCCCAGAATGTACCTCTTACATCCGGGCAGTTTCCTTTTGATGTTCCCCCTGCCTCTGGAGCATCTGGTAATGGTATGTGTGAGCTGTGTGCCCTGTGCCACAAAGGAGTGTGGGAGACCCATAGATACAGAACTTGTGCCATACTCGTTGTATTCGTATATGGACATGAGAGAGGTAGTATGTTAACACTGGGTTACAGAGTTCAGTTTTAACAGGCGCTTTAAACCTTTAAAGTGTAAAAATCTCATTGAAAGAGCAAAACCTAAAGCAGAACGCAAACTTTGAGCAATTCTAACAGCACTCATGGTGGTTTGATGAAAAATATATTGATAATGAGAATAATAAGAATTCAAAAATAACCAATTTTTGTGTGTGTGTGGATTGTCTCGTTTTTCATTGTACCCCTCTTGCAACAAACCTAAAACATGTCTGGGCCTGGCCTGTGGCCATATTGCTGCTTCTCGTGTGAGGATGTGTTGATATCAGTTACACTGTGGGAGTATTTGTCGATGGAGCATTGTATAACTGTTCTCCCTGATGGAAAACAGGCACCAAGTTAAACCTGCCGAACTCTAAGTTGAGACAGACCGACTCTTAACTCCTTCACCATCCATCCCTGTAGCCTAAGAAAGTTTCCTAAGCCAGGAAAGAGGAGAGCAGGAGTTCAAATCTCATCTTTTAGTGCTGTTTAAATGTCCGTGCAATTTAGTAAAGCAATAACTCCACCCCCCACCCCACCCCCCCCCATGTAGAAGACAGGGAAGAGCTGCAAAACACTGCTTTTTCCCCCTTCTCATATTAGCAGAGAACTTGTGCAAGGTCACTGTAGCAAAGAACCCTAGCATTTAACAGGAAAAAAAACTCTTAGTGGGTCGAAGCTAGGGATCTGAAGTGAAAGGATTCAAGCTGCTGTTGATCTATGTGGGGAAAGGGATGGTTGTGTGATCCACACAGTGAGAAGAAACAGAGGGTACGTCTTCACTACCCGCCGGATCAGCGGGTAGTAATCGATCTAGTGGGGATCGATATATCGCGTCTCGTTAAGACGCAGTATATCGATCCCGAACGCGCTCCCCGTCGACTCCAGAACTCCACCAGAGCGAGCGGCAGTAGCGGAGTCGACGGGGGAGCCGCGGCCGTCGATCCCGCGCCGTGTGGACCCCAGGTAATTCGATCTAAGATACTTCGACTTCAGCTACGCTATTCGCGTAGCTGAAGTTGCGTATCTTAGATCGATCCCCCCCCGCCTCTAGTGTAGACCAGCCCAGATTCACATGACTTGCCAATTCTTTTCTGCTGATTCACACCATGGTTTTCACATTTCAGTCATTTGTTAGTTTGCTTGTGCGACCCACTGTTCACTGTGTGCACACTGGTCCCCCTGTGCCAATCCACAGAGGAGGAGAGTTTGACCAGTCTTAGGTTGAGTACAAGCTGCAAAGACTCATGCATTTAGTGCTGGAGCTTATCGGTTCAATCCCTGGTGTTGGCCAAGCTGGCACTCATCGTATATTGATGTGTTCATAGGTTCAGAAGGGTTGACAGAGCTAGGAGCCATTTCAGCAGCACAGTTTCCTCCTCTGATTCCCAGGTGGGTGCAGCTCTCTTTCTCCCTGACTGAGGGGAGCTATGCACTGAGATATGCCAAAGCCCTATGAAAAACTATGCATGGAGCAAACAAAAATTCCTTTTAGTCAGGTACTGTTGCGTAGGACACACTCCCCTAACCCCATAATGTAAGGGGAAAGACTTGTGGATTCTTTTCGACCTTCATATAGCCTACAATGCTGTCAATAACGCACTCCAACATTCCCTAAGTCTTTCATGACATCTCCAACCAATACATACCCCAGCTTCATCAAACCCTTCACAGTGACCTCAGCAGCATTAAGACAAAATAAATTCCTAAATGCGGGGAATGTGAGACAGGATCAGCACATCTGACTAACTGACACAAAGCATATGAGCATGCAAGTTTCCTGGCATTGGGCGATGTGTTGTTTCTTATTTCCCTGTTGAAAGGTTTTGGTGGAAAAAAGAGACAGATGCTGAAACCAAAAGGCAACAAATTTAAATGTGATAAAAGGTTACAGAGACAGGACTGAGCCTCATTGCAACAAGATAGTATTGATGCCAAGAGCTTAGTTGGGGTAAAAAAAATCTCTTGGTTTATACACTGTAGCTATTTCTGTTCTGTATTTGGAACAAAGCAGCAGGATGTATCCATCCCAGAGGATGATGTGGATGGAATCGAAAATTTACTATCTGTAACAAAGAAAGATGTGAGGCAGCATTGGCTAAACTCAAACCTTTTAAAATCAAAAGCCCAGATACTGTGCACCCAAGAGTCTTGAAATAGCTGAGAAGTGCTCTAAACCACTGGTGTTAAAAATTAATAAATCTTGGAAAAGAAGGGAAATGTCAAAGGATTAGAGGACTGGCAATGTCGTTCCAATATTTTAAAACGGTAAAAGGGATGCCCCTGGGACCTACAGCCTGGTTAGCCTGACATCAATCCTGGGTAAAATAATGAAAGAGTTCATTTTGGTCTTTATTTTTAACATCTAATTCTTTGTTGATAATGCCGGTTAGCTTAGTTTCATGGAAGATAAGGCTTGTCAAAGAAATCTTTTGTCTTTTTTGACAGAATTACAGGTCTGATTGATAAAGGCAACTGCGATGATACAATATACTTGGATTTCTCCAAGGCATTTGACTTGGTACCACATACAAGTTTTTTAAATCAAAGTGTTATATGGAATTAACAAGACATTAAAAACTGGCTCACAGACAGCTCTCAAAATGTAGTTAGTAATGGCGGGTATCAATACATGGAGCTGTTTCTAGCAGGATTCTATAGGGATTAGTTCAATGCTATTTAATTTTTATTAAAGATCTAGATGCTGAATGCACCCATGTATTCACACCCTACACACCACTGTAATGCTCTTTGTACAAAATATGCCTTGTCAGGTATCATTTGAAAACTAATAACTCACTGATCAATAACGTGGTGAAATGTGTATAACAACATTATAAAGCTCTGAATATATGCTGAAATTATGACTGAAATGTGTTTACGAGACAAGTCTGGGAAGGAGGTAAACCTGTTTCTCAAGGACTAGCTGTTGCCTTGAGCCAGGTGTCATCAAAGTTGATTAGCAATCACCAGTCTAGTGCCTGTTCTTCCTCAACGGCAGGGAGCAGGAACAGCTCAATCTGCATTTTAGCAAACACCAACAGGGAATCTCCATCATCATGAGACTCCGTGTCTTTGTCATCACAGTAAAAAGGAACTTAACTAGGGGCTGACCCTCAGGAAAATGCATTTCAAAGGGTAGCTGGACTATAAAAGTGAGGGGCAAAAATGCCCTAGGTATTTTCTTTTTCGCCTTATTGCGCTCTCTCTCACCTAAGGGGGAAAAAGGGAACCAGCCTTTGGATTTTGGGAGGAGTTCTGACGTGAGAATTTGGTCTGCCCTGTTGCTGGAACGTGTGGTGAGGATTTTAACGTTGAACCAAGTCTAGTTTATTAAATTTTAGCTGCTAGAATGTGTTTTAGCTTTATTTAATTTGTAATCATTTCTGACTTGAATACCTTATATTTGTACTTCCTTAAAAATCTCTCTTTGTAGTTTAAACATAGCACTGGCTTAAGTAAGTTTATTTAAACTGAACTGTGGGGGTAACTCCAGTTAAAGTAGCAAACTCTTGTATATTGATCCCTTACAAGGGCAATGGCCCTATAATAACTGAATTGGACAGGAGAGGGCTGGGCCACGCCGAACACACATTTTGGAGATAATTCAGGACTGGGAGGGCGTTGGGGTCACCATCATGCAAGTATTAACCCCAGATGGGACATCAGCTGGGGAGGATAAGTGGTCTGAAGTTGTATAGAGAATCCTCTGTCTAGATGACTGGTCGTGGGTCTTGCTCACAAGCTCAGGGTCACGCTGACTGCCAGATTTGGGGTTGGGAAGGAATTTTTCCCCAGGTAAACTGTGGCACAATTCAGGCTCCTGAGGTCAGAAATGTTTTATTCTAAAAGTCTCTGGGCTCAGTACAGGGGTAACTGGTGACATGTAATGGTCTGTGACATACAGAAGACCAGACTAGATGAGCTAATGGTCCTTTCTGGCTTTCAATTCTATGAAACTGTAAGAGGTGGGAGTTTTTCTGTAACCGGACCAGAAGTGCCATTGAAAATCACTAAGGGGCTTTAGAAAGCCCCACTCTGAAAATAGCCCCAGTTAATACAAACCCTCCTGCTTCAAGACATAAACCTGCCCCTCCAACAGGATTCATAATCATAAGACTGTGAGCAGGACACTGACCCCAGAGCATGTGGAGTAGAGTCTTCACCTCATGTTCTTGAGTTCTACAACCAAAAGTTCCTTTTCTGTGTCCCTCTCTGCTCCTTCACCACACCCCACTCAGTGTAGCTGTCCTTGGTCAGAGAGGACCCAGGGTTCAGAGGTGCATCTGTGTGAGTTCACCTCCTACCTGGGGAAGAAGGCACCTGGTTGCTCCACCATCTGAGCACTTGCTCTGGCTAACTGCTCTGCCAGCTGCAATTCCTCTCCACTAGCCGCCTCACCAGCCATTCATTACTCTGGTGGCCGCTCCATCAGCTGCTGTTCCTTGCCACTGGCCACCCTGCCAGCCGCCCATCAGTCACCTTTTGCTGCTACCTGCTTCTCTGCTGTGACCTCTTCAGGTCAGTCTCTTACTGATTTTCAGCTCTTAGGAGGCTAAAACGTTGTCCCACCACAAGTGATTTCAGATGTTAGTAAAGCAATTATTATTTTACATAACAAAAGACTCCTCATGAAACCTATTTATCTCTCTCTTTGAACACGGTGGAGGAACAAGTTAAAACAGACCAGGGACCCTTAGGGAGAGTCCACACCTCCTGGCTGGGACACCTGTCCCCACCCCTTTCTGCTTTCACAGGGGTCTGACATTTGAGCCCCAGGCTTAATGAGGTCCTTTCCGCTGAGGGTGACCCCCTCATTCAGGACAGGTTAAGCACAGTTCTGCTGCTCCCCTTTACTCATACAATAAAGACAACAACATTGATAACAGCATTTCACTACCCCTGCATTCAGTACTAGTGATTTGTAACCTAACACCAGCCAAAGTTGATCAGTTAGAGCTACACATCTCCTGTCTTCTGGATATCTAAGCAGAGTAGATGTGTTCATGTAAACACAGTTTGCTCCTGAAGTCTCCCCCCTCCTAGGATTGACAGGTGTACGGTTTCTGACCAGAATGCACAGTCGAAAAGGGATCCTAGTGGCATTGGCAGCCCAGCCCCGTTCATTCCCGAGCGGGACCGGGGGGCTGGGGCCTACTGCCCCCACTCCGGGGCCGCCCGCGGGATTGCACCAGCTGGGCAGCCAGCCCAGATGCGACTGGCCAGGGGCTGGGCGCGCGCAGCATGCGCGCTGCTGGGTCCCCGCAACAGGCCCGGGCTTGGGGGGTTCGGGCCCGGGCGCCAGAGCCGCAGCCGCCGAGCGCCATGGCTGCTTCCTCCGGCCGCGGCAGTAGGAGCTGCAGCAGCGGCTACTCCCGAGTCCCGCTGCCCAGGTGGGGAGAACAGCCGCTGCCTGGCCCCGTGGGCCGCCCCTCTACTCTTCCTCCAGGTACCGCCCGACTGAGTCCTGCCTGCGCTCGGGGCCAGGCCAGGATCACTCACCCCGGCCCCGCGCTCCCCCTGCATCTCCAGGGCCTCCCTCCAGCGCTTGCGGAGGGAGGAGGAATGGCGTGCTTGGGGAAAAGGCGGGGATTTGGGGAGGGAGCCAATGGGGGAAGGAGAGGGTGGAGTCGGGGCGGGGGGGGGGGCGCAAGCCCTTCTGGGCTCCGGAGTCTTTGCTTGTTTGTCCAGTGTCCCGACCTAACATTGGTCGGGCGCGGGACAAACAAGCAAATATCGGGACAGTCCCGATAAAATCGGGACGTCTGGTCACCCTAGCCGTGGGGGGGCGGCCTGCTGGTCGCCGTGAGGGCGGCAGTCAGGCTGCCTTTGGCGGCATGCCTGCGGGAGGTCCGCTGGTCCGGCGGCTTCGGAGGCAAAATACATAGAGCCGCCCCTGCTTAGAGCCCTGGCTCATGACTTCGCCCCAGCCAGATTCTCTAACTAGGTGATCCCCTGCCTCTCTTGCCAGTGGGGCCTGGTCTGGTAGGTGTACTCTGAGCATATCGAGCCCATACAGCTTGTAGGGTCCCAGAATCCCCCAGGGTCTAGTGATTACATCACTCACCTAGCAGGTGGACAACCCGGGTTTGCATCCTCACTCTACCTACTTTGGAGCAGGGACTTGCAACTTCCTGGGCCACCCACGTCTTGGGAGCGTGGCCTGATCCCTGGGCATTCTGGGGTGGAGCTTTCTCGGTCTCTCCCACTTCAAATAAATACTTCATTATTGCTGAAGCAGGGACTCGAATCTCTCTCCCCACAGCCTGAGTGAGTGCCCTGCTATGGGGCTAACATGTCAGTGTCTCGCCCATGCACACACTCTCCTTTGCTCTGCCCCAAGGAATACTGAACTATTTAGACAAAACTTTAATGGGCGAGACTGAGAGATCCCACCCCAGAATGCCCTACAACCTGGTGGGCGGGGTATTCCCAGAAGTTGGGAGGCCCAGGTTCAAGTCCCTGTTCCAGATCAGGCAGTGTAGAGGGTTGAAAACAACTCTCCCACATCCCAGGTGTGTGCCCTAGGATACTGGCTGGAACGGGGTCAGGTCTCTCTCTCTGGTGTTTCATGAGAAAGGGCTGAGCCTGCTTAAGTGCAATTCACTCCTGACTTTTTTCGATGGCTCCCCGCTCAATGTGCTGGTTTCTGAGGATCCCTTTCTTGGGTGCCTGTGTCTTCCCATGCAAAGCAGGGCGCGCCCAGGCACCTAACTTACGGCTGAGGATTCCAGTGAGGGACAGGATGCCAAAGAGTTACAGACTGTAACATCAGTGCACCATGCTGACTCTAGCTCACAGCTCCCGCAGTGATGTGTGGCCATAGCAAAGCCAGCGGGGAAATGAAAGAATGCATCTGAAGAAGTGAGGTTTTTACCCACGAAAGCTTATGCCCAAATAAATGTTAGTTTTTAAGGTGCCACCAGACTCCTTGTTGTTTTCGGGGAAATGAAAGTGACTGTATTCCCTGCAGGATCTGAATGGTGGCAGTAAATAAGGCAGGGGGCCACACGTTCAGTGCTAAGTGTTCCCTGAGCCCGCCCAGACTGTGCACTGGATGAGACACAAATCCTGCAGCAATAGGCCTGTGCAATCCTGTAGCCATCACCATTAGCCTATCACAAAGCATATGCCCCCAAGGGGGCTGTACAGACCACCTTAAATCTGGCATTTCTTAACTTTCAAGCATTGGGCTTTGCAAACTGAGCTGTTTCTTGTGCCCCAGTGTTTGTGTGTACACAGAGCTCTCACACCACAAACCCTCACTCTGCTCTGCTGCTCAGCTACTTTCTGGTGCCTGTGTGCCTGTGACACTTGCAACACTGATGGCTGTGGCCACAGCAAGTGTCCTGGGATGCTGGGGCTCTGGAGGGCTTGGGAAACCTCCCACCGCGGTGGTTAGCCATTCAGCCACACTCTTGCTCTTGATTAAAGATGAACTTTCCTGTCTATGCAAATTTGGTGTGGCCCTGATGAGCCTGGCGAGTTGCCAAAGCAGCTGTGGGTTGGGGCCACTTTGGGCAAGTGGGGACGAGCAGGTGCTCTCTTGCTTTCCCAAGTGAGAGCACTACACTTACTGCCTGCAGGCACTGACGTGCTGGGGAAGGCAGCAGATCAGCCTGAGTGTACTGAGCCTGCGCCTGCACAGCACAGGGAGAGGTCTGTTTACACAAACATGTCACCAAAATCCAGAGACTCAGTCGCCAGGGGCTAATTGCCACCCAGATCTCCCACGGCAAAGTTTAAAGGAACAAAAGTAACTCCAGTTAGTGGCATTTCATCTTCGTTGCTTCCTTTTGGCCTGCATCACACGGAGTTCCAGGGTTCACAAACCTGTTTATTCTCCATCTGCTCCCTGCCCCTGGGGAAACAGTGTAGATTCAGAGCACCACCATAGTTTTGTAATCAAGCAGGATCCAGCCACACAGCAACTTCTGACCGGGCCGATGGCTAGTCAGGGGAATGGCTGGTTGCATCCATGTCACCACAGCACAAGGTTAATAACTGTTGAATCTTAACTGGGTGCCACCTCACTTGCTGCCTAGTCTCACACAGTCCCTAGCCCAGCGTTTCTCAAATGTGGCCACCGTGACTGCATGCTGCCACCAGGGGCTTTTCCTGCCACCACAGCCTCCTAGTCGGTGATTGGGAGGAGGGGAAGAGGTGGCCCCTTCCCTGGGGCCACCAGCAGGGGTTGGGCCCTGCCCCCCTCTGTAGCCAGAAACGCCGGAGGAGCAGGCGGCCGGTGTGAGTTCCCCACCTTCCTGGGGGGGGGGGCGCCTCGGGCTTCTGGATTCAGCCCAGGGGTGCCAGTTCTGGCCAGGGGGTTTGGGGCTCCAGCTGCATAGCAGCGGGCTCCAGCCCCAGGCTCACCACTCCCCCCATGACCCCTGGCCCCTGCTGTCTCCTCCATCCCTGGGCTCTGGCTGCACAATGGCGGGCTCAGGCTCTGGCCCCAAGCTCACCCCCCACCCATCACCACTGGCCCCCATTGCATCCTCCCACCCCAGGTTTTGGCCACACAGCAGCGGGCTCCAGTCCCCGGCCACATGGCTTTGGGCACCAGCCCAAGTCGCCCCCAGCCATTGTTGCTGGCCCCTGCTGCCTACCACGGCCCCCTCACCTATCACCTCTGGCCCCCACTGCCTCCCTACCCACCTCTCCATCCAGGGCTTAATTTGTTCCCCAGCTTGCCGGGGCTGAGTAAATCTGCTGTGAAAAGTGATATTTGTATGTTTGTTAATATCGCTTTTCACTGCCTCCCAGCTAGCTAGCAAGTCTGCTGTGAAAAATGATATTAACAAACATACAAATATCACTTTTCACAGCAGCAAACTTATTAGCTAGCAAGTCTGAAAAAAAAGGAACCAAAAAAGCAAAAGAAACAACAAAAACAAAAGACAAGAACATCCAGAGTACCTTATTTGTGTTTCTATTCTGTTTAGGTCCAGTTAAGAATAGAGAGAACTGTACATTATTTTTATTTCCGAGCTTGCAAAAAACACCTACATAAATAAATGACAATGATTTGGATGTGTATATGTGCATATTTATTTATTTTTCCTAAAGTTAATTAACTATTTTAGGAAAAATTGTCAGAGAGGCCACTGGCAAGACTTGGTGGCTGCACTCTGAGGCTACCAAAAAATTTCTTGTGAGAACCCCTAGTTCCTGGCACGTAGCTAGGCTCATGAACAAGGACTCCCAGCCATGTCACTATAAGAAGTAGAGCTACTCCTCTTTGCTTTCATAACTCTCTGCAGTTCTACATCCAGTTGAGCCCTTTCCCAGAGCCTGGTCTCTGGAGCCTCCACTCTCCCTGGATAAGGTGTCCTGGTTTCCATGGCCATGTCACCCAGCAGGCATGGGCAGGTTTAAAATGCCTGTAACATGGTTTGCTGGTCAGAGTGCTCACACCACTTTTTGGCTGACTGAAAGCTGTGAGCTGTAGCTCACCTCCATTTGCTGTCAGAAAAGGGCAGACAAATAAACAGTGACAAGTTTTTAAAGTGCTTGTACACAAATGCTAGAAGTCTAAATAATAAGATGGGTGAACTAGAGTGCCTCATGATAAAAGAGGATATTGATATAATAGGTATCACAGAATCCTGCTTCCCAGGCTTGCGGCGCCAATCAGCTGTTTGGCGTCGCAAGCCTGGGAGGAAGAGAAGCAGAGCGGGGCAGCGTGCTCAGGGGAGGAGGCGGAGCAGAAGTGAGCTGGGGCGGGGAGTTCCCCTGCGTGCCACCCCCCCCCCTTACTTGCTGCAGGCGGCCCTCCCCACGCCCCCCTGCCCCAGCTCCCTCCGCCTAAATGCCGATGACGACCGGGGCGGCCGAAGACAGCTGCAGTGGCACAGGAGCCTGCAAGCAGAGCTGTAAACAGGGGAGTTTCAGTGGGAGTTTGCAAGGGGAGTTTGCGGGGGAGACTAAGCAGAGGAATAGACAGGCTAGAGAAGGGAGTGGGTGGTGTTCTGCCGGTGTTCTGGTGCCCGTTGGGGGCTTGTTTTGCTGTAGGTAGTGGTGGTTTCCTTTGGTTTCTGTTTCCTGGACTAACAGGTTTTAGGTGGGAAGGCTATGACCGACACAGAGGCAGCAGTGGAAGATGCAATGAGGATGACTGGATGTGGAAGCTGCGGCATGTACATGATCCTGGAGGGGGTACCTGAAAAGAGTTTCGTCTGCATGAAGTGCCGCCTGATAGAGCTGATGGAAGAAAAGATCCGTGGATTGGAGATGCAGGTGGATGAGTTTAGAAGGGGGTTCGAGGGGAAAAGCTCAGACTTGCAGATGGAAGCAGGACCAAAGAATTCTGAGGGGAGACTGCTGGGTGAGGAAAGTGGACAGTGGAAGCATGTGACTAAGAGAACCAGGCAGAGGAAAAGACGGGCTAGTGAAGGAGAAATAGAGCTCAGGAACAGGTTTGCAGAGTTGGAAAATTAAGAAGGGGCACAACAGGTGGTCGCTGAAGGTGAGAGGGCAAGGAAGAAGAGAAGAGCAGCTAGTCCCATAGGAAGAGGGGAAGAGTCAATGGAGATAACAACACCAAATATGAGCCCCAGGAGGATAAGGGATGGGTTGCGGAGGATTGCAAGGGACAATAGAAATCGAGAGGACTTGCAGCCAGAGGGAACAGGGGATAGACCGGAGAATCGCACCATCACCAGGAAAAGGCAGGTCTACGTGATTGGGGACTCCTTACTGAGAAGAATAGACAGGCCTGTAACTAGAGCTGATCCGGAGAACAGAAGGGTGTGCTGTCTGCCGGGTGCTAAGATACGGGATGTGGACCTGAGGCTGAAAAGGATCCTAACAGGAGCGGGAAAGAATCCACTGATTGTCCTTCATGTGGGAACAAATGATACGGCTAGATTCTCGCTGGAACGTTTCAAGGGAGACTATGCCAGGCTGGGGAAGACGCTTAAGGAAATCGAGGCTCAGGTGATCTTCAGTGGGATTCTGCCTGTTCCTACAGAAGGACGACAAAGGTGTGACAAGATTATGGTGATCAACAGATGGCTCAGGCAGTGGTGCTATAAGGAGGGCTTTGGGATGTATGGCCACTGGGAAGCATTCATGGACAGAGGACTGTTCTCTCGGGATGGACTTCACCTGAGTAAGGAGGGAAATAGACTTCTAGGATGGAGGCTGGCACAACTGATTAAGAGAGCTTTAAACTAGGAATTTGGGGGAGATGGTTGGGAGATGTCCAGGTAATCTCCACGCCGGAATTTAATATTGAGAGGGAAGAAAACAAAGTAAGAAAGGATACAGCCATGGGCAGGAGAATGGACATAAGGAGGAAGGGTAGTGTAGATACCGGTCTAATAAGTGATACTGGTGGTAGAATGTCTGTGCCTAATCGGGTAAAGAAGAATGTCAGTGAAGCCAAACGGCAAAAATTAAGATGTTTGTACACTAATGCGAGGAGCCTAGGTAACAAAATGGAGGAACTAGAGCTACTGGTGCAGGAAGTGAAACCGGATATTATAGGGATAACAGAAACATGGTGGAATAGTAGTCATGACTGGAGTACAGGTATTGAAAGCTATGTGCTGTTTAGGAAAGACAGAAATAAAGGCAAAGGTGGTGGAGTAGCACTGTATATCAATGATGAGGTAGATTGTAAAGAAATAAGAAGTGATGGAATGGATAAGACAGAGTCTGTCTGGGCAAAAATCACATTGGGAAAGAAAGCTACTAGAGCCTCCCCTGAGATGGTGCTTGGGGTGTGCTACAGACCGCCGGGATCCAATTTGGATATGGATAGAGACCTCTTTAATGTTTTTAATGAAGTAAACACTAATGGGAATTTTGTGATCATGGGAGACTTTAACTTCCCAGATATAGACTGGAGGACAAATGCTAGTAATAATAATAGGGCTTAGATTTTTCTGGATGCGATAGCTGATGGATTCCTTCACCAAGTAGTTGAAGAACCAACAAGAGGGGATGCCATTTTAGATTTGGTTTTGGTGAGTAGTGAGGACCTCATAGAAGAAATGGTTGTAGGGGACAACCTTGGTTTGAGTGATCATGAGCTAATTCAGTTCAAACTAGATGGAAGGATAAACAAAAACAGATCTGGGACTAGGGTTTTTGATTTCAAAAGGGCTAACTTTAAAGAATTAAGGAAATTAGTTAGGGAAGTGGATTGGACTGAAGAACTTGTGGATCTAAAGGCGGAGGAGGCCTGGAATTACTTCAAGTCAAAGTTGCAGAAACTATCAGAAGCCTGCATCCCAAGAAAGGGGGAAAAAATTCACAGGCAGGAGTTGTAGACCAAGCTGGATGAGCAAGCATCTCAGAGAGGTGATTAAGAAAAAGCAGAAAGCCTACAAGGAGTGGAAGATGGGAGGGATTAGCAAGGAAAGCTACCTTATTGAGGTCAGAACATGTAGGGATAAAGTGAGAAAGGCCAAAAGCCATGTAGAGTTGGACCTTGCAAAGGGAATTAAAACCAATAGTAAAAGGTTCTATAGCCATATAAATAAGAAGAAAACAAAGAAAGAAGAAGTGGGACCGCTAAACACGGAGGATGGAGTGGAGGTTAAGGATAATCTAGGCATGGCCCAATATCTAAACAAATACTTTGCCTCAGTCTTTAATGAGGAGCTTAGGGATAATGGTAAGATGACAAATGGGAATGAGGATATGGAGGTAGATATTACCACATCCGAGGTAGAAGCCAAACTCGAACAGCTTAATGGGACTAAATCGGGGGGCCCAGATAATCTTCATCCAAGAATATTAAAGGAACTGGCACATGAAATTGCAAGCCCATTAGCAAGAATTTTTAATGAATCAGTAAACTCAGGGGTTGTACCGTACGACTGGAGAATTGCTAACATAGTTCCCGTTTTTAAGAAAGGAAAAAAAAGTGATCCAAGTAACTATAGGCCTGTTAGTTTGACATCTGTAGTATGCAAGGTCTTGGAAAAAATTTTGAAGGAGAAAGTAGTTAAGGACATTGAGGTCAATGGTAATTGGGACAAAATACAACATGGTTTTACAAAAGGTAGATCATGCCAAACCAACCTGATCTCCTTCTTTGAGAAGGTAACAGATTTTTTAGACAAAGGAAACGCAGTGGATCTAATTTACTTCGATTTCAGTAAGGTATTTGATACAGTTCCACATGGGGAATTATTAGTTAAATTGGAAAAGATGGGGATCAATATGAAAACTGAAAGGTGGATAAGGAACTGGTTAAAGGGGAGACTACAACGGGTCGTACTGAAAGGTGAACTGTCAAGCTGGAAGGAGGTTACTAGTGGAGTTCCTCAGGGATCGGTTTTGGGACCAAGCTTATTTAATCTTTTTATTACTGACCTTGGCACAAAAAGTGGGAATGTGCTAATAAAGTCTGCGGATGACACAAAGCTGGGAGGTATTGCTAACACAGAGAAGGACCGGGATATCATACAGGAAGATCTGGATGACCTTGTAAACTGGAGTAATAGTAATAGGATGAAATTTAATAGTGAAAAGTGCAAGGTCATGCATTTAGGGATTAATAACAAGAATTTTGGTTATAAATTGGGGACATCAGTTGGAAGTAACAGAGGAGGAGAAGGACCTCGGAGTACTGGTTGATCACAGGATGACTATGAGCCGCCAATGTGATATGGCCGTTAAAAAAGCTAATGCGGTCTTGGGATGCATCAGGCGAGGTATTTCCAGTAAAGATAAGGAGGTGTTAGTACCGTTATACAAGGCACTGGTGAGACCTCATCTGGAATATTGTGTGCAGTTCTGGTCTCCCATGTTTAAGAAGGATGAATTCAAACTGGAACAGGTACAGAGAAGGGCTACTAGGATGATCTGAGGAATGGAAAACCTGTCTTATGAAAGGAGACTCAAAGCGCTTGGCTTGTTTAGCCTAACCAAAAGAAGGCTGAGGGGAGATATGATTGCTCTTTATAAATATATCAGAGGGATAAATATCAGGGAGGGAGAGGAATTATTTAAGCTTAGTATCAATGTGGACACAAGAACAAATGGATATAAACTGGACACTAGGAAGTTTAGACTTGAAATTAGACGAAGGTTTCTAACCATTAGAGGAGTGAAGTTCTGGAACAGCCATCCCAGAGGAGTAGTGGGGGCAAAAGACATATCTGGCTTCAAGACTAAGCTTGATAAGTTTATGGAGGGGATAGTATGATGGGATAGCCTAATTTTGCCAATTAATGGTATGGTATGATGGGATAGCCTAATTTTGGCAAATAATTGATCTTTGATTATTAGCAGGTAATTATGCCCAATGGTCTGTGATGGGATGTTAGATGGGGTGGGATCTGAGTTACTACAGAGAATTCTTTCCTGGGTGCTGGCTGGTGAGTCTTGCCCACATGCTCAGGGTTTAACTGATTGCCATATTTGGGGTCGGGAAGGAATTTTCCTCCAGGGCAGATTGGCAGAGGCCCTGGAGGTTTTTCGCCTTCCTCTGCAGTGTGGGGCATGGGTCACTTGGTGGAAGATTCTCTGCACCTTGAGGTCTTTAAACCACGATTTGAGGACTTCAATAACTCAGACATAGGTTAGGGGTTTGTTACAGGAGTGGGTGGGTGAGATTCTGTGGCCTGCATTGTGCAGGAGGTCAGACTAGATCAGGGGTCTCAAACTCAAATGACCATGAGGGCCACATGAGGACTAGTACATTGGCCCGAGGGCCGCATTACTGACACCTCCCCCCCCCCCGCCGCCCTCGGCCCCACTCCACCCCTTCCATGAGGCCCCGCCCCTGCCCACCCCTTCCCTGCCTCCATTCCAACCCCTTCCCCGAAATCCCCATCCCAACTCTGCCCCCTCCCTGCCCCCAGGGGGTGCAGGAGGGGTGTGGGGTGTGGTGGGGGCTCAGAGCAGGGAGTTGGGGTGTGGGGTGCAGGAGAGGTGAGGGGTACAGCAGGGGGTCAGGGTGCAGGGTGCGGCAGGGGGCTCAGGGCAGTGGGTTGGGGTGCAAGAGGAGTGTGGGGTGCGGCAGGGGGCTCAGGGCAGTGGGTTGGGGTGCAAGAGGAGTGCGGGGTGCGGCAGGGGGTCGGGGTGCAGAGTGCGGCGGAGGCTCAGGGCAGGTGTCAGGGTGCAGGAGGGGTGCAGGGTACGGCAGGGGGTCGGGGCACAGGAGGGGTGCGGCATGGGGCTCAGGGCAGTGGGTTGGGATGCAGGAGGGGTGCGGGGTGAGGCGGGGGTCGGGGTGCAGGGTGTGGCAGGGGGCTCAGGGCAGGGGGTTCAGCTGCAGGAGGGGTTTGGGGGGCAGGATCTGGCCCGGCACGTACCGGGGGCAAGGCAGGCTCCCTGCCTGCCTGTCTGCCCTGCCCCCGCAAGAGGCTGGAACGTGGGGAAGGGGGGGCGGAGGAGCTGTGTGTTTCTGTTGCTTGAGGCATCGCTGCTAGCAGCTCCCATTGGCCGCGGTTCCCCGTTCCCGGCCAATGGGAGCTGCTGGGGGCGCTGCCTAAAGCAACAGCCACACACAGCCCCTCCGCCCTCCCTTCCCCATGTTCCAGACTCTTCCCAGAGCTGCGCAGGGTAGGGCAGGCAGGCAGGGAGCATGCCCTGCTCCCGGTGCACGTCCGGCCGGAGCCGCTCTGGTAAACACTGGGTGAGGGCGTGGGGGCTGCAAGGGGTTCGCAGGCCGCAGAAAATCACCCCGCGGGCCGCATGCGGCCCACGGGCCACATGTTTGAGACCCCTGGACTAGATGATCATAATGGTCCCTTCTGACCTTAAAGTCTATGAGTCTATGAGATCCGGCTGCAGCGGTAGCCGCCGAAGGATCCGAAATGCCGCCCACCAATTGCTAGCGCCCTAGGCAACCGCCTAGGTCGCCTAATGGGTTGCACCGGCCCTGCTTGTAAGTCTACTGTTGAAACCGCCTGGGTCATTAAACAATGCCATCTAGGCATCTGCTAGAACAGTAGAAGATCTCTGTCCAGCAATGGAAACTACCCTTGGATCCATCAGAGAAATATCAATTGAAAACATACCAGAAGAAGCAATGACTTCAGTTCAGAAGTTGACTAATTAGGGCACTTATATTGACTCCTTAAATTAAGAGGACAAGAAGTGTTTTTTAAGCCATCTGAAAAAGTAAAGTACACAGACTTGATTCTTACATCTCTACAACAGCAACTTCTGGATTCTATCAACCTCTACGTAGCTTTTACAGATGCCTGTCTTATAAAACACGGTCAGTTGAGTGGAGTGAGGCACTACCTGCAATGAGGCTGCCATGTGATCAGGACAGAATAGAGAATTTGAACACAGAGTGGAATATCATATGATGAACAAATGAAGATTTTACTTCAACTTCTTCTTATCATCACTAGTGGTTCGACCCAAACTTTGTGCTGTTTCCTGGGATGACAGAAGTAGGAATTAATCTCTTTCTACTTCCAGTCACAATAGCTACAGTTGAGCATTCTTTTTCCTCATTGAATAGAATTCTGAATAGAAGTCACCTTCTGCACAATCATGAGCATATCATGAAGGACTGGAGGTACCAGACACACGAGATGCCACCAAAAATGAATGTACTGTATTCGAGAAGTTAATTAACAGAGTTGTGCAAAATTACAACAGGAAACCAAGAAGGATGTAGATATACTGCTTCATAGTAGGCTTGTGTAGCCAACTTTACTTTGTGTGATGATTTAAAAACGTAAGTTAAAGCTAATAAAATGGTCATGAAACATTTTTCAGTTTTTACTATGGTGCCATACAGCCCACCTTTGCCCTAACGGTCTTACCCCTCATCAGTCCTCACTATCCCCTGCCCCGAATTTTAATTCCTGAAGAAAACACAGGGACCCCAGGGCACAGCGAGGCCAGCCGCGGTCCGGCTGTAGCTCCACCCTCCGGGACGCTGAGACGCCCATCCGGCCCGGCCCGGCCCCTGCTGCTGGGGCTGGGCCCCCACCCCGGGACTCTCCCGCCCGGGAACTGTGCGTGCCCCTCTCCGGGGGCCGGCCCTGGCCAGGCCCCACCCCGCTGGGGGCCAGCGGCTCCTGCCCGGGCGCAGCTCCCGACCCATACCCTGCGCGATCCCATGGCAGCCGGGCGGCTGGCGGGGCTGCAGGCGCGGCCGCTGAACGCGGCGGAACCGCTGGTGCTAGGCTCGCTCCTGGGCCGCGTACTGCTGGTGAGCAACGTGGCGTCGCTCTGAGGCACCACGGCCCGGGACTTCGCCCAGCTCAGCGAGCTGCAGAGGCGCTATGGGCCCGGGCTGGCCGTGCTGGCCTTCCCCTGCAACCAGTTCGGCCACCAGGTACCAACGGGGACAGGGCGGGCGGCTCTCTGCGCGGGGGCGATGGGGCGGGAGGCGGCTGCTCGCACAGCCCAGCTCGGGAGGCCCCCCTGCAGCCGCTTCCTGTGCTGTAGCGATCCCGGCCGGCTGCTGCTGCCGCCTCGGCCTGCAAGCCCGGGCCCGGCTACAGCCACTGACCCCTCCCCCAGCGGTCGCGGGGCAGCTGCGCAGCTAGCATGGGGTGCGGGCTCTGGGGCGTCTTTTAGGAGGAGAGGTTTAAATGCCTGAGACCTCCCTCCACAGGCCCTGCTGCCCCCCCACGCCGGCGTGGTGTCCTGCAGGCAGGGGTGGGTCTATGTATTTTGCTGCCCCAAGTACGGCAGCGAGGCAGCCTTCAGCGGCATGCCTGCAGGCAGTTCGCTGGTAACGCGGGTTCGGCGGCATGCCTGCGGGAGGTCCGCCGGTCCGCGCCTTCGGCGTACCTGCCGCCAGCCGCGGGACCGGCGGACCTCCCACAGGCATGCCGCTGAAGGCAGCCTGCCTGCCACCCTCACAGCAATCGGCAGGCCGCCCCCCCAGTGGCAGAGCTGGTCCCTGCATCTGGTCTTCAGTACATGCCGTTGTCCTATCCATTGGCCAGATTACATCCTAGCTGGCCTAGTGACTGCTATGCCATGCAGTGTCAGTGGTGTACAGCTCGAGACCTGCCAGGGCTGTGCCTACCTAGGCAGTGTGATTGGAGCAGGCATAGGCATGCCCGTGCTCGCCTTAATCTAGCTAATGGGTAACAATAGTAGTGTAAACGTCATGATGTGGGCTAGCAACAAGCCTGCTGGGGAGCCTGTTCTCTGCCCATGTGTCTGTGCTGCTAGTGTTTCCCGTGTTTGCCCTGCATTCCCATTTTCACGCACTGTCACAGCAAGCCGTGGCTGAAGCTAAGTGGATTGGCTAGGTTGCTAGCTGGCATGGCGTTATCGCAGAATGTTCTTCTTGCTTCCCAGCAGTGCTGGTATCTGAGCAAAACAGCCTGGGGCAGAGGGTGGGGTAATAGAGGGTCTGAAAGGGAAGTGTTTTGGCAAAACAAACAGACCTGCAGCCTTTCTTTGTTCAGTGTTACTACTGTTACTACACTACTTGCTAGTGTAACTAAGGTTCAGGGCTACAGCAGACTCTCCTTAATTGGCACTAGTTACCAGGCACTGTTGCAAAATAAACAACGTTGTGAATTAGCAAATAAGATATCAAGGGCATTGCTGCATAGAATGTATCTAGGCAAAAAGTGTGCTTGTGAAAATAAATGTGCCTGGTGGAAGAGGCTGACTTGCATTTCTGTTCACCCATGTTGCCGAGGGTGCTAGGCAAAGTTCCCTTTCATTTTTTCCATCCATGTGTGGAATAAATTTTGTTATGTGCACCGAGGTATGTGCAGCAGAAGAAACAAAAAAAAAAAACAAACCTAGATATATATTATATTTTTAAGAAGTTACCATAGGGATAATTACTCCAACCAGGACAGGTTAGGCATTTTAGAACTCAGTACTCAAAGAATTAAATTTAAGTGTAAAAGAAATAAAATTATGAAATGCATAGACTAGTCAAAACACTAAAATAACACTTTGAAAGAATAAAATTACAGAGAATATATGTGCATTGCAGGAATTACCAAGAAGTAACAACAACAATAATACAAGTATGTGTTAGGAGGTGAATGTGAAAGAGACAGAGACTCTGTGTCTCTTGTTTGCTTCCCGTAATGTAGATGGAAGCGCTGTCTTGAATACATTCCAATTGTTGGTGTTTATCCTTGCACTAGATCACACTTCCTTTTTCTCTTAATAGGAGAACGCTACCAATGAGGAGATCCTACTTTCCTTAAAGCATGTCCGCCCTGGCAATGGTTATGAGCCCAACTTCACCATGTTTGAGAAGTGTGATGTGAATGGGGCAAATGCTCACCCACTCTTCACTTTCCTGAAAGAGGCACTGCCTTTCCCACATGATGATCCAATGTCGCTGATGACCAACCCACAGTACATCATCTGGTCTCCAGTGTGCAGGAATGACATCTCCTGGAACTTCGAAAAATTCCTCATTGGGCGTGATGGCGTGCCCTTCAAGCGCTACAGCAGGCACTTTGAAACTATCAAGATCCAAGATGATATTGAAAAGCTCCTTCAGCATGTCCCATAGAATGTTCTCAACCAAGCCAAAGTCCTGCTGAAACTTTTCTCTCTCCTCAGCTCTGCTGTTATCTCTGCTTCCTGTTGAGTCATTCTGCTAGCCTTCTTGTCCCTAGCCTGGACTGCCTGCTCTTTCTGTGACCTCTTTGCTCTGCAAGTAAAATGCTATTGTCCATGGAAATTTTACTCATGAAGGTGCTTCTTCCAAATTCTTCAGGAGAAGCACTTGATGTATTCTGTAAAAGTTGCATGTGAATTTTTAGCAAACTACCACAGGGGAAGCAGCCCTGAGTCTGGGTAGCTTATTGTGAGCCTTTGTGTTACTAATACAATTCCTGAAGACCAGATATCTGTCTTTTTCTGTGTAAGGTTACTGCCTGGTTAGCCATGGGGTGTTGGGTATTTGTGTCTCATGGCTTCTTTAGTTTTGAAGTGCCATGCAGAAGGGGCTGCCACATTGCACCGTCATTTTAAAGATTTGAATGGTCCCTTCTGGCCTTTGATCATCTTGTCTGACCTGCTTTATATCACTGGCCATTATATTCCACCCAATTACCCCTGTACAGAGCCCAATAACTTGGGTTAGACTAAAGCATTTCAGTCCCCAGAAAACTAAACTGTTGTGTGCCACAGACAGAGAACAGGAGAGGCTGAGGTGCCACCAATGCCTAAGGGCCCTGCAATGGCAGAGAAATGATATAGGGAGTCATGCCCAGCCTAGCAATACACACCCCATGCATCAGAGGAAGGCAGCCGCTCCAAGTCTCAGCCAATTGGACCTGGTAGAAAATTCCTTCCTGACCCCAATCAGATGATCAGTTTGCCCTTGAGCTTGTGAGCATCCTTTGTAAAGAGACCTGCTAGCGCACTAGTGTACTGGACCCTGGTTCAGAAGCTCTGCAAGCATAGTGCCTGATATCAGGTTGTTTGTGTTACAGTTCAGGGCAACTGCACCTGTATTTCCCTCTGTGGCCCAGCAAGGGCACCCACTCCAGGGTACTCAGGAAGGTTCCTCCTTGGGCAGTCTCTCTCTGCCTCCTGACCCAGGTGTTTCCAGACTGCACAGCTCCCTGCCTGGACTGTGACCTCCCCAGCAACAGCTGGCTGCCTAAATCAGCCTGCTGTACTTTTCTCCTCAGAGACAGTAACCAGTGTAAGTACCACAGTTAGACTACCCCACAGCTCTTTCTACGCAAGGACATGTATTCCTAAGGTAACAGCATTACAGAGAAAACATACTATTAAAAAAAAAAACCAAAAAAACCCCCTAAATGCCTACTAATCAACTTATCTCTGGCTGGTGAACAGTCCTTCAAACCCCACCTAGAAGTTTTCCTGTGGTTCCTCGTGCTCGGTACAAGAACCCTCATGGGTAAGTCAGTTACTCCTTTATACAGCCGGTCTTTGAACTGTTCTCCTGTAACAGGTGAGCAGCAGACAAGAGGTCCCGTCCCCTCCCATACCCCAAGTATGAAGCTTCAAAGGCTGAGCCCCTCGTGGGAGTTTGCAATCTGCCTCAGGATTCCACTTCACGTGTATTTTCCACAAAGATCAGTTGTGTCTGCTACGTTGTTCAGCATCGGCTTCTGAAGCTCACAGTACTTGCCAGAGATTGCATTAATTCTGTCTTCCTCCCAAAGAATTTCCAGTTAATCCCACAATTACACAAACACTTTCATTTTTAATACAATGAACTCCTAAAATATTGAAAATTTCAATTCAATATGGTTTGTGCAGGATGTTGCAAGAAATTGTAACATCCTGCCTCTTGTCTATGCCCTAGACAGGAGGCAGAGAACAATAAACAAAATTGAGTGGGGGGCACTCTGCTTCTTAAACAGGGTCATATACAGCATCAAGTAGATCAACATTATTATGTTTCATGCACAAGGGACTTGTTAGACCACAACTTGTGGGAGAAATGGCATGGAGGAAATAACAGATAAGTACCATATCTGGTCTCTCTAACTTGGGGCTTGTGCATGTGGGAATGTTATGCTAGTAGAAGATAAAGTGTGAATTTAAACTGATATATGGGTGTAACTCCAGTGTGGGCAGTCATGCTGGTATAAGAATGGCTTTTTTCGGGTTAGTGTATGTCACTTGGGACGGGTTTTACTCTCTTATACCAGAATAAGTGTCTGTGGAGGGTATGTGAGAGTTAATCTGTTTAACTCTATTGGTAACATTTTAGTGGGTAGACAAGCACTGATATGTCAAGCCACATATGAGCTGCACTCTACTCCCCTGCAATGGGTTGGGAAGAGGGGACAGGTTACTCCAGCAGCACTGTGTTTGGACAGTTAAAGGGAGTAGCTAAGTTATGTTCATGGCTTTTTGGGGGGGGGGGGGGGGGGGAAGGGAAGGTTGGCTGTCACAAAAGATTTTTCCCAAAGGAAACAAACTAATGCAGGATTGGGTAATCAAGGCACAACTGACTAGGCCCATTTCTCATGGGAAATAGCATCCTGTTCCCTATGGGGAGGAACACCTAATCCTTGCACAAAGCTGCCCACAATGAGCCTGTTGCAAAGCCCTTGGGGATGTGTGGGCAGGTAGCCTCTCCATTGCAGTCTAGCTGAGGTGTGCCAAACACAAACCAGTACCTATTGGCTTGGGGAAGGGAGGAGGTGGTGTACTTAAAAAAATAACACTACTTCAACTGCTACATTTCTAAATGGTTCTGCTTTCCTCAGGGAGCTTCTCTGCCTCTCCTGTACTAATAAAAACTGTTTCCTTTCTCCTGCATGTGACCCAACTCTTCTATGGTGCTGTGTAATAAGGTGGCAGCAGATGTGAGCACCAATGTTCCGCTTGCATGTAGGTCTGAGTAACAGTACTTGGAGCTGAGTGTTGCAGAGCGTTTACCACATTATTACTCAAGCTTCACTCCACCCGAGTGAAAAACAGGATGTCTTTTTCATTTCTGTATGTGCAAGGGCTTCCGTGCTAGTGTATGGTTAAACAGTTGCCTAACTTTGGTAGGGTCTTCCTCTTTCACTTAAGTCTCCGCCTCTTACTATAACTGATAGGAGCTGTTGGAAGGAGACGTTAACTGTATTTTTGGGCTGCAGGCAGCATAGAACATTTTCAAGTATAGCTTGAATAATGGGCGGGGGTGTGTGTGTGTGTGTGTGTGGGGGGGGTAAAACAATCATGTCCTGGCTTCTGCAGAATTCAGCAGCAAGAAGCTGCTGTAGTTTAGTGCTAATAACAATGAAGCTGAAGGCAACATAACAAGGATGTCAGTACAGATTTCCTGGTCTATTTTAAAGCCTTTCAATCAAGGGCATTTTTAAAGAGCAGGATGGTGGGAATCTGGACTGCCTGATACTAAACTCTGGATCAAAAAATACCAACTACCAGCACCTGGGTGCAGTACAAGTTTCAGTTGTGCTCTTTTAGGAACATAATTGCTACAGTGGATCAGACCAGTGTCCATCTACTGCAGGATCCTCTTACATCAGCCAGATACTTCAGAGAAAAATCCAAGAATCCCTGTAGTGGATGTTTATAGAATAACAGGTTCATAAGGGAAATGTCTGAAACCTAAGCTGCCATCAACTTCACAGGAAAAAGCATTTTCATTTGCAAAATTAAACTGGGAGTGTATCTAATGTGATGGCACAAACCTGTCTCCAGATAGATTGTTCCAATAGCTTTCCGTAATCAGCACAATGGATGAGCAAAATCCTGCTAACTTTCACAGCTGCCAAAAAAGGTTATTGGGTTAAATATTGGGGAACCCATGGTGATTAATATAGCATCTGGATCTGTGATTTTTCTGTGCCATATAATGGAAGAGAGATGTTACTTCAGGGGTCTGTCTTGGTAGCAGAGCTGAGGGCAAGAGCTAGGAGGCCCTTTTTAACAGTTGCTCAAGTGTTTCCCTTAACTCAGGTCCTGGCCTTACAAAATCAAGTGTGTTGGTGCTTTTACCTCAAGAGCCCGGCCTGTCAGGGGACACAGGCTAAAGCTTGAATCAGCACAGGTCATCAGCTGCTAACACAACCTGTAGTGTGGATGCAGGCTAGCCCCACTCAAGTCCCTTTAACCCTCCCAATGCATTCCCACAATTCCCCGTGGGGGCAGGCACATTCTCCCGCCATTCACTGGGAAAGAATTGTGGGATGATGTCTGGCTAGAGACAATGGTGTAGGTGCCAAAGCAGTTCAGGTATTAGATCTCGTGCTAGAGCAAATCCCCAGACGCCTTAGTACATGCATGTGTGGGTGCAGACCCAGTGTGGGCACACACAGGAGTTCAAGTGTTATCTCACAGTGTGGCCATGCTCATTGAGCTCAGCCTATTCAAGAGGAGGAATGAGTGTAGATAACTGGGTTAATGCCCTACAGCCAGACCCTGAGAGTCACACTTAGAAAACAGGAACCTCTGAGCTGGTTAGGAGAGAAAAAGTTGGTTCAATTCTGTTCATGCAACTTAAGAGGAAACCCTAAATTAGATTAGATAAGACTAGGGGGAGCATACTGTCTTGCTTCTCATAGCACACCCCAGGGGCTCCTTGTACCCTTCCACCATCCTCCCCCTTCCCAGCTCCCTGTGGGCCACCCTCCCATCCACCTCTGGTGTAGGGACTCCGTGCAACTCCCAGTCCTCCTTCATGACAAGGTTGCTGTGTGTTCTCCATTCCCTGCATTCTCCCCCCATGCTAGGGGCTCTGTGTCCCTCTTGTCCCCCTTCCTGATACCATTATCCCCCTGCTCAGGGCTAGCTCTGCATGTCTCAGTCCTGGATCTCCCATATGCCCACCAAGCAGGGTCTTTTCTGTCTGTCTGTCCTTCCTTCCCCCATACCAGGGATCCCCATTCTCCCTTCCACCACTTAGCAGGGACTCTGCTCCCTTCTGCTATTACCATTCTTATTTATTCTCTCAGCTTTGTCATCCTCTGGTCCAGGGGTAGCAAATTCTGATAGATGGGGTACACCTTTGTCCACCCGACACAGGACTGGAAGGCGTTAAGATGGCCAGGTGGGCCAAATAACTCCACAGGCTGCACCTGGAAGAGGAAAGCCAGGGAGCACTAATGCCTAATTGGTTGATGAAGCCCAGCTGGGGGAGGAGCTGGGCCAGCTTTATAAAGCCAGGAAGCTAGTAACTGAAGTGGATGTAAAGAAGTATAGTCTCTTCCTATCAGAGGGGTAGCTATTAGTCTGAATCTGTAAAAAGCAACAGAGGGTCTGTCAAGGCTGCTTCCCCACTCTGAACTTTAGGGTACAGATGTGGGGGCCTGCATGAAAACTTCTAAGCTTAACTACCAGCTTAGATCTGGTCCGCTGCCACCACTCTCGATGCTAATTCCCTTCCCTGGGTAGCCTTGAGAGACTCTTCACCAATTCCCTGGTGAATACAGATCCAAACCCCTTGGATCTTAAGGAGAAATTAACCATCCCCCCTCCTCCCTTCCACCAACTCCTGGTGGATCAAGATCCAACCCCCTCGGATCTAAAAACAAGGAAAATCAATCAGGTTCTTAAAAAGAAGGCTTTTAATTAAAGAAAAAGGTAAAAATCATCTCTGTAAAATCAGGATGGAAAATAACTTTACAGGGTAATCAAACTTAAAGAGCTCAGAGGACCCCCCTCTAGCCTTAGGTTCAAAGTACAGCAAACAGAGATAAACACTCTAGCAAAAGGTACATTTACAAGTTGAGAAAACAAAGATAAACTAACATGCCTTGCCTGGCTGTTTACTTACAAGTTTGAAATATGAGAGACTTGTTCTGAAAGATTTGGAGAGCCTGGATTAATGTCTGGTCCCTCTTAGTCCCAAGAGCGAACAACCCCCAAAACAAAGAGCACAAACAAAAGCCTTTCCTCCCCCCCCCAAGATTTGAAAGAATCTTGTCTCCTTATTGGTCCTTTGGGTCAGGTGTCAGCCAGGTTACCTGAGCTTCTTAACCCTTTACAAGTAAAAGGATTTTGGAGTCTCTGGCCAGGAGGGATTTTATAGAACTGTACACAGGAGAGCTGTTACCCTTCCCTTTATAGTTATGACAGGGTCCTGTGGCACCTTTAAGACTAACAGAAGTATTGGGAGCATAAGCTTTCGTGGGTAAGAACCTCACTTCTTCAGATGCAAGTAATGGAAATTTCCAGAGGCAGGTATAAATCAGTATGGAGATAACTAAGTTAGTTCAATCAGGGAGGGTGAGGTGCTCTGCTAGCAGTTGAGGTGTAAACACCAAGGGAGGAGAAACTGCTTCTGTAGTTGGATAGCCATTCACAGTCTTTGTTTAAACCTGATCTGATGGTGTCAAATTTGCAAATGAACTGGAGCTCAGCAGTTTCTCTTTGGAGTCTGGTCCTGAAGTTTTTTTGCTGTAAGATGGCTACCTTTACATCTGCTATTGTGTGGCCAGGAAGGTTGAAGTGTTCTCCTACAGGTTTTTGTATATTGCCATTCCTGATATCTGACTTGTGTCCATTTATCCTCTTGCATAGTGACTGTCCAGTTTGGCCAATGTACATAGCAGAGGGGCATTGCTGGCACATGATGGCATATATAACATTGGTGGACGTGCAGGTGAATGAGCCGGTGATGATGTAGCTGATCTGGTTAGGTCCTGTGATGGTGTTGCTGGTGTAGATATGTGGGCAGAGTTGGCATCGAGGTTTGTTGCACCTCAACTGCTAGCAGAGCACCTCACCCTCCCTGATTGAACTAACCTCGTTATCTCCATACTGATTTAAACCTGCCTCTCGAAATTTCCATTACTTGCATCTGAAGAAGTGAGGTTCTTACCCACGAAAGCTTATGCTCCCAATACTTCTGTTAGTCTTAAAGGTGCCACAGGACCCTCTGTTGCTTTTTACAGTCTCTTCCTAGGTGTGGCTGGCTAGGACAGTGCAGGTCTTGGCTGCTAGCTAGAGGCTCCTTGAGCTGGTACCTGGAGTAGAGGATAGGCCTGAGTGAAAAGGTTAAAAAGACTAATGGGCAGATGAAGGAACTAGAGGGAAAAACCTGATTGGGGGGGGGGGGGTAGAGAGCTTATGGCATGGTGCATTCTATTTGCCTCTACTACTAGAATTTTTTCACCCTAAAATTACCTTTTGATGGATTTGTTGGTGTTTTCATCCAACCATTGATTTGTGGGTAGTATGGGCTGGTGAGGCTATGTTTTTATTCCTTTTAAACTAAGGATCAGGTTATACTGAAAGAAAAAATTATGCCAGAAGCTTTCCTTTGGAAAAGTCTAAATGTATACTCCCTCCCCTCTTTTGCAAGAAATTAGTGTGGTTTACTATCCATCTTTTAGTATTACTATATGGAAAAATATATTGGAGGGAGAAGGGGTGTTGGTAGGTAAAGAGACAGTGTGTTGTGTGTGTTTTTTGTTTTGTTTTTTTTATAGCAACCCCTCCTTGGATGATCCACCTGCAGTGTTTACAAAAAGAGACAGGGAGGGTGGGCTGAAAAACTTGTCCACAACAATTCACATTAAAGAAACTCATGAGGATATTGAAGCCCATATTCACCATCAACTATCTCTAGGACCTAATAATATGACTTATTTTTGAGATTGAAGAAATAGTAAAAACAGTCTTTTTACCTCCTTATTGAATTCAGAACCATGATCTACTAACTGTGGTGGCTCTATGTTGATGTAATTTGAGTTGACGTAAGTTTGTAGTGGCCTTAGGTATATGAAGTGTTTGTGTGAGGTAACAGAAGTATGAGGTTAGGCCAAGATTCACTAAGGTGTTTAGGCTTTATGGATCTGGGCCTACTGCACACTTAAGGCTCAGGAACAAAAAAGCACATACATAAGTTTTTTTTTTTTTTTTGTTTTTTTTTTTTTTACATGTCATGACTAGTGGGTGTGTAACTCAGGAGTTTTGGGTTATTGTGGTTAAGTAATCTTGGGATTGTAGATGTGTTTTAATAAAAATCACAGTAGATATTTGCCTTTCAAAAAGATTTAATAGGAGATAGTATACTGCCCTTAGTGAATATGTGGAAACCAAGTTCTACACACCAGCAGTGAAATGCAAAAAAGTGCCAAGAGCTGGATTGAGAAGCATAACAACAGTTGAGAAAGGCAATCCCCACTGGTGGGTCAAATTAAAATGAAGAAGTTTTGACACCAGACCAGGAAATCAGTCAAAACGGAAGTCACATGACCATCAGAATAAACTTGTGCTATAACAAGAAGAAAAAATTAGAATTAAAAATTCCAAATTAAAAACCACAGTAAAAACATAGGTTTCAGAGTAGCAGCTGTGTTAGTCTGTACCCGCATCCGAAGAAGTGGGCTGTAGCCCACGAAAGCTTATGCTCTAATAAATTTGTTAGTCTGTAAGGTGCCACAAGTACTCCTGTTCTTTTTTTAGTAAAAACATAGGAATTGTTATAATAGAAACACAGCTGTCATTGCTAAAACTACTAGCAATCTAAGGTGACCATATTGTTTGTAAATCAAATGTGGGGATGCATGGGGTGAGAGCACAGCAAAGTAGCCAAGACTGAAAATGTAAGTTGCGGAGCGTAGCAAGGCAAAACATTTTTAGCAGTTATATATGTAACTATTAAAATATACACTATAAATATTCATATAATCACAGTGGAGGTGACACCACGCGAAAGAAGTGCATTCAGACACCAGTTACAAACAATACAAAAACATTGTTCAAGAATATCAGTTTTCTGTACCTACTGTCCATAGTATGACCTATTTAAAGAATCTATTTCTTCACATCACTGCCAACATTTATTTTTCACAGATTTATCAATGAGTGCTGTGTCATCTCCACATTTCAAGAAAACCGGCATGACTACTTTGTTGCTTCTGCTAGTGGAATCTGCCGGGAGCTAAACCTCCGCCATACAACCATGTAGTCAACCATAATGTGGATATAAAGAATGTAACAATTTTAAATGAGAATGAACAGAAGTGACTTTTCACCACCTAGTGGAGCATTATAAAACTACAAACAAAATGGTTTTATAGAGTTTATATGTAAAATAATACAAAAAAGTTCCCTCAATTTTTCACAGTTCCCCCCAAATGTCTAGGACAGTGGCTCTCAACCTTTCCAGACTACTGTACCCTTTTCAGGAGTCTGATTTGTCTTGCGTACCTGCACGTTTCACCTCACTTAAAAACTACTTGCTTACAAAATCAGACATAAAAATACAAAAGTGTCACAGCACACTATTACTGAAAAATTGCTTACTTTCTCCTTTTTACCATATAATTATAAAATAATTCAATTGGAATATAAGTATTGTACTTACATTTCAGTGTATAGTATATAGAGCTGTATAACCACATCATTGTATGAAGTTTTAGTTTGTACTGACTTCGCTAGTGATTTTTATGTAGCCTGTTGTAAAACTAGGCAAATATCTAGATGAATAGATATACCCCCTGGAAGACCTCTGCATACTCCTCCAATGGTCTAAGAGACGGAAATCGTCTGTAGATGGAAAACTCCCACCCCTGGATGCATATAAGGAATTATGCTGCCAGCACCAGGAATACTGGTGAGTATTAGAGAAGCTTGCTGGATTAATAGCTGTATTTCTGACGAGTATATCTGTTTTAGAATTTTAATGTTCTTGCTCAGTTTGCTGAACTCAAGACAGGGCAAAGTGAAGTTTATTTTGACAGTCATAGAATCATAGAAGATTAGGGTTGTAAGAGACCTCAGGAGATCATCTAGTCCAACCCCCTGTTCAAAGCAGGACCAACCCCAACTAAATCATCCCAGCCAGGGCTTTGTCAAGCTGGGCCTTAAAAACCTCTAAGGATGGAGATTCCACCACCTCCCTAGGTAACCCATTCCAGTGCTTCACCACCCTCCCAGTGAAATAGTGTTTCCTAATATCCAACCTAGACCTCCCGCACTGCAACTTGAGACCATTACTCCTTGTTCTGTCATCTGTCACCACTGAGAACAACCAAGCTCCATCCTCTTTGGAACCCCCTTCGGGTAGTTGAAGGCTGCTATCAAATCCCCCCTCACTCTTCTCTTCTGCAGACTAAACAATTCCAGTTCCCTCAGCCTCTCCTCGTAAGTCATGTGCCCCAGCCCCCTAATCATTTTTGTTGCCCTCCGCTGGACTCTCTCCAATTTGTCCACTTTCTGTAGTGGGGGCCCCCAAACTGGACGCAATACTCCAGATGTGGCCTCACCAGTGCCGAATAAAGGGGAATAATCACTTCCCTCGATCTGCTGGCAATGCTCCTACTAATGTAGCCCAATAGGCTGTTAGCCATCCTGGCAACAAGGGCACACTGCTGACTCATATCCAGCTTCTCATTCACTGTAATCCCCAGATCCTTCTCTGCAGAACTACTGCTTAGCCAATGAGAATGGCTTTCACAGTTTCAGCCTTGTATCTGGATTTTTCTGCTGTGCACAGGTCATTCATGACAGAAAACACTCTCTAGAGTGAAGCATCAGTTCTGCCATTTTTTTTATATTTGTGTGAGGATTCCCTAAAATGCTTATGTCATAAATATAGAGGGAAGGGTAGCATAAAATCCCTCCTTGGCAGCTGTACTGAATTGCCTTACCTGTAAGGGGTTAAACAGTTAAAATAACCTAGTTGGCATCTGACCAGAAGGACCAATGAGGAAAAAAAGATACTTTCAAATCTGTGGAGGGGGGGGGGGGTGGGGGGCGGAAATATTTGTTGTTTGTTCTCCTTTGCTGTTCCTTTTCTGGACAGAGGGCGAGACCAAGCAGGTATAACATCTCCTGAAAATATACCTGGAATAATCCATCTAAAACCACAGAAATTGTAAGTAGGGCAAGGAAATGCGTTAGGTTATCTTTTGTTTTGGCTTGTGAATTTTTCTATGCTACAGAGGTAGTTTTATTCCTGTTTTTGTGCTGTGAAGCTGAGCCCAGGGGGGAATCCTCTGTGTTTTAATCGTTTTATTGCCCTGTAAAGTTACTTTCCATCCTGATTTTGCAGGTGTGATTCTTTTACTTTTTCTTTATAAATAAAGTTATTCTTTTAAGAACCTGATTGATTTCAGTGTCCTGAAGACAAAGGGTCTGGTCTGTGCTTACATTGCTAAGGCAATTGGTTGGTATATTATTCTCAAGCCTCCCCAGGAAAGGGGGTGAAGGGTTTTGGGGGGATATTTTGAGGGGATAGAGATTCCAAGTGACCCTTCCCTGAATTTTTGTGTAAATCACTTGGTGGTGGCAGCAATACCAGTCCAAGGACAATGAAAGGAATTTGGGCCTTGGGGAAGTTTCAACCTAAGCTGGTAGAATATAAGCTTAGGGGGTCTTTCATGCGGGTCCCCACATCTGTATCCCAGAGTTCAGAGTGGGGGTGGGGAACCTTGACAGCTTGATTACTTCATCCCATCTGCCATATACTGTGATAATTGTAGTTGTCATTCCATTCACACAGTTTTCCTGTCATAAATTTATTGAACAGAGTTACTTCAGCAAACAGTACATCCTTGTTAATTGTCACATTCGGGCATTTCTTCTGCAGTAACTTGTCTGCTGTTTCAATCTTGGATCTTAAAGAAACTTTATTTAAAAGCAGAAACTTCAAATCTCTCAAGTCATCTGTTCCCCAGGCATGTATTTATTTTATGGCTGTATCAAAAAAAATCTTGACACATTAAGATAGAACTGATGTGTCATGACCCCCACTTCTTCTAGGTCTCTAAGTAGTTTTCTCAGTAAAACAAGAACAAAGTCTTCTTCATACCTTGTAACCAGCTTCTTTTCGAGATTGTTTAAGATATCCGCCCACTTTACTGCATAGTGATCATCTCCCTCAAGCATCAATAGCCATCTGACACTACTGCCTCCCACTATAGTCTGATATTCTTGTCCCATGTACTCACAAAAACTTTTCAGTCTTTCTATGTGAACAGCAAATATATGAAAATATCCAAAAATCTTAATTACAAGCAGGGCTGTCCCTACCAATTAGAGTGCTCTACGCATCCCAAGCACCTGGTCCCCCATTCTGCCCCCCCGCAGAGGGTCTGGGCTGCGCTCAAGGCCTGGGGGAGGGGGGTTGGGAGAAGGGGTGGGAAATGGGGGCGGGAAGAGGCGGGGCAGGGGCGGAGGGAATTGTCCCAGGCCCCGCACCCCCTGAGGAATGCACAGGGGGGCCAGCTGGGGGATGGGGCTGGCTGCTGGCGCTGCCACATACGAAGCACGCAGCTGTGTAGGGCACCATGAAATTTGGGGCAATTTGGTGCCCCAAATTTCATGGTTCCCTATGCAGTTGCGTATTCTGCGTATGCCTAAGGATGGCCCTGATTATAAGTGCGGTAGATGTTGAAAGCATTCTATCCCCTGCAGTTCAGGCACACTTGTGCATGACATGAGCAGGGCATCCAAGGCCTACGCTCATCTTACTTTGGCATGCATCTTCCGTGTCTGTAGAGGCTGCCAAAGTTTGTGTTTGTATTATCTACTGAGAACGGCACCACCTTATTATTTCAGCTGCAATAAGTTCTGAGGTCTCGCCTTTTAAGTTTGACAAAATCCACAAGTTTATTGTGACCACACGCACTGCCTTCATAAGCCTTGAAATAGCAAACCAAGCCAGAAACCAATTTCATAGATCTGTGATTTGATGCATCAACACACAGTGACACACATTCAACATCTTTCAGATAGTTAATTAATTAATCATTTGCCCATGGAGCAAAAACATTTGCAGCTATCGCTTCACACTGTGTCTGTGCATATGAGAACTTTGGTTTGCTGATTTATTTATTTAAATTGGAAGTCCAGGCCATTGATAGGAAACTGAGGATGTCTAATGGTGGGAAATGGGAATGGATGGGATATGGGAATGGATAATGGTGGATGGGAACCTGGGAGGCAGTGACCATGAGATTGTCAAATTCAGGATCCTGACTCAAGGAAGAAAGGAGAGCAGCAGAATACAGACCCTGGACTTCAGAAAAGCAGACTTTGACTCCCTCAGGGAACTGATGGGCAGGATCCCCTGGGAGAATAACATGAGGGGAAAAGGAGTCCAGGAGAGCTGGCTGTATTTTAAAGAATCCTTATTGAGGTTGTAGGAAAAACCATCCCGATGTGTAGAAAGAATAGTAAATATGGCAGGCGACCAGCTTGGCTTAACAGTGAAATCCTTGCTGATCTTACACACAAAAAGGAAGCTTACAAGAAGTGGAAGATTGGACAAATGACCAGGGAGGAGTATAAAAATATTGCTCAGGTGTGCAGGAGTGAAATCTGGAAGGCCAAATCACACTTGGAGTCGCAGCTAGCAAGGGATGTTAAGAGTAACAAGAAGGGTTTCTACAGGTATGTTAGCAACAAGAAGAAGGTCAGGGAAAGTGTGGGCCTCTTTCTGAATGGGGGAGGCAACCTAGTGACAGAGGACGTGGAAAAAGCGAATGTACTCAATGCTTTTTTTGCCTCTGTCTTCACAAACAAGGTCACCTCCCAGACTACTGCACTGGGCAGCACAGTATGGGGAGGAGGTGACCAGCCCTCTGTGGAGAAACAAGTGGTTCAGGACTATTTAGAAAAGCTGGAGGAGCACAAGTCCATGGGGCCAGATGCACTGCATCTGAGGGTGTTAAAGGAGTTGGCGGATGTGACTGCAGAGCCATTGGCCATTATCTTTGAAAACTCATGGCGATCGGGGGAGGTTCCGGATGACTGGGAAAAGGCTAATGTAGTGCCCATCTTTAAAAAAGGGAAGGAGGAGGATCCAGGGAACTACAGGCCAGTCAGCCTCACCTCAGTCCCTGGAAAAATCATGGAGCAGGTCCTCAAGGAATCAATTTTGAAGCACTTAGAGGAGAGGAAAGTGATCAGGAACAGTCAGCATGGATTCACCAAGGGCAAGTCATGCCTGACTAACCTAATTGCCTTCTATGACGAGATAACTGGCTCTGTGGATGAAGGGAAAGCAGTGGACATATTATTCCTTGACTTTAACAAAGCTTTTGATAAGGTCTCCCACAGTATTCTTGCCAGCAAGTTAAAGAAGTATGGGCTGGACGAATGGACTTTAAGGTGGATAGAAAGCTGGCTAGATCATCGGGCTCAAGGGGTGGTGATCAACGGCTCTATGTCTAGGTGGCAGCCGGTATCAAGCAGAGTGCCCCAAGGGTCGGTCCTGGGGCCAGTTTTGTTAAATATCTTCATTAATGTTCTGGAGGATGGCATGGATTGCACCCTCAGCAAGTTTGCAGATGACACTAAACTGGGAGGAGTGGTAGATACACTGGGGGGTAGGGGTAAGATACAGAGGGACCTAGACAAAAGAAATCTGATGAGGTTCAACAAGGACAAGTGCAGAGTCCTGCACTTAGGACGGAAGAATCCCATGCACTGCTACAGACTAGGGACCAAGTGGCTAGGTAGCAGTTCTGCAGAAAAGGACCAAGGGGTTAGAGTGGATGAGAAGCTGGATATGAGTCAACAGTGTATCCTTGTTGCCAAGCAGGCTAACGGCATTTTAGGCTGTATAAGTAGGAGCATTGCCAGCAGATCGAGGGATGTGATCATTCCCCTCTATTCGACATTGGTGAGGCCTCATCTGGAGTACTGTGTCCAGTTTTGGGCCCCACACTACAAGAAGGATGTGGAAAAATTGGAAAGAGTCCAGCGCAGGGCAACAAAAATGATTAGGGGGCTGGAGCACATGACTTATGAGGAGAGGCTGAGGGAACTGGGATTATTTAGTCTGCAGAAGGGAAGAATGAGGGCGGATTTGATAGCTGCTTTCAACTACCTGAAAGGGGGTTCCAAAGAGGATGGATCTAGACTGTTCTCAGTGGTAGCAGATGACAGAACAGGAATATCAAGTTGCAGTCGGGGAGGTTTAGGTTGGATATTAGGAAAAACTTTTTCACTGGGAGGGTGGTGAAGCACTGGAATGGGTTACCTAGGGAGGTGGTGGAATCTCCTTCCCTAGAGGTTTTTAAGGTCAGGCTTGACAAAGCCCTGGCTGGGATGATTTAGTTGGGGATTGGTCCTGCTTTGAGCAGGGGGTTGGACTAGATGATCTCCTGAGGTCCCTTCCAACCCTGATATTCTATGATTCCATGATATACAGATATTTTTTTGCGGGTGTGTGTAAAATGTTTCACTGACTCAAGACTCCTTTAGCAGCTCCATACATCACACCGGCTAGGATAGAGATGCCTTGTGTAGGCACTGGGATGCACAGACTGTGCCCATCCCCACTGCTTGCCCCCTTAGCCCCTGGCACCAGAAGGAGCTTATTGTGGAGGAACAGTTCAACAATGCCTATGACTCAAGATAGCAGGACCCATGATACCTTCACGAGCAGGCCAGTGTGCCATACTGTATTGTAGGCCACTGTTAGATCAATGAAAACAGTGGCTGTTTTCAAGTTTATCTGGAAGCCATTTTCAACAAATGTGGTCAGCACGAGTACTTGGTCACATATGCTATGGACTCGGCAAAAAACGGCTTGTTCAGGGCTCAAAATTCTCTCCACGTTGGGTAATATGCGCTGTAGGACCAAGTGCTTCAGTGCCTTGAAGCACACCGACAATAATGATTGAGGACGATAGCTTGATGCTTGACTTGGGTCCTTTCCAGGCTTTAAGAGGCCAATGATTTTTGCAGTGCACCATATCTTTGGTAGCCTACCTTCACTGATGACCCTGGTGAAGAATTTCACAAGTGAAAGCCAAGCACAGGGGCCAAGGTTTTTCAGGAATTCTGGAGATATGTTGTCATAGCCTGCAGCTGTTCCACATTTGATGCTACCCAGCTGTTCCACATTTGATGCTACTCTGTTACAGTGAATGGTTCTGGGCAGCTTCTGATCTGGTGTAGACGTTTAAACATATGCCATTTGTTCCTCACTTGTTTTCGCACCTGTTACTCCAAAGGTGCTCTGGCCACTTTAAGTAGGTGTCCGGCTACCTGGTTGGGTGTCACTGAGGGTTGGCAGAGCGCAGGTGGCTGCTGCGCTGTTCCAAGGCGTCAGAGCAGACTCCAACACTTGCGGCTGGAGCAGGTAAAGCTCATCCTCTCGGTTGTCTCCTCCCATCCATATGGCGGAGAAGACAGAGCAATGGGTTACCCCAGGGCTCTGTGCTTTCTCCAGCCCTATTCAACCTTTACATCAATGACCTGCCAACAACAGAGTCACGCAAGTTCATTTACGCAGACGACATCTGTTGCGGTACCCAGGCCCGGATGTTTCACGAACTTGATGCCACCTTAAACCTGGACATGATAAAGTTAGCTGACTACTGTAAGTCTTGGAGCCTCCAGCCAAGTGTCATAAAAACAGTCTCCAGTTTGTTCCATCTTCATCACGCCAGTGCAACCCGAGAACTGAATGTTTATCTGAATGGTCAGAAGGAGAAGCATGAAGTAGAACTGGTCTCTCTAGGTGTGACCTTAGACCGCACACTGAGTTATCATGCCCACCTGAAGAAGACAGCAGCTAAAGTTAAGATGCGCAACAATCTTAGCAAACTGGCAAGTTCGTCATGGGGTGCTCGTGCTCCAACTTTCCAGACGTCAGCTCTTGCCACTTCGTATTCAGTGGTGGAGTACTGTGCACCAGTTTGGAGTCGATCGTCACACACCAAACTGGTGAACATGCAGTTACATGCCGCCATGCGTATCACCTCTGGCACCCTGCGTCCGACTCCAGTACGATGGTTTCCAGTTCTGAGCAATATTGCTCCTCCTCATATCAGACGAGAGGTTGCCACTGGCAAGTTACTGGAGAAAGTACGCACCGACTCAAGCTTGCTGCTGCACAATGACCTTTTTAAACCACCAGCTGCATGTTTGCCGTCATGTTGCCCATTATGGTCTCATCCGCCACGCCAGGATGTTAGGGCAGAAACACTCTGGCGAGAGGAATGGATAACTGTTATAATCCCCAACCAGTCCCTTGTCGCCGACCCCACAATCTGCCCATCTAGTTTCGACCTGCCCTGTCGCTAATGGTCCCTGTTGAACAGGTTCCGGACGAGCCAAGGTTTCTGCACAGCCAACCAGTATCGCTGGGGCCTTTGCAACAGCCCTTTGTGCAGCTGCGGCGCAACACAGACAATGACGCACATCGTCGAGGAATGCCTGCTGACTAGGTTCAGTGGTGGCCTAGAAGAATGCATCATGCCCCTGAAGATGCCATTTCTTGGCTAGAGGACTATGCACACCCCAAATAAATACCACAGGGAGCGGATTTAATGCCCAGTGAGGGCAATGGTCTCAGTGGCCGTTACTGCACATGCTTAGTGCTAGCCAAGCCGCACGTTCTGTCAGGCAGCCAGCCCCCCGGGTTTCTTGGCTGCGCGCGGGGCCCCGCCTCCCGCAGAGGGGCTGCGCTGCCAGGGACGCCTGGAGGCCGGGCGGCTTGCGGCTGGAGGGAGGCAGGCAGGCAGTGCGCCTGCGCACATTGGCCGGTGCAGCCAGGCCGGATATCCGCTGCAGGGCGGGGGCGCCGGGTGCACGGACATGGCGGCGGAGTTAGATGGTGGCCCGAGGCCGGACGTCGGGGCCCAGCGGGCAGAGCTGGGGCCGCTGCTAGGGATAGTTCTGAGGCCGGGCGAGTCCTGGTGAGAGGAGGGCTGCCCCCGGCAGTGAGAAGCCGTGCCGGGGCGGAGGGGGGCGAGTGGGGCCGGGGAACGGAGCTAGGTGTGTGTGTGAGGCGGGAGCGGAGCTGGACCGAGGGGGCCAGGCCGAGTGGGGAGTTGGGGGTGCTTTCCGGCCTCATGCCCTGGTGTGTGGGTCTCTGTGCCCTGCTGTAACAGTGGAGCCGGTGGCTCAATAAGGCGAGCCTCGGCTCCTGGGAGGCATCACGTGCGTGTGGGCCTTTGCTCTGGCTGCTGAAGTGGCTGAGTCACCAGTGGCGGAGCCACAGGAACATGCGTCCTAGTGCAGGTTTCTAATGTGGGTCCCCTCGTTAAATGTGTAATACTTAAACCTGCTCATTCAGCTCTTCAGGACTTCATAACACTCAGGGTTTGTCTACCCTTAAAACGCTACTGCTGCCATGCTTTAGTGTAGATGCTACCTCTGCGTTTGGGTGGGATTCTTTGTGCAGAGGGCCATTGCTCACTACTGGCTCTAGCATTGATTCTGTGGTTCTGTCAGCCCAGTTCTTAGTGATTTAACTGGGAGTCTCTGCTGCTGCCTATTTGTACTGTCTTTTCATGGAAATACTATCTCCACACCAGTCTAAGACCAGCTTCCCTTAGATCAACATATCAGTGATTTCAGCTCTATTAATTACAGAGCAGAAACAAGGACTCTAAACTGAGTCTGATCAGCTCTGTCTTTAAACACTGGAGGGGATGGTCAAATGTTAAATGTCTTGTTAAACAGAGTCCATGGCACCAAGTAGGAACATTTGTCTGCACTCCCTTTGCCTTTTTACTTAGGTGTGGAATCATTATCCCCTGCTTAGCAACTGGACTTGGTATTAGGATGACCCCCTCAATTAGGGCATGCTATGTATAGCTATGCTGCCCTTTGCTCATACAATAATATTTCATTACTCCTGCATTCAATAGTAAAGTGAATCTTAACCCAAAACAGAAATGCCAAAGGGACCAAAGCAGGTCTGTCTGCAGGTTACCTAAGCAGAGTAGGTGTGTTTGTGCAAATATGGTCTGCTCCTTAAGTCTTTTCCCCCCAGTTCACCACTAGATTTCAGAGGTGAGTTCAGACCCTGCTTACAGATAATTGCTCCAATGTGGGGAGTGATGTCATTGGTAGGTTAAACAAAAATAAAATAAAATAAAATCGCACCATTAGAAAAACTTGAAATATAAACCTGGTATGTAAATCGTTGTGGAAACTTTGTTCTATTGAGCGAGGAAAAAAATGAAATAAACTCATAGGAGATACAACGTGCAAATGCCAATTATTTCCCTTCCAAAAGGGAATACGTAGTCTAAATGAGAAATTTCTGTTGCTATCCTTCCATATGGGAAGTTCAAACATGTCTTTAATATTTTGTGTCTTTGTTTTTATCTCTTTGCCAGTTTTTACATCTTCAGTTTTTAAAAAAGAATTTATCTACTTTGTTTCCATAGCAATACATTTTCATCTTACTTATTTTCTGTATATAGCACTGAAAGCATGGGAAGCACTTTTCAGACAAATATGAAATCTGATATGAAAAGCTTGTCCTATGCCCCTTGCTTTTACATTTGAGGCCCACTATTGATTTCAGTGGAGTTTGGAGTGATCCAGAGCACTGAAGATGAAACCACAATTGCTTGCCGAGCTTGTACCACTCAAAGCCTGTGGTGGTGTCCAACAACAAAAATCAGTAGTTTCTCATTAAACTACCTTATCCAGTTTATGTCAAGATTATACAGACATTAATGAAGAGAAGGGGGAACCATAACTAACAGTACATGAATTAAAGATGATCTATTTACAAGTTACTATATGAAATAGCACCTTTTATCAGTGATTCTCAAAGTGATTATAATGGGAGGGAGGTATTACTTTCAAAGTTTTACAGACAGAGAAACTAAGGCAAAAAGAGGTTGAGAGCTGAATATTCAAAAGTGTCTACTCATCAAGAGTGCCTTGGTTTTTGGGTGGCCTACTTACTGGGGCTGGGCATCAGAAACTCCCGCTGAAGTCGGTTGGAGTTATGAGTTTTCAGCACTTCCAAAAACCTGGCAATAGCTGACCCAAGTTGATCAACAAAAAACTGAGGCCCTCCCAGGTTAGTGGACATTTTGGACATATTTGCCTAAATGATTTCCCTAAGATTGCAAAGTGAGTCAAGGCTAGGAACAGGGCTCTGTTGACCCAACTACTTAGCTAGTCGTCTAGTTCGGTCACTAGGTCATATTGCTGCTCATTTGTTAAAATACTCAAGTGTGTGTATTCATTTTTATTTTTACTATGCTAGCCTCCCCTCCCAGAGCTCCTGCCTCCTAACCCGTCCTTTTCCTTCCCTGCTGGCAAGCCCTTGGACCTTGGGTGATGCGTCTCTTGTGTCCTGGATCTAGCCAGTCCCTGCCATTGAGAGGGCTCTGAGACAAGCTGCTCCTGCTGTTTCAGCAGCCAGTGATAGGTAAGGGTTGGGTACAAGGCAGAGTTGGACCTGGCCGGCATGCAGCACTACACAGAGCAGGACAAGAGGCCTGGCTAGCACTAAGGTCTGTTCTGCGTTGTTGACAGGCCTCCCATCCGTGAATATAATCTGCTGCCCTACACAGCTGGGTTGCCTTAGCCTAGAGTGGCCTCTGCTCCCATGGCTTTCTTAGCTGCAAGGGTTCCTATGCACCTGCAACAGCTATTCCTCCTCCAGCAAGATCGACGTTGTAGTATGTGCTCTGGCTGGTACAAGCTGAAAGCTGCTCCTGACATCTTGCTATTCAAACTGTGTTCCAGGTATTTGATTGACAGTCGGTGGTTCAAACAGTGGAAGAAGTATGTGGGTTTTGACAGCTGGGACATGTACAACGTGGGTGAGCCTAACCTGTTTCCTGGACCCATCGATAACTCTGGACTCTTTGCAGGTAAAATGCATGCAGTTAAGGTGCACTGAATAGCTGGGCAGCTATTTGTGTCTGGCAGAGAAGGAGAATCTAGGAGCTCTTAGCAGTTTTTGAAAGTGTGTCCTTTAGCTCTTACACCATCTGACTGAAAAAATCTGCAATTTAGCTTCTCTTCTCATTCCCTGCGCTCACAAAAACAAAACCCACTAACCTTTCTGAGGGGCACAGCGTATAGTCCAGAGGGAGCGTGAAATAATGGAATATCAATAATGGGTTTGACCAGACTGGGCTCTTATCATGATGTGCTGGAAAAGGATTTCAGGTTGAGCACAGATGAGTGAAGTTCAGGATGAATAATTTCTGTTTTCTGAGAAGGCTGGAAACATTATAATCATCTTCTACCATTTCTCCACACCCTAGCCTGAAGTTACTTCCTTCCCTCCCACACACTGACATGAAATTCTGTAAATGTCTGGAGACAGTCAACTTTACTGTAAATAGAAACTGAAATAGAAAACTTTTAAAAGTTGCACCTGGAAGCAGAAATGTATGTCCAGTTTGAGTTTTGATAGTTGGATTAGTCTCAATGAACTCTTAGCTTGATACAGAATTCTGATAACTCTAGGAAACTTTCTGTTCAGACTTAATGTTCTGAAAAATGAACAAAATATGCTATAAAGTTCTCTTTGTGTTCCCTAGACCAGATCTAGGCTAGTGTTTCTGGTGCAGGGGATAAGGGGCTTTTGAATTCTTGCTGATCTTCTGTCAGGTGATATAATGCACTCTTTATGCTCTTGCTCCTGTGATGCTACGAATGTGCGATCTACTTTGGAGCCATTGTTAGTGCTGCTTTGTCAATTGACTGGCATGGAGATTGCTGTGGCAGGCACCCTACCAGGTCATTAGCAAGATATATCTGGACTCCACTGGCCCTAGGAAAGAGACTCTTGGTTTCCATGTGTGCATCAAACCTTTATGGAACAACAGCAATGAGGCTGTCTTTTCCACTGAGAGACTGTGAGTTTGGAATTCTCTCCCCCTTAAAGTCCACTGGTGGATCCTTCTGGGTGAAGCTCAATTCTAAACTTCTGTGAGAGTTAGTTTGTGATGGCTTTAAGTGCTGAGTTTGATCTGACTCACAAACCAGTTCTCCTGGATCTGTGTTTGGGACTTAATTAACTTCTTGCAGTGCCTTGGTAAGTGTTTGGGGAAATGAACATACTAAAAGTTAATTAGAAAATACAGTCAGTGGCTGAGTGGAAACCAGTGGTAACACTGCTTCTGTTCTGCAGTGCCTGCTTGGTTGTCCGTAGATGCAGCTGATGATTGTCTGTAGATACAATGTGTGAATAAATTTTGTGGTGGTGCAAATTGTATAATAATTTTTCTGCCCTAGTGTTACATAAACTTTTTTGCCATAAAAACTTGGTTAATGTTTCTGCAGCATACAGGTACTGCCTTCTCCTTCCAAAACATGGGACCTCAAAATGCAAAACCTAAGTATTGGAAGGGAGCGGGAGAATGAGGAAATGCTCAGTTTAGGTTTCCCTGCAGTTTAGTGTTCCTTTGGAACATCATAGTACTTTATTACCCTTTCCTCTTCTAGCGCAGTGTGATCTCATTCAAACCACAACAAGTATTTGACAAATCAGTGGTGCTGTACAGAGCATGTTAAAGGTTTGTTGGAGCGTGTGAATAGGAATCCTGAATTGGAGGGCTCCCCAAAAAAGTAGTTCTTGTTAATGCTGGGAAAGGTACTGTAATGTTCCCAGTTCCTCTTGGCATCCCTGCAGGGAAAGATCTGATTGTGCATATGGTTTTAGAGCACGTTGAAAATTCAGCTTTAAACAGCAATGTCACAACCTTAATTATGATCCGACTAGCAGCTGCTCCATAATAAATCTGGAAATAACCATTTTCCAACTCCTCAGCTTGTCTGCTTACCAATTTATTGGAATCATAGAAATATAGGGCTGTAAGGGACTTCCACAGGTCAGGATCCTGTCCTTAGGCATGGCCAAGTAAACCTAGACCATCCCTGTTAACTGTTTGTCCAACCTGTGTTAAAAGCCTCCAATTATGGGATCCCACACACTTCCTTGGACATCTATTTCAGAACTTATCTAACATTAGTTAGAAAGTTTTTCATAATATCTAACCTAAATCTCACTTGCTATAGATTCAGCCCATTACTTCGACTTACCTTCAGTGGACATGGAGAACAATTGATCACCACCCTCTTTATAACAGCTCTTCACATATTTGAAGACTATCAGGTCCCTACTCTCTTCCCCTCCTCCCCCCGAGTAAACATGCCCCCCCCCCCCACTTTTTTAAACCTTTCGTCATAGGTCAGGTTTTCTTTTGTCATTTTTGTTGCTCTCCTCTGGACTCTCTCTAATTTATGCCCATCTCTCTTAAAGTGTGTGCTCAGAATTGGACACAGTACTCTAGCTGAGGCTCACTAGTGCCAGGTAGAGCAGGGCAATTACCTCCTGTGTCTTACATATGACTCTCCTGTTAATACACCTCAGAATATTAGCCTTTTTCACAACTGTATCACATTGTTGGCTTATATTCAATTTATGATCCACTACCTCACCCAGTTCTTTTCAGCACCTTTTCAGCCACCACCTAGCCAGTTATGACCCATTTTTTTAATTGCGCATTTGATTTTTCCTTTCTACGTGTAGTACTTCACACTTTATAGAATGTCATCTTGTTGATTTCAGACCAGTTATTTAATTTGTCAAGATCCTTTTGAATTCTAATCCTGGCCTCCAAAGTGCTGCCAACCCCTCCCAGTTTGGTATCATCCACAAATTTTATGAGCACAATCTCCACTCCCTTATTCATGTCATTAATGAAAACATTGAATAGTACTGGATGCAGGACTGATCGCTGCAGGACTCCACTAGATACACCCTCCTAGTTTGACAGCAAACTATTGATAACTACTCTTTTTTGAGTATGGTCTTTCATCCCATTATGAATCCACTTTATAGTAATTTCATCTAGACCACATTTCCCTAGTTTGCTTATGATATTGTCATGTGGGACTGTGTCAGAAGCCTTACTAAAATCAAGATATATCATGTCCTCTGCTGTAAGAGGACTTACACCTGTGTGTCTTGGGAGCCTCATAGCATGGAAAGGGGGTTGCTATGTGGAACTCCCAAGAATCTTATGTCCCATCACAAATTCTTCCAAGATAGTGCTTCAGCCCTTCTTATTGTTTGGTTTTCTTGGCTTCCGCTTTCTCAGCTGGCCGCATAATACAAAGGCTCCCATCCTGTCATGGCTATTAAACTTCACAAGAGAACTATCCTCTGTTGTAGCACAAATGAATAATATAGGCTAGTTCATTCTGCATTGCATTTTTTGAAATATTTTAATAACAATGAAAGTTAACTGTGTCATCTTGTGGTTGATAATGCCATAGAAATACCATTTTCTTCAGAATGTGGTGCAGCACTGTCACAGACTGGCAGGGGGAGATTGTTCATCATTTAGATCTCATGTGGCACTTAAGGCCTCTGAGGTGGCTGTTGTGGCAATTAAGATTTTCTGGGATCCTGTTGTCTCTGTTTTTGTAATGACATTTCCCAGGGCTTGCATAACTTATTTTCTTCCTTTAATTGACAACCAGATCCTAAGACACAATGCCAAGCTGGGACAGTTTGATTTAATCAGAGCAATTGAATTCAGTGATTTAAATCATCCAGTGGAAAGCGTCAATTTAAATAATGGATTTTAATTAACTTTTCCATTTATACTTCAGTTATTTTCTGAGACTGTCAGAGTAAGGAGGACTCTTGGGAGAGGACCATGTCTTGTTCAACATTAAAGATACTGCTGACATTTAATGAATTAATACAGAATTTGTCCCGAGTTTCTACCTTTCATAGCTCCCAGTATGAAACTTCACAATCTTAGCCAACATCCAAAGGGCTAAGAACACTTTGATTTGCATGTCCTGGAGATCTTACATTTTATAGAATGTATGGAACACCATTAAAACATGAAGAACTTCTGGTTTATCCCACTTCTCAAATCTCACTTTTTTTCCCCCTCTCTTCCTTTTTAGATCCAGAAATACAGACCTTAAAAGAACATCTCATTGATGAGCTGGATTATGTGTTGGTTCCCACTGAAGCCTGGAATAAGCTAGTGAACTGGTATGGCTGTGTAGAGGGGCAGCAACCTATTGTAAGAAAAGTAAGTGTGCATGAATCTGAGACTCTTGTTTTATAATCTGCCAAACAGTTTAGCCACCTTTATACTCTCCCACAAACCTTCATTATCTGAAACACCATCTAAATTTATCAGATTTGTGGTGCTAGTGTGAGTTAAATCAGGCACATGAAGTTACTCTCCAGAAGTAGCTGGTTTAAAGGTAACCCAAAATATGGTCTTATGTGGGCCTGCCCACTGGTTTGGCAGGCGGTGATCCCACTGTCACAGGTGGGATGATTAGTTGGAATGATGGGTATTATTAGTTGAGGAACTTACGGCTTCTCTTGGGGGGAGTGAAGAGGTTCATCCTGGATAACTTTTTTTACCTTAAAAAGCAACAGAGGGTCCTGTGGCACCTTTAAGACTAACAGAAGTATTAGAGCATAAGCTTTCGTGGGTGAATGCCCACTTCATCAGACGCCAATCACTTTTTTTACCTTAGTGATTGGTAGGAGAATAGCATATTTGGCTCCATCTGAGGATGAATGCATTGTTTGCCCATGTGTATAGAGCTAAAAATGGGGGTTGGGAGTAGTGGTGGTGGTAAATTTCCTTCATAACAGAAGAGTGTGAACATTTTATTTGGGCTACCCTAAATCCCAGCCTGTTGCCTCTGAGTTGAGGATCTTCTTGGGCAGAAGGAGATACCAGACAAAGATGCTTTGCCATTAAAATAGGAGATTCAGGGACTCGTCACAAGGTTTGCTGACATTTTACCCCCCATTATTCTGTTTTTATTTAAACATGGGGAAGGGCATGGATGCCATACAGGCTTGTTTGCTGCTTTAGTAAAAGTTCTAAAAGATTGTCAACTTTTGAACTTTCCTGAATGAACATTGGGCACAGGTAACTAGTACAAGAAAACATTTCAGAGCACAGTGCCTTGTGAAGCAAATGGCTCTGCTGAGCTTCACTTAAAAAAAAGAAAAGAAAAAGCTTTGAGTTATGGCAGTCACTGATTTTAGTAAGCAGCACTGATGTTAAAAAACCAAAAAGAACCAACCTCCAATACCTAAAACCTAGAGGCTTCAACAAAGGCTGCATTGAAAACAAAGATTGTTTTTAGAATTAACACTGTCAAGTGTCCTTTTTTTTTTTTTTTTTTAACACTGAAGTACAAATCTTGCACCAATATTCAGTATATATATTCAAAAGCCAGGAAAGGGTGGATGGGAAAGCAAGGTTCCTTTATAAAAAGTCATCCGTGCTGATGAGTGGCACTTATACCTTTGTAGGGCAACCTAGAAATGGTGTATCTCGGGAAATGGACAGGTGCCTCAGAGAGCATCAAAGTTCTCACCTCAAACCACCCAAGATTCTCTCCTTTCTTTGAATGCTGGTGGATCCCATACTTAGTTTCTTTATTTCTACTTGCAGTGTAAAGGTGAGAGGTTTGTGGTTTCAGTAGTATCTTGTAATGGAAAAATTATTTCAGCATCATAATTATTGGACAGGGAAATTTATATGTAGTACACATTTCTCCCAACTGCAAGACTATTATGGTCCAAATTTAGCATGAATAGATTTTTATAGGTCCTAGCTTGCAGTTAGATCATGTTCTTGTTGTCCATTTATACTACCCTGGTAATGAAAGAGGATCTTGACAAAATAGAAACTACTGAAATATGGTAGAATGACAAATGTGCTGTTGTAATACCCAATTACACAGGGAAAAAAAAACATTAGTTAATAAAGGTGAGGAATAGCGCTATACCAGAAAGATATACCTAATCCAATGAGAATTCCTGAATGGAGAAGACTACACAGTACACCTGTTTGAATTTAAATTGCGGGTCATAAAAACACAAATATTCTAGTAGGGTTATACTACAAGCCTCCAGATCAGGGAAGGGTTATTGGGGGCACAGTTATGAAGAGCTCAGAGTCAAATAAGTAAGTTGTATAATAAGATTTCAGGAACATCACTCTGTGTCACTCGGAAGCCTAAATGTCGGCATGAAGCGATGGGAGTGGCTACAGGCATGGTTGAGAGCTCTTTTTGTTCAGAATATCACTGGGTTGAATAATTGCTGGGATTTGAGGTCTGTTACTGTCCAGTTTTAATTTCTCAGCCATTTTGGCTTTATAAATTACATCTGTGCACACCAAAGCTTGTATCTGTGCCATGCCAACTGTCCTAGATTTTTGTGATTTCAGAGGTAACACAATCAGTTTCCACCCTTACTGCACAGCTAATTTGTATGCAACAGTTTCATTAGTTGTATGAAAGTAGATTGCACGTGTGGTGGATCACTTGGCCTAACTGCCCACCTATGCATTTGCACAGATCAACAAAGATCTCTCAGCATCCATTCCGCACCTCCCTCCCCCACTGGATCAACACAACCAGCGTGCACAATCCCAAACATTGCTCTGAAGCCTAGAATATCTGAGTCAGAGTGAAGTGATGGAAAGAGCTACTACACATGTGGTTGAGAGCTCTTTTCGTTTAGAATATCACCGGGTTCAGTCATCACTCAGATTCGTGGTCAGTTTTTGTCCATTTTTTAAGTTCTCATTTATTTTTGGCTCTTTTACACATGTGACTTTATGAATTACATGTGTGCGACAGCATGGGCTTTCAGCTACCAGTAAAACTAAATATCTGGCTTCAACTGTTTGCATATAAATTGGTCAGATGTCATCTGGAACTCATTTCCACAAGACACCATTGAGACTTAAGAGCTTATTTGGACTCAAGAATTAGACATTTGTGGATAATACAGGATAGCATAAAAAACTAGGCTATAAATCATGCTTCAGGGTATATATCTAGCTGATTAGCTGTTACGAAGAAATCTTCCCTTCATGCAGCTTATTTCATAATTTTCCAGAATAGGGTTTCTTGCACCATCTTTTGAGGGATCCAGTATTTGATGTGGTCACAGATGGGCATAGTGACTAGATGAACTATTGATCTGATCTGGGCATAGTGGACTAGATGATGGTATGCTCATTCTTATGATATTTGAAATCAGGCTTTGGGGCTTCCTGTTAAAAGTTGAAGTGTTAGACTAGTGAAGAGGTTTCATACTTCAACATCCTCCATTGTATTTCACACTTAAACTGTGCTGATGTGCATATTTTCTAAGGCTACACTTTATTCTCACTAAAGTGATGTATGTTGTCTTTAGGTTCCTACCCAACAGCACAAGCCAAGTTTCCTTCTACCAAAATCTTTACTGGAAATGAGTTTGCAGTTTACTACAAAACTGCTTCTGTCTGGCATCTTTAAACTATTACATTACAGAGACTAGCTTTAGTTGGTGTCTGCTGTAATAAGAATCCATGACTTGAACTAAAAATTTAACACGATCTCTGAACACTACCTCTTTTTCCTTCTGCTTAATTAAAAACATCAGAACTATAGAAGTCAGAGACTAGATCAGTAAATAGATCTAAATAGATCTTTCCTATTTCCCATACAGTCGAAAGAGCAACTGAACACTTGTGGCAAGTGCCTTTTTATTCTGAAGAAAACAAAGCAAAAAGTCAAAAAAAAGTTTGACCGGTTCATTATTTTCATAAGGATTTTTAATTTCTGTTCTTGCTTTATCGATAAAATATTACGGAAAAGTCTTTTCAGGTGTCTTCACTTGTTTGTTTTTTCTCTTTAAAGCAAGTAACTTATGGATTTAATATCACATTTCTTGGCTTCTGTGAGGTTGAATGTAGACTACCAAGATCACTTAAAGTTTGTTAGTACTAGCCCTTTCTTCTTAAATTGGGAGAAGTTCAGTTAGTTTAATGCCACACAGGCTTTTTAATCTTAGCATGTAGCAATTACAGTGTCATGCCCTAAGCAGACAAGCTGTTTCATTTTGCAGTGTTATATATAGTTTATATATTAAAAAACAAAAACCCTACATATCCACTATAAAGTATCAATAAATGCCAGTGTTAATGTTGCTCATGCAGCCTTGTATGCACACCCTACTTCCTTCATTGCAAAATTGTTGAAAAGGAGAATTCTTCTCTGGGTACTTACCCGTGCACAATGTCAGTAAGCTGAGAGACTTTTCTTCTACCGGTCAGCTCAGCATCCAGCTTTGGCTTTCTCTGCTAGCCTAACCAAGATCCATTAGCCACAGCATTTTTACTGTCCTCCCACAGTGGTCCCAACTGCACTCAAACACATGACACAGTTCTTCTCTACCATCTTTCAAAGGATTGCACTCTGCCTGTGGCAGAAAAATTGCTCTTGCTGCTACATATACCAGCTCTTTAAAACTTGATGGAACTTTCCAGAATGTTTCAGTACCCCCATCCCTATTGTACTATGATGATGCCCCTCTCACTCTGTAGCCAGAGAGGCAGTTAGCATTTAGATACCTTAACAAATCTAAGGAAATCAGGAGCCTAGGATAGACATAACAATATTGCTTCATACCTATTAGCTCTTTGTCTACGTGTATCCAGGTGTGCAATCCTAACATAGGTGGATTCTCACTACAGTTATTTAGGCCCAGAAAATAAAAAGATCAATGCAAAGTTCTTTGGACTAAATAAGGAAAGAGCTCAAATTGCAAATGTTGTTATAATGCTTCATGTTGTCTCCACCGTTACTTCTCATCCTCTGCCTTCTCTGATTTGGTTTTGCTTGTCTGCTGCTTTCGCAAAGATGTGGATATTTTGTCTTGAAAGGCTTGACATGTTTCTCTTCGTTGTCAAAAGCTCTGACAGCAGTGGTTGTCACCAGAAGACCACTGTGATCTAACAGACCCAAGCCATTTGTCTTCCCGGAAAACTGCTGGCACCCAAGAAGGGAACCCTTAAGAGGATAGTTGAACGCTCCCCTTTGTATCTAATTTGGAATATTTTAATAATAAATAGGTGATTTACTTATCTAGTATTCCAGGTATTGTATAACTTAACTATAACACTTACAAACCTCCAGTGATTCTCTGTCTACACAGTAAGCTCCTTGCTCTCCACAAAGAAGGTCGTTCCCCCCCCCCCCCCCCCCCCTTGACATTTCATGCATGTCCCTGAGGGAAAACTTGAGAATGCAGCCTGTGCAATATGCCTCAGAGTTAACAGATCTGGGTTTTGACTGAGGGAGATGGAGTATGTTCCAGAGTTGATGATCTTTCACAAAAGCTCTCTGTCTCTTCCTATTAAATCTGTGGGACTGTTACCGTGAGCACCTTAGGCTTTGCCATTTTATTGGCCCACAGTGCAGTTGGCCTATAAAGTAGCCAGGACCCAGAAATGTACTAGAGGCTAGTGCAAGTCATGGAGCCCATGTGTGATGCACTAAACAAGTGATTGGCTACATCCTGTGCTAGCAGGAAATTCCTAGTGCGCTACAGGTGTAACCACACATAGGGCATATTTTGGTTATCCCATCTCAAGGTGACAAAGGCCTAGATCCCCATGGTAAAATCTTGCCTCTGAAGAGAAGTCAAAAACTTCTAGGCAAGTACAGATCTTGGCTTTAGGGCTTTTGCTTCCCAGGAGCAGCTGAGGACCTAATATAATCCCCACGTTATAAACATGTGTAGTGAAAGATGAGCACACTTCTCTCATACAGGCTAGGTGGATACCATTTTTCCAAACCCACAGGCACAACTTCTGTTCTTTCTGAACAGAGTCTCTGCCTAATAACTCTCATCCAAGCGTGGCCAGATGCAGGTTACGTTAACTGCACCTTCCAGGTCTCCTGAAAGTAGGCAGGATGTAATGTGTGCACTGAATCCACCTGGGTTTGCACCTCACTAACTACCTAATGGCTTCATGTATGTAGAATCATAGATTTTAAAGCCAGAAGGTACCATTATCTGAACTCCTGCATAATGCAGGCCAGAGAATTTCACCCATTGATTCCTGCATCAGGCCCATAATTTCTGGTTGAGCAGATCTTAGGAGACACCCAATTGTTACGTAAAGACTTCAGGTGATAGAGAATCCATCACATCCCCCTAGTTAAGCTGTTCCAGTGATTAATTACTTTCTGTTAAAAATTGGGCCTTTTTTCCAGGTTGAATTTGTCTAGCTTCAGCTTCCAGCCACTGGATCTTTTAATGCTTTGCCTCCTAGATTAAAGAGCCCTCTCCTATCAGAAATCTCTCTGTGTAGGTATTGATGCATCATGTTAGTAGAACACTGATAGAGTAGAATGCTCTGTGAAGAGTGCCCCTGGGGCAGATGAACAGCTCCCCAGTATTGCTTTCTGAGACATCTTGGAGAGAAGGGAACTGAGTCACTGGAGGGACTGTCTGCTCCTCGTATGGGCTGCACAAGTGTTAACAATGCCTTGTACTGAGCAACAATCTTCCTGATTTATTTTACTGTGTGCAGAATGAGTGACAACCTGAGCACATCAAAGCAAGAGTGCAGTCCCTCTCGCTCCTTCACCTCATTGTCTCTACTACTTCATTCACGCATTCCATCTCCACTGCCACTCCTTTACTTTTCCTCCCACCCTCTCCCTCATTTTCACTGTGTGCATAGTTATAATGGTAGAAAGGAAAGAAGGGAAAAGAGGAGCACTGAAGCCCTTCCCCTAGATTGGTAGCACTGGCTAGGGAAAAGGACAGAGCCCAGTGCCAATGCTTCCTCTCTGTATGATGGACATTTGAGCATGGTGCATGTGTCACAGATCCACAGGACCAGTGCTGTGGCCCCAGCTTTGGAACAGTCTCTGGGAGGAACCCCTTCAGCATGCCATACCCCCTACGGGGTCTCACTCTTCCTTCAGGCTTATGCATGTGGCTTCACCGCCTCCTTAGAATGGATCTGTGGTCCTTCAGCACGCCTGCTTTGCCCAGTGAGCTCTGTTCAGCAAGTCTAACTGAGACGTACAAGTCTCCATCAGGGTCTAATCTTAGAGAGCAATACATCTCACTAAGCACTTGTAGTGATACCCAGCCAATGTTGTAAAACAGTAGGGTTTATTTGTCAACTGGAATACAGCAGGGGAAGTCCTTAGGTTAGCATAAAGACATGAAGGCCATGTCAGAATCCATTCTGGTTAGTCCAGAGCCCAAAGCTCTGTCACTCAATTAGACTTCCTGGCGAGTGGCCCCTCTTCCCCCACTTCTTCAGCAGCCAACATTTAACTCCCTACCTCACCCCTCTTAGTCCTTTGTTCTCAACCTGGGCAATGTTGCTTGGTATCCTGCAGAGAGGTGGGCAATCTATGGCCATTGGTTGCTAGGTGTCAGTGTCCGGGCAAGTGGATTTGCCATCATATTCTGAGATACTCCATTGACATGGGACCCAAGATGCAGACAGAAAGGCGCCATCCACACCTGTGTCTTAGCCTGCTCCAAGAGCAAAGAGCCCTATTCCACCCTCTCCGTAACAATGCAGCACATAGGGGAAACTGAGGCACACAATTCATAGCATTTACAAAAAATTCCCAGTTTGTCACAGCATGCCCACAGGGGACATGGCCACACATGCAAGGGGCTTGCTGGGAGCTTTGCTTGTACAGTGCCAAAAGCAATTGCTGGAGGAAATCACGGGCACTTGATCTTTGGTTGATTTCCTCCCTGCAATGGATGATGTAACCTGCCATACCCAGCCCTAAAATCAAACTGCCTGGACGTGAGAAAATCTGAGAACTCCGCTATTACTGGAGTGGCCTTGCCACACTTGTCTTGATGACCTTTTCTTAAACAGGGAGGTTTGAGATTTAAGAATAGTCAATAATTGGCACAAGTGTCAATAGTAAGAGGTGGTTTCCTGAGCAAAGGTGTAACTTTAAGAGCAGATGGCACCTGGCCTTCTTAAAGAGAGGAATTGACATGCTCCTAATAATGGAGTGAGGCCTTCAACAGAGGAGGACAATGGTACAACTCCTATGATGTAGCACAAAGTTCCCCCAGAACCTCAGTGAGCAACACTAACTTAAAGGGAAACAAAGACTGTGTGTGTTTCCTAGCTTGCCTCCATACTCACAGCTCTGCTACGATGGAGACAGAAGGTTCAGTCCACATCCAAATGAGCTCATCCTCAAACTGTATTCCTCACGGCATGAAATACTTGGTTCTGTAATCCCGTGGGTTAATCAGGCTGTTCACCACTCAGCACACTTCCACTGATTAGGACTTGGCAATTGTGAAGGAAGCGGAAGAAACTTTTCTTGCAAGTTGAACCTTCGTTGTTGCCAGATCCTCCTGCCTGATGGAAGTAGCCTGTAGGGGTGGATAAGAGGAAATATTATCCAGGTATTTGATTGGAGACTGAAGGCTTGTCCTTGGGCCAGCATAAGTAGGACCTTTGAAGAAGAGCCCCCACCCTTTTTTGTCCGCTCCCACTTTGCACAGTGGGGTGAAAACCAATTCTAAAAAGTGTGCATGTAACTGTCTGAGCCTGCAGACAGAGTGCATCTCTGAGGGTGGGACCTTGAGATTTCCTGCTGCATAGGCTCAGTTTTCAGCTAACATATGAAAAGAGGAATATCAAGTAGAAGTAGGAAAGTAATCTTGTTGCTATTCCCAGCATTGGTAAAATCACTACTAGAATACTGGGCCCAGTTTCTTATACCTGCACTTCCAGGAGGGTTTGGAAAACTGGAGAGAGTTCAATGGAGGTCAGTAAAAATGATCCAGTGGCTGGAACACAAGCTGTTATGATGTCTGGCTTAAGGAGCTCAATTTATATAGCTTATTGAAGAGAAGGTTGAGAAGTGTCTTGATCACTGTGCGTAGGTATCAACATACGGAAAGCATATTTCATGGGGCAGGACTTTTTAAACTTACTGACCGAGATATAAAAAGGTGGTTGGAAGTTGAAGCTGGACAAACTTTGATGGTATTTCCTAGCAGTGAGGCTGATTCAACATTGGAATAGTTTATGTAGGGAGATGTTAGACTTGCCTTTGCTTGGAGACTTTAAAACGAGATTAGCTATCTTTCTGAAAGATAAACTTTAATTTGGTTTCTGGGAGAGGTTCTGTAGCCTTTGTGTAGAGGGGGTTGGCCTGGGTTGTGACGGTCCTATATGGCTTAGGAGTCTGTGGGTCCCCCTTTCACTCCCTTTCCTTATGGGTCTTGGGGAGAACAGAATTTCCCACATTGCCCTCAGCACGCTCATAACACTTGTAGCTCTGTATGGTGATGACTATAATCTAATCTCATGCTGCAGGGCTTCAGCCAGTCATTTGCAGGGGTCACAAAAATGTTTTTCCCCAATGCACATTTGTAATCCCTCCTGCACCCCTGAATCATCAGTGATTGGCCACAGCTAGAGATGGGACATTAGTTAGGATGGACTGGTGCTCAGAGGTGGTCCAGAGACTCCTGTCTCGGATGTCTGGCTGGTGTGTCTTTTCACATGCTCAGGGTCAAACTGATCTCCAGATTAGAGTCAGAAAGGAATTTCCCCTCAGGTCAGGTTGGGTGGGACCTTGTAGGTTTTTCATCTTTGTCTGCAGCATGGCATGCCTGGTAGAATCATCTGGACATGTTTCACCTAAGCAGTTCACCACTCACTGAAGTCAGTGGGCTCAACAGAGGGGTATTTGGGTGAAGTTTAAAGGCTGTATAATATGCAGGTGGTCAGACTAGATAATCGGATTGTCCCTTCTGGCCTTAGATGCTATGAATATATCTTTCCCTCCCTCCATCCACTGCCACCATCTCCCCCTCCTTTCTTCTTTCCCACCAGCTTTACCTTCTCTGATTGCCCTCCTTATCCCACTCCTCTGACCCACATAATATATATCACTGCCAACCATTACTTCATCATCTCTTGCTCTCTGGCTCCTGGTTCTCACCAAGACCAAGATCTCATCTGACACTGCTACTGCATCCAGTCTGTCATATGATGGCTTCTCTTACCACTTCTCTCACCCTGAGTCATCTTCTGAAGTCTGTTGGCAGGTTTGTTGGGCTGCTTCTCTCTCAATCCAGCCATTTCCAGCCCCTCCTTCCCTCTCTCTTTGAGCTTTTGAGTCTGACTACCTAGCCCTGGCTCACCCCCAGCCTCTGCTTGTTGCCTTCTTGTTCTCTTGCTGTGGAGTCTCTGGAAGTCTTGTGACTAAGCTGACCGTGTCTGCTACAACTGCATTCTTTCTGCCGTGTGTTTATCCAACAGATCTACTTTACCTCCCTCACTGAATCCTACATTGCCACTTCTTCATCACCCCTTCCCCACTTCCTGCCTGCGTCTCTCAAAGAAAATATCCGTAAGGCTTGGCTTGACCTCCTCCCAGCCCAATGGGTTCCAAATTTCAGTTGGAACTTCTGGGTGCTACTCTATGAATAGTCACTTCTAAGATTTATTGGCTGCCCTGTGTACTGGTGAAGCTAATACTGGCTCCACACACTGCTATATTCCACCTCTATAGCTCAGCTCCCTAATTGGAAGTAACATGGCATGTGGTACATAGCTGCACAGTTAAGTCCCTGTGCACTACGCCTTTTTATGAGTGCAGATGATAGCTGAAAGGAAAGGGTTACTGCACATGTGCAGTTTCACATTTGGAAGTATTCAGCCCTTCATTTTGAAACCAATTTTTGTTAGGTTTACCAAAGCAAACAGGATTATTTATGTTCCAGTAAGTACTTGACGTTTCAGCCACTTTTGTGCCATCATTGATTTATTTTTGTTTGAGGATTGGGGGCGGGAATGTAGTCATGAAATCATAAAATGGTTTGTTTCTTCCTTGTTGTAACTCAAAATAACAGGCGGGATTTTGTTCCAATGTTCTGGTTGTTGGAAATTGCCTTTGGGCAGAGACCAGGCACAGAAGGTAAACGTTTTTGGAATTCTCTGCATGAAACATAGGAGTTGCAATAGAAATTGTTTTTTGCAACCTTAACTAGTTGGTGCTACTACTCAGCTGTTATAATTAAGTTTCAGAACTTTCCCATGGGGAAAAAAGGATTAGTCTGTGTGTTACAGATGGGAAGATGGTGATAGAGAAGTTGAATGTCTTGATCTAGGTCACACAAGAAGTCGGGGCAGAGCTGGGATTAAATTCATGAATTCCCAGCTCCCAGTTTTGGAGTCAGATCACCCCTTCCCCCACTCAGTTTAAAACTGTAAATCACTGTTTAGGCAGCCAGTCCAGGTTGTGGAGGGCCCTTTAAAAATGATTGTCATCTCACCTATGTGGGGTGGTCAGTATCATGCCTGCTTCAGGGGCAGCCTTTTGTTTATAGGTGGTGGAGTACGGTCTGTTTGTGAAGCACTGTAAAGTAGAAGTTTACCTCCTCGAACTGAAGCTGTGTGAAAATAGTGATCCTACCAATGTGTTGACCTGCCATTTCAGCAAAGCAGACACCATTGGTAAGTAGCTATGTGATATTTGCAGCTTTGAACTGACTGACTCTCATAAGGAATGTTTAAAAACACCTATTTAATAGCAGTAAATGGCGGTAGAGCGCTCTAGCCTGTTGGTACGTGACTACAAGATTTGGGTTGGGTTGCCTCTGATGACCTTCTCCTGTCTCTAAGGTCAGCACAGTGGTGGCTGCGTGCCCTACTCCTCGCTTTGCTTTGTAAGTGCTACAGAGTGTGCTGCAGATCCTCAGCACCTCTTGCTCCGCGCACACACACAATGCAGAAGGGGCATCAGGAACGGGGTATGCATCCACCACCACGTACCAACTCCATGGGCTGGAGGCAGCGATGGCACTGACTCAGGTCTGGGGGGAAGGGTTAGGTTTGGTTGGAAAACTGCTTGACCCTTTGAGGCCAGGTGGCTTAACAGTTAGGCCTCAGCAGACCTGTAAATGAGGGGGTAGGGGTGAGGTTAAAGGGTAATCAGAGCTTATCATTGTCTTCTCCATAGCAAATGGACATGCCATTGTTTGAAACAGTTCTGTGTCTAAATGTTTCCAGTACTTCTCTTGCACATTCTGTCACTGATGTGTCTCCTTGGGCTTTATGACTAAAATATTTCAGCAGATACTTCCTCCAGTTTCCCCTGCTCATTCATTTTACTTGAAAATTGGCCCTATACCCTACATCACTGCATCATCGTATGCCCCCCCCCCCCATTTTAAGATGTTGCATGTAGACTATAATGTGATCCATAGATGTGCTTGGCTGATAGTTGCCAGTAGTGTGACCTTGTGCTGAGGGGTGAAAACATTATCTGAGCACGCTTCCTTTTTAAACTCCAATTTTCAGGTGCTTATAGCATTTCAGAAAAGAACAAATTTCTCAAGCTTGCTTGCAGCCCAGCCAAAAGGAACATTTCTGACAGATGACTGCGTATGAAAATAAAGTGTTTTAATAAGTAGACATTTTCAGCTCTAATGATGGTCACACTACTGGATTATGAGACATATCTTTTACTGCTTGGGCATTGATAAAGTGGGGACATATGCCTTTAATGTATCTCTGGTTGGTCAGTTCTTTCTAGAAATATTTAAGCATTTCAGAAGTTTATTATTATATTTTCTCCCCTAAACAGCCACCATTGAGAAGGAAATGCGACAGTTGTTTAATATCCCCAGTGAGAAGGAAACTAGGTTATGGAGTAGGTATATGAGTAATGCCTATGAGCAGGTCAGCAATCTGGACAGCACTGTACAAGATGCAGGGCTCTATCACGGTCAGGTAAGATGCTCAGAATTCTCTAATAACACTGGTCTACAATTTTTGAGAAGTCGTCTGCTTCAGAGATAAAATGTGCTATTTATGTATTTTGATGTGCTGAATTCAAATATGACAATTAAAACAACTGGCTACTGTTTCTAAGATATTTAAGTTTTTACATTTTATGTCTATGTATATTGTGTAGATAGTAGAGTTTTAATCATAAATTGTAAACCTAGGTCTTTTCATGTGTTTATGGTTGCTTTACATGATAATATTTCACCTGTCCTGTTTATGTAACACTTTAAAAATCAGCAAAAGGGTTATATAAATAAAATTTATTGTGAAACAAAAGGCAAAAAACTATTCTGTACATAGTTTAGTCCTATTCAGTGTCTACTCGGCGCTTCTTGGCTTGTCTCTTGTATTCATTAAATGGAGCATCTCTTGTCACTGTCCAGCAATAGTCTGCAAGCATTGATGGGCTCCATTTGCCCTGATAGCGTTTCTCCATTGTTGCAATGTCCTGGTGAAATCGCTCGCCATGCTCGTCGCTCACTGCTCCGCAGTTTGGTGGAAAAAAATCTAGATGAGAGTGCAAAAAATGTATCTTTAGTGACATGTTGCAACCAAGGCTTTTGTATGCCTTGAGGAGGTTTTCCACCAACAACCTGTAGTTGTCTGCCTTGTTGTTTCCAAGAAAATTTATTGCCACTAACTGGAAGGCTTTCCATGCCGTCTTTTCCTTGCCACGCAGTGCACGGTCAAATGCATCATCTCGAAGAAGTTCACGAATCTGAGGACCAACAAAGACACCTTCCTTTATCTTAGCTTCACTTAACCTTGGAAATTTTCCACAGAGGTACTTGAAAGCTGCTTGTGTTTTGTCAATGGCCTTGACAAAGTTCTTCATCAGACCCAGCTTGATGTGTAAGGGTGGTAACAAAATCTTCCTTGATTCAACAAGTGGTGGATGCTGAACACTTTTCCTCCCAGGCTCCAATGACTGTCGGAGTGGCCAATCTTTCTTGATGTAGTGGGAATCTCTTGCACGACTATCCCATTCGCAGAGAAAACAGCAGTACTTTGTGTATCCAGTCTGCAGACCAAGCAAGAGAGCAGCAACCTTCAAATCGCCACAAAGCTGCCACTGATGTTGGTCATAGTTTATGCACCTCAAAAGTTGTTTCATGTTGTCATAGGTTTCCTTCATATGGACTGCATGACCAACTGGAATTGATGGCAAAACATTGCCATTATGCAGTAAAACAGCTTTAAGACCCGTCTTCGATGAATCAATGAACAGTCTCCACTCATCTGGATCGTGAACGATGTTGAGGGCTGCCATCACACCATCGATGTTGTTGCAGGCTACAAGATCACCTTCCATGAAGAAGAATGGGACCAAGATCCTTTTGACGGTCACGGAACATGGAAACCCTAACATCACCTGCCAGGAGATTCCACTGCTGTAGTCTGGAGCCCAACAGCTCTGCCTTACTCTTGGGTAGTTCCAAATCCCTGACAAGGTCATTCAGTTCACCTTGTGTTATGAGGTGTGGTTCAGAGGAGGAGGATGGGAGAAAATGTGGGTCCTGTGACATTGATGGTTCAGGACCAGAAGTTTCATCCTCTTCCTCGTCTGACTCAAGTGAGAATGATTCTGGTGCATCAGGAACCGGCAGTCCTTCTCCATGGGGTACTGGGCGTATAGCTGGTGGAATGTTTGGATAATGCACAGTCCACTTTTTCTTCTTTGACACACCTTTCCCAACTGGAGGCACCATGCAGAAGTAACAATTGCTGGTATGATCTGTTGGCTCTCTCCAAATCATTGGCACTGCAAAAGGCATAGATTTCCTTTTCCTGTTCAACCACTGGCGAAGATTTGTTGCACAAGTGTTGCAGCATATGTGTGGGGCCCACCTCTTGTCCTGATCTCCAATTTTGCAGCCAAAATAAAGGTAATAGGCTTTCTTAGCCATAGTGGTTATACTGCACTTTTGTGATGCAAAAGTCACTTCACCACAAACATAGCAGAAGTTATCTGCACTGTTCACACAAGTACGAGGCATCTCTGCTCACTTTGGCTAAACAGAAATGTGTTCCTTTGCAAAATCAAACACTGACAAATAAGAGAGCACGACACTGTATGATTTCTAGAGCTGATATAGGGCAATTTGTTCAGCAGAGTGATGTAAGCTTCGTTATGATTGCATCATCCATGACTTCTAGGAATAACATGATGCAATTCATATCACGTATGACGCAATACCAGCTTCAGATTGCATCATTCATTGTTTTGCCTAAAAAGCAAGTACTGTCCAAACCCAGTCATAGATTTATTCATAGATCCAGTCAAAGATGTATTTTAGTCATTTCTGGTTTAAATTGAGATCCCTTCCCTTTATAACTCACTTATCCTCCGCCATTCCCAAGTCAAGGGTCGTATATACTGATCCAATAGCATATCTTGAAAACTAGAGCCAATCAACAATTTTAAGCATCATTTTCGTTCTCAGTGACCCAGAATTAGTAAAGTTTGACTACATTTATTTCAGAAGCATTTTGGCTGTAGAGCAGTGTAATCATGGTATTGAAATGCCTGGTAGGCTAACATGTGGTTTTCCTTGGGCAAGTAGCTTGTCTATGAAAATGTTTTGCTGTATTATGCACAAGAAGAGAATCTATCAGTAAAGAGACCCTGCAACGGAAGCATTATATACATTTAATAGAAAACAAAAGCTGTTAAACAATATTCAGAGAACATTAATTAAGAGATGTCTAAGTCATTTTATAGAACATGTAAAATAAGTTTGTTTTTACCTTGCCCTACTGTCTGCATTCCCTCTTCAGGTGCTGTTAATAGAAGTGAAGAATGAAGATGGTACATGGCCTAGGCAGTCTCTTCCGGCAAAGTAAGCATCCTCTCCATTCTTGTCTTCTCATTTTTGTTTCATTGTCTTGCTCAACTCTCTAATTCCAGTGACCAGTTGCCTCATAGAGAAGCCCTGTTAAAGGCTATTATTTTGTTAATTTCTTTAAAGAGAAGAGGTTAGCATGCCCTGATCAACTGAATGTGGGATTAAAAGCAAGAATATTAGCATTCTCTAGTTCTAGTTTTGGCCCTGTCACTGACACTCTCTGGTCTTGGGCTGTAAAAAGGGGATAGGCAACGAAGTGTGATCTCAAATAGGTCACATGATACATGTCTGTACCATGCTTAGAAGATGCTAAGTGTACTATCTGTGCTAAGCATTATTTTTTAAGTTTTAAAACATGCCTGGTTCTTCTTTAGTTGCATTTACAGTTTTAAAAGATGCAAAGACTCAGGGCATGTCTACTCTTAAAACACTGCATCGGCACAGCTGCACCGCTCTAGCACTTTAATGAAGACTCTCTATGCTGATGGGAGAGAGCTCTCCTGTTGGCGTGGTTGATATGCCTCCCTGAGAGGCAGCAGTAGCTCTCCTGCTGACATAGCACCGTCTACACCAGGGATTAGGTCTGTATAACTATGTTGCTCAGGGGTGTCGATTTTTCTGCAGTGTGGACCAGAACTATATGTCACTGTGGACTGCATAATGAAAATATCTGTGCAGTGGTGGTAAAAAAACCAATCAAGATGTCATGGTGTATTAACAGAGATACTAATATTGAGTATTTTATTCCACTCTGTGTTCAATTCCAGTAATCTCCCATCAAAAAGGATATAATAGAAATGGAAAAGGTCCAGAGAAGAGCAGACAACATGATCGGAAGCCTGGGAAGGCTTTTGCATAAAGAGAGACTACAAAGATTAGAATTTTTTAACTTAGAGAGGAGGTGAATAAGAAGGGCCTTGATATAAGTATATAGAATAATTAATGCTATAGAATGAAATTTAAAATGTATGTGTACTGTTTCTTTTCTTGTAGTGCAAGAACAAGGTGACTTTCAGTAAAATAGAAAAGCAGCAAACTTAATGGAGACAAAGGGAATGCTTTTCTACAAAACACACGGTTAACTGATGGAACTTGCTGCCATGAGATCTTATTAAGCCTAACAGCTTAGTAAGATTAAAAAGACCAGGGCTTCCATTTTCAAAAGCTGATTTATAATGGGATCTGTATTTTTAAGTGACTTATTCTTTTGAAAAATGTTCCCTAGATATTTATATGGATCATGACAACATCCACATTTGCAGTTCATAAGATTAAAATTGTATAAGTAGTATAAATCATCATGCTTCAGATTGTGTAGATAGTATAAACCATCATGCTTCATAGCAAAAGTCAACCCCTAACTCTCTCAGAATAGGATGAAACATGATCTGTGAGCAGGTTAGCCCAGGATTGTTCATTCTAGAAGTGTTACATTTTCCTCTGAAGCTTGTTACTGTCCACTGGGAAACAATACAAGATGTGGGGGACCAACCACTGGTCTGATTTGGTAGGAGAATTCCTATGTTTGTACAAGAAGAATTCATTGATCACTGAGGACTATGATTGAAAGGAGTCAAGGAGGTTCAGCGGATTCCATGGAAAATCAGAGCTATGTCATTCTAACTTTCTTTGACATTTGATCCAAAAAGAGAAGGTTCAATCATTTGGCCAATTATAGGTTTGTCTTAAGTGCTGGATACTTGGGCAAGTATCAAATATTCTAAAAATTTACAAGGAATTCTATATAATTCCCAAGTATCATACTTTTTCTCCTTCAGTAGCTAGACTTAGAAACAGACATATACCTAACTTCATATACCTAGGACTAAGTGAAAATGCTTACCAGGGTGCAAGTTACTACCTCCCAATTACAGTAAAAGTTGTGTTATCTGGCCCTGTACCAACCGGAAAGCTCTAAAAATTGGCATTTCTAATCTTCATAGAAAGTCCAGTTTATTGTCCAGTTGGCACAGGGCCGTCAGGTTCCCTACCTGGCTCCACGTGGCTCCCGGGAAGTGGCAACATGTCCCTGCTGCTCCTCGGCGAAGGGCCACGAGGGGTTCGGAGTGCGGGAGGCGGTGTGGGGCTGTGGGTTGAGGCACGGGAGGGGCTTTCGGGTGCTAGATCCAGGGGGCGCTCACCTCGGGCTGCTCCCTGTAAGCGGCGATCTGTCCCTGCTGTTCTTAGGTGGAAGCGTGGCTAGGTGGCTCTGTTCACTGCCTCCGCCCACAGGCGCTGTCCCCGCAGCTCCCAAACTCCCTCCTAGAACCTGCGCCCCGTGCCCCAACCCCCAGCCCCATACCCCCTCCCACACCCAAACTCCCTCCCTCCCTCTTAGTTAACTGGACTTTTTCACTTACTGGCACCCACTATTCCCCCAACATGCCAGATAAAAAAGCTTTTACTGTAGATGGAAACCTGGGATTTTGGATTATATAATGTAGAATTTATAAAATATTAAGTGTGTTTTATTGAAGAGCTACAAATGGTGGTTGAGAACACTGCAGTAGAAGCATATATCTCTTGTTGGGATTATCTATATCTCTGTTCAATCTGAGTCAATATTTCATTTCCTCTTCACTGGGGAATGGAGTCAGGAATGTTATGCTAAACTGATGTCCACAATTCAATAAGAAAGGAAAGTGATATTGAGTTGATAGCATTTTCTTGCAGGGGCACCTGTTTATCTTGCCTGTTTCTTACATTCATTATATAATCTGTTTAAAAACCCATTTGGGATTTATGGTGATCAGATACCATCTGCTAGACTGGGGTCTTTATGGATATTGAATGCTTCAAGGGTGAAAGGTTTCTTTTCTGAGAAAACAGTGTACATTAATGTGTAAAAACTCAGGGCTGTGTTAGTCAGACTAAGGCAGGTCAGCACTGGTGGACTAGTTTGACAAGCAGGGTGCTGTTTTGCTCTGAAGGTTGCCTGTTTCTCAGGGAAATCCATTCCCCTAGTAAACAGATTGAACTGCAGTGTAATCTTCTTTACCTCAGTATTCAGGGAGTCGGGAGAAGGAAGCTCAGAAATTTATTCTTCGTAATCATATCATGTTTGCTGTAGGTAGCAGATGATTGATTAGGTTAAATCGATAATTTCAGAAGGCCCCTGATAAATTCTTAGTGTTGTTGATTGCTTGTGGGTCTTCTTTAGTAGTGATTGTTCTGCTAGCATGTTTCATCATATTAGATTTATGGCACAATTATTGATAGGATTATACTTTTTTCCTTTTTGCAAGATTGTTATTACACTTGCTTTTCTCCCATCTTTTGGTGCTTCCCCTGTTGCCCATGATTTTTCAAAAATGTCAGTGGATCAGGCTGTTATCTGGACTGGCTTATATATACATATTCGTATT